>NW_017728947.1:96201673-96214293 GCF_001723895.1 Crocodylus porosus
CCTCCGGCTCCCCACATATCTGAAAAAGGACTTTTTATTGTCCTTGATGCTTGAAGCTAGTTGGAGTTCAGTTGCAGCCTTGTCTTTCCTGGTTTGCTCCCTGCAGGACCGGACCAGTGCAGAATATTTCTCCTTGGAAATGAATCCCATCCTCCATCCTTTGTAGGCCTTTCTTTTTAGCCTCAGGAAGTCTGCCAGATCCCTGGAGAGCCAGGGGGGCTGCTATGCCCTCATGCTGCCTTTTCTCCGAGATGGAATAGAATTAGCTTGTGCATTTCTTTGGGCCAACAAAAATACAGTATGTACTAGTTGGCTTCTATTTTTTAAATTCTAACTCCTTAAGCAAGCCAGTGTTATGAATACTTTAAAGCTGGCAGTATTTCATATGTCTTAATCTCACTTTATTTTTATTGAATTGTATTTTGATTCTCTATTTTTTTTATTAAAATTCCTATGTATAATAACAGTCGAACAATGGAAAAACCTACCCAGAGAAGTTGTGGAATTTCTTGGTGGCGGTTTTCCAAGAAGACTGTGGATAGACATCTGTCTGGGATGGCTTAGGAACAGGAAATCATGTATCTACACACAGAGTTGGATTATTAGATGATCCTGGTGATCCCTTCCAACCCTATGATTCTAATTTCAGACTCATTTTTAAAGATGGCCTCAATTTGGAACAGCAGTATAATGTGTAGGTTCATCTTTGACATAAATGTCCTCAAAGCACCTTAGCACCACAGAACTTGCACTCTGTTCTTCAACAAATTCTCAAGCTTTGCTGACATAACTTAACTTAATTTCTACAAATCTATAACAGCTTCTGGGGGTGGGTTTCTATGAGGATGGGGAAAGGAAGTAATTACTATAATAATAATAATACTAAGACTGTATATGTGTAAGTTTAATTAATCTGTGATCTACAACTAAAACAAATTTAATATATACAACTAAAATGAATGAACAGTGTTCTGTTCTGAGAATATACTAATTTTCATACCACACAGAAACAAGAGAAGCCAAAATTTGTCCTGTGTGTGACCTTTTCTGAAAATGGTGATACAATTACAGGAGACTCAAGTGGAAACATTTTAGTTTGGGGAAAAGGTAAGATAAACCAGATTATAAAAATGGTTTTGTATGCTACATTGAAATAAGAAGACTTTATTCTAGGAAGTGCTTTGAATTTTTATATAAGAGTATTCACATTTTAGCAAGAATAAACTTGACTTCTCTAGGTCCTTGTACCAAAGCCTAAACAATAGTTGACTGTCCTCATTTGTTTTAGTTCTCTGGTTTTACCACCTGTAAAATTGACAGTACAATATAAAATGCAATTTGCTGTAGAAGTTTAAATTTTAAATTTCCGGTAGCAAGATGAGAATAAAACAAGATTTGGATAAAAACAAACGTGTGGTCTCTTATGGGTATTACTGAAAAGTAGAAGTGACGGACAATGTTTTTCTCTTTAATCAAAATAACTGAAAGAAAATAATGCAATTTCTCTAAAGTTAAAAGTAATGTGGAAAGTAAGACAAACAAGCAAGGCAAGTCTCTTATGATGACCCCTGGCTTTTTTTTTTTTAAAGTGTGGCTTAAAAATGATGTTGGCTATGCTTTGTTGGTAAGAGTATATTTGAATAACAGAACCATTAATATATTCTCCTTGTATTTCACAATACATAATGATTCCCTATGATAAGTAAGCTAACAGTTGGGTCTGTGTATAGAGGTTTATGGACCAGATCCATAAAGATTTTTAAGTATCTAGCTGTCACTGGTTTCAATGGGAGTTAGTCACTTAAAATAGGACTTAGGGCACAGACAGAAGTGACAATTTTCACCTAATCTGGCCACAGAAAGTGGTCAATAGCTATGACCAAACACAAGCGCATGGCTTCAAAGTGCATGACACAGCTTTAAAAATGGCCAGTTGAATACAATTTTGAACCCTTGTTGTATTGAGGGGTCAGGGAAGATTTCAAAACATAGTGTCTTCTGTAACTTCTGTCTCCACTGTCTCCCAGCCTCGAGCTGTTTTCAGAATGGGAGGAGGGAAAGGGAGCAGAGGGAGTTTGGTCTGCGGGTTTTTAGCCCCTGCTGGAGGGTGGGGTAGATGTATTAGAGTGCCCGCCCGCCCAAGGTGAGGGGCCTCCAATTTCATAGATTGATAGATTTCGTAGACATTAGGGCTGGAAGGGACTTCGGAAGATCATCGAGTCCAGCCCCCTGCCCAAAGGGCAGCAAATCAGCTGGGGTCATAGGATCCCAGCAAGATAAGCATCCAATTCACCCACCCAACCCTCCAGCACCAGCAGGGGAATCCCCTAGAATGAGCTCCCTCTGCTCCCTTTCCCCCCTATAATTCTGAAAACAGGGACAGGCTGGGAAAGAGGAGGAGTCATTGTTTGGGGAAACTGGCTGCAGGCTCCCAGCTAGCAGCTAGATTCCCACTCCCCCCTTTGGCCCAGTAGTGAACTTCTATTTGGTTCGGGGGATTGTTGTAACTCCAAATGCTTCCTGCAAAGCATTCTCAGTTACAGTGGGGAGCTGCACTTCTGTCTGCACCCTTACCTTTGTGGGTCTCGGCCTTGTTGTACAAGGATAAATTGTACATTTGGCTCTCCACATAATCCTGCAGTAAAATGAGTAAAAAAAAAGATTCAATCAAATAAATATAACATGTTTTCTTCATGTACCTAGGTACCAATAGAATAAGCCACGCAGTCCAAGGAGCGCATGAGGGTGGTATTTTTGCACTTTGTATGTTGCGAGATGGCACGCTGGTATCAGGAGGCGGAAAGGACAGAAAACTAATATCTTGGAATGGAAATTATCAAAAACTTCACAAAACTGAGGTGATAGCACTTATATTTAAAGACAGTTCTAAAAGGCAGTCTAAAAAGTGACTTATTTCATAGATTTCATAGACATTAGGGCTGGAAGGGACCTCGGGAGATCATCGAGTCCAGCCCCCTGCCCAAAGGGCAGGAAGTCAGCTGGGGTCATAGGATCCCAGCAAGATAAGCATCCAATTTACTCTTGAAGGTGTTCAGTGTAGGTGCTTGAACCACCTCCGCTGGCAGACTGTTCCAGACCTCGGGGGCTCGCACAGTAAAGAAATTCTTCCTTATGTCCAGCCTGAAACGGTCTTGCAGGAGTTTGTGACCGTTCGACCTCGTCATCCCTTGGGGCGCTCTGGTGAACAGACGTTCCCCCAGATCCTGGTGTTCACCCCTGATAAATTTATAGGTGGCCATCAGATCACCCCTGAGCCTGCGCTTTTCCAGGCTAAAGAGTCCCATGGCTCTCAGCCTGTCATCGTAAGATCTGTTTTCCTGACCTCTGATCATGCGCGTGGCTCTCCTCTGGACTCTCTCAAGCTTCTGCACATCCTTTTTGAATTGTGCGCCCACTGAAAAGCACACCCTGCCTATATGCCAAATATGGATATGAGGTAGTGAGAGCAGCCCCATTACCATTTTTAAAGAAATAACTCGCACCAGGAATTCCACCATCCAGGATAATGCTATAACCACTGGGTTACAGAGTAAAACTCCCTCCTGCTTACCCTCTTGATTCTTCAACTCCTTGTACTCATTGGCTACATCCGGATGGGTGCAGCCATGCAATATGTGGTACCACAGACACATCTGTGGTGCCTTGTACTGCACATTCAGTTGTTCTCCACACTGCAGTGAAGCAATACTCAGGGTTTTTTGACCCCCCGTATATCCAGGGGTCAAAAAAACCTGCAGAAAAAAAAGCAGAGTGGCCCACGCGGCAGCAGCATGCACCACCCAAAGCTGGGGCCTGGCCAGCTGGAGCCACACTCAATTGCTAGCCAGGCTCAGTGTGGCAGGATCACTGCTGCAGCAGCCTTGGGAGACCCCCAGAAACCCAGGTAAGGCTGATGGGGCCAGCTCGGTGCTAGCCCCAGCCTCTTCTACCCTACCTAGGGTAACTTGCAACATACCACAGTGTGCATGGCATGGGCATTCCTCAGGGACAACTAGTGGCAGCACCGGGTATCTTGCTGCTACTTGTCCCTGGGGAACAAAACATCTGCACTCATCTGGACGCAACCATTGAGTTATTAATGGCTAAGTGTCTAGTTGGGAGGAGGTATTAAGTCAGATTCCCCAGGGGTCTGTCCTAGGTCTGATATTCTTTCATATCTTCATTGATGATTTGGATGATAGGATCAAGTACAAGCTTAGCAAATTTGCAGAGGATATACAATATAACTGGGAGGAATTGAAGGTACTTTGAAGGTACTATGGAGGGTAGGGCTAGGATCCAGAAGGCCTGGATAGACTAGACCGGGGGTCCCAACGTTTATGTGCCCAAGAGCACTTTCACATTTAAAAGAAAAGGCAGCGGGCGCCAATATGAATATTAAAGTTTAGAATTTAGATCAATCTGATCATCTCATCCATTACTTAAAATTGCATTAGATCTGCAACTTCAAAATGCAGCTTCCCTTTCTTACAAAAATATTTAAGTAAAAATATCTCTTGGAATATAGTACTATGTCTAATTTTGAGCTACACTCTTCAGGAAGGATTTGGAAAGTTTAGGAAGAGTCTAATGCAGAGTGACAAAAATTATTAGGTCTGGGAAGCAAGCTTTATAAGGAGAGGCTAGAGTTTTTTAGTTTGGAGAAGAGAAGCAGACAGGGAGAGATGTTAATAACAGTCTTCAGATACCTCAGAGAGGATAGAAATGTGTTTTTTTCTGTGCCCCTGCATGACAGGAAAAGGAGTGGGGGCTGGGAAGGCATGGGGGCTAAAGTACATGGTTGACAGCCCAGAGGTTGTAAGTTCAAGGCCACAGCAGAACCACTCACAGCACAGCCCTGTCAGATTCCAGTGAATCTGCAAATTCTGTTAAGTCAAGCATTGAAACAGAAAGTTGTGGTATCTCCATCTCTGGAAATTTTCAAGAGCAGCTTGCACAGACATTATTGGCTGTGGTAATATGGCCAGGGATGTTCCTGCCTTGAACAGGGGGCTGGACTAGATCAGGGGTCATCCAACCCCCAACATGCATGGCACAGGAAGGCATTTTATTTGGCACATGTGCCTCAGGGCAGATGGTGGGGAAGGAGGCAGGGCTGTTACCACAACAAGGATGGGGTATTTTGCAGCTCACCCGCTGTCCGCCCAGAAATGTGCAGTTAGCTGGGCTATGGCTCTGCATACCTTGGTACAGTGGCTTGTAGCCTCCCCACCCCCTGCTGCAAGCAGCCTGGGCTCTGCGGTGGGCTCTGCGGTGGCCTGGCTTGTGGTTGGTGGCAGGTGCATCTGTGCCTCTAGGCAGATGGTGAGAAAGGGGCTGCAGCTGCGTTGCCAGAACAAGGATCGGGCCCTTTGCAGCTCCCCTGCTGTCCTCCCCTGGCACACAACATCTTACAAGTTGAGGTTGGTGCTTTTGGCACTCCAGCCAAAAATGTTGCCAACTCCTGAACTAGATGAACTTGAGAGGTGCCTTTGCCTTCCAGCCCTGCTTTCCTATGATCCCACTCTTGGCTGGACAGTGGGTCAGGTTTAACAGGAAAAGGGAGGAAATCCCCAGTCAGCCTATCTCCTATCTTGGTGGTTAGAGGACCCTTCAGGGACTCAGTCCCCTCAGAATAAGATTGACCTAAAATGAATCTCTACTTGGGTAGGAACCCAACCTCCACCATAAGCTCTGTGTGTGGTTTGCATTATGCTACTTTTGTGTTTTCAGCATCGGTCACTAGACATACCTCACCTGAAGACTCGGGAGTGAAGTGCACAGGCTGGTTTAGGTTGCTTCTTAGCATGTGCAGTAGTCCAAGTCTAAGCAACGAAGGATCTTTAGATGAAGATGGAAATGCTTTATGAGTCAAAGCACCTATGCAGCTGAGTTAAAATCACTACAGAAATCGTAACCTTTCAGTACCTGATTTACATAGTTTTAACTAAGCAAAGTTAATGTCTCAACAATATAATTTTTTTTGGCAGTGTTATAAAGACAGACCTTCAGCTGATGATAAATTGTCTAGTTCTATTGAAGGTAGTGGAACTATGATTGTTTATACCAATTAAGGACCTGCTCTCTAGTATTTTGCTTATTTTATATAAAAATGATATAGCCATGGATTTGACCTCATCCAAGGCTGTGCTACTTCTATAAAACATAATTTGTTAGACCAGATATCTGTAACTTTTTTTTTTTTACAAAAAACTGTTAAGAAGTAATTTTGTACAAATCTAACACGTCCATTTTTCTATTATAAATACAGATTCCAGAGCAATTTGGTCCAATCAGAACTGTAACAGAAGGAAAAGGTGATGTTGTTTTGATAGGCACTACTAGAAACTTTGTTCTACAAGGCACTCTATCAGGGGACTTTTTTCCAATTACCCAGGTAAGCTGTAGCCTCACAAGTTAATAGACTGCAAATATTTAAAAATGTGCAAGAACAATAAAAGCAGTTATTTAATTTTATAAAAATACAACACTTTAGTTAGCAATTACAGAATTTGGTAATTATGCCTGTATCCAAAATAAAGAAAATTTTGACAGTTTGAATATATAAGCTAATTTGACCACATTCATTGGTATTCATTCTGGATTGAATATTGATGTGACTCTACATTTTTTGGAAAAATATATTTCTATTTGTACAGGGACACACTGATGAGCTGTGGGGACTAGCCATCCATTCTGCTAAACCTCAGTTCTTCACTTGTGGTCATGACAAACATATTACACTCTGGGATGCCACCACCCATTGTCCTATCTGGAACAAAATCATAGAGGTACGTTCTAGTAAACCAAATTTTTATTTACAGAATAAAGTTTCTAACTAAATTTGGTGATATAAAAGTACTAATGAATTGCCTGTCAAGAATGACCGGAGGAAGGAGGGGCACCGCCACCCACCACCCTGTACAGCCGCTGCCTCCCAGGAGCAGGGGCAGGGAAGAAGCTTGCCCCTCCATTCCCCTCTGCCAGCACCCCACGCTGCTGCCACCTCCAGCATTGCTGGCCTCATCCCCCCACCCCTTGGCCCTGCTCCTTGGAGGCTGTGGAGTGCTGCCATGATGGCAGGAAGGGAGCGGGGGGGCAAGGCCAGTGGCCACCTCCGAGAAGCAGGGCTGGGGTGGGGTGGGGGACGAGGCCAGTACCGCCAGCCTTGCCCTCCTGCTCCATCCTCACTGTCATGGTGGTGCTCCACACTCTGATTGGCTGTTTCACTAACCAGTCAGAGTGCTCCAAGAGTTTTATGGAGAGACAGAGGGACTAAGCCCTTTATTCTATAAGAATTTTTTTTTAATATAAGGGGAGGAAAAGAATTATACTATAAGACAATAGTATACTTTCCTATAAGAATTTATGTTATAGAGAATGATGACCACAAAACTGAAATTAGCATATTTAGGCAGTTAAAAGTAATCTGATCACTAACCTAAGCAAGTTAAGTAGATGGAAACATTCACAGCTGATAGATGATGCAGCCTTCATAGAAAATAAATAATATTAAATAAATACATCTGTTTTACAACATCCTTTGTTTTATTTTTAAAAGTGAGGTTATAATATTGCTTAACTGTATTTTAACAGTAAGCATTAAATGAGCTCAGTCATAGCGTTTGCTATGTATTCAACCTAGTTAGTCTTCATTTCCTCTCTTCCCATCTGATATGGAACATTTGTCTATCGATAATGAAGATATATAAGGATAGTGTGTGAACATTTTGCACATACTTTAGTTAAGCCACCAAATGATTCATTTGGGAACACATATGATATGTGATTATAAATTTTAATTTTGGTTATTTGTATGCAGAAATAAAAGCTGGTTTCCCAAAGCTTATTGGAATAGTTGGAGGACTTTTCAGACATCTAGATCAGTGAGGACCAACCTTTTTTACAGGCATACAACAAATTAGCCCCATACCCTCACTGAGTATTCTGATCCCCTTCCTCTGCCCATTCTGCTGCTCTGCTTTTCTGCTCTGAGCTCCCTGACAGTTCTCTTCCTCTGCTTTCTATTTCCTACCCTGTGCTCCCTGCCTAAACTTATGCTCTGTCTAGTTGCCCCAGTACACTCCAGCCCTAGGGGCTACACGTGGCTCCTACCACCCCTGGTACCACGCCCCAAGTCTTGCAGATGTACCGGACATTGTCTAGTCAATTACTGTTGCCCGTGCCCTCGCGGCCGCTCTCCAGGCTTGTCTCCCGCGCCCTTGCAGACGCTCTCTGGGCTTGTCTTATACTCGTGACCCACACCAGGGCCTTTCTCTGTTCCCACGCCCACACTGGGGCCTAGGCTCATGATCCCTGCCCGCACTGGGGCTTCTCACAATCCCACAATCGAGGCTCAGGTGGCCATAGCCGTGCCTGGCCCCCAGACCCCCTTCTCGAGTCTTATGCCCCACTGGGGCTTCTCACAGTCGAGACTCAGGTGGCCATAGCTGTGCCTGGCCCCCAAACCCCCTTCTTGGGTCTGGAGTGAGAGTCCTCTGGGGCTTCTCGCCTGCATCCGCACTGGGGCTTCTCGCTTGCGCCCTCTCTGGCACCAGGAACCCCCAGACCGCTGTGGAGCCCCTGTGAGGCCTCCTCCAACCCCTACAGCCTCACCCGGTCCTCCGGTAAACAGTAAACACAAACAACCAACATAATAACACAAGTCAATCGGCTGTAACTCAAACATAAGCCTCCTGGCTAAAGCCTTCTCTCCGACAACCGTTCTCTAATCCACACCATATCACACCCGTAACTAATGACTTATACCTCCAGGCCTTTCTCCTTTTTTTCCCCTTCAGGGTCAAGCTCTTTTCCTCAGCCTAACTGTGCCCCTTCAATCCAGCTGCCAGTCAGGAGAGAGAGGGAGAGCACCCACAGCCTCCTGTCTTTGTTTTATGGTGGTCAGCCCTGCCCCTTCTGGTCAGCTGACCCACCAGGTGTTGGCCCTTAGCTCCTCCTGGTTGCCCCTAGCAACCAACAGCTGAGCCCATGCTACTGTTTTTCAGTAGCAGGCACCTTAGTGCCCTGCTACAGGGATGTTTACCCATTTTTGGTAAGCTGACAAGGGCTGCATGGGTAGCCCTGCGCCTTGGTAGGTGCCCCGCCCCCTCGACAGGTGCCCCAACCCCATGTCACCATCTTAGGACCAATGTCCCAATGTCTTGGGACCAAGGTCCCAGGGCCAGCACTGGTGGGCCCAGAGCTGGGCGCAGGCTGGCAGGGGTCTGTAGAGCTGGGCTGGGCAGGGCTGCACCAGCAGAGAGAGCGGGGCGCTGGCCTGGGTCCATAGAGCCCCTGCCGGCTGGGACCCTGTATTCCTGCTGCCCTGCTCTGGGCCCCACGAGCGCTGGCCTCAGGACACTGATGTGGGCCCCATGCACCCGCTTATTCTTAATGCCCCCCGACCGCATGGTACAGGCCAATGGCAGCCCACAGCCCTGACCCTGCGCTCACTGGCAGTGAAACAAGCTGGTGCTGAGTGTGGGAAAAAGCACACCCCTGGCCCCACCCCGCTTGCCGCTCTGGGCAATGTTTGCCACTGCCACCTCTGTGCTGCCCAGCGTGCAAGCTCCAGGCAGGCAGCAGCAGCCAACACTGTCCAGCACAGCAAGTGGGGGGCGGGGGCTGCAGCTGCTGCCGCCATAGCACAGGCCCGACAGGCGAGCCTGGAGCTGGCAGTGGGGCTGGGTTACAAGCTGGTGCTGAGTATGGGTAAAAGCGGCCCCTCACCCACCCTGTACCTGGCGCCCCATGCTGCAGCTGCCCCATGCTGCAGCCACTTGCAGCCTGGGTGGGTGTTTGCCCAGCTTGCCCTGGAGTGGTGGCAGGTGGATTGGAGCTCCACTTCTGTCTCCAGTCCACTTGCCTCCACTTCAATGGAGGTTGGGCAGACACCAGCCTGAGCTCCCTCCTCTGCTTTTTCCCTCCCCCATCCTGAGACAGCACTTGGGGTGGGATGAGGTGGGGCAAGTCTGCAGCAGCCCAGCCACTGGAGCAAGCAGAAGTTAACATAGGCGTTTTGGAGCGCCTTCATTTGAACCCTCATGCAATGCAGGTTAATTTGGTGCACAACTGGAGCACTCTGTAGCCATGGTCTTCTGTTAGGGCACGACTGTAGAGCATTTCAAAGGGGCCAATTGCACAACATATATCATTTCTGTGTGTACCTACAGTTCTGTTTTCAGATCTGACAGTGGACTATCTGTAAATTCAGTGTGGAGGAACTTGTTTTCCTTCCTTGTTTCTCAGCCTGTTTTTCTCTTGTGCTGCAATCTAGTGTCTAAGGACTAGCAGAAGGCAGTGTAGATTTACACCTGTGTAGACTAACTACATCAAAGATGTATAGCATAAGCATTTGTAAGCAGAGGGCTTGCTTCATCAGCTGCTGTGAAGGAACTGCAGGAAGCAAAGCTACTAAATAGAAAGTAGTGACTAGAATGCAAGAGGAGGGAGGACAGTACTGAGAGAGGCAAGGTGGGTAGAAGAGAGAAAAACAAAGCAGTTAATTAATTGAGGGACATGGGCCTTATAAAAACTCATCCAGGTAATGGCATCAGAATCCATACTCTCAGTTTAGACTATACTTAACACAGCCCACAAGCTACTTGGCTAGTAGCAATCTGAACAGCTAATGAGCTAATCAAATCTGAAGATGGCATGTTACTTACAGTATGGACCTCCCATCAGTGGAGCCGGAAATACGCTGCACAAGGACTTCAGAACTTGCTGAATGTGCTGCTAAAGAACTTCATCCCCTCAGGATGACAGCTGCTTCTCAGGACCTGGACTGCTTTTAACTATCTAAGAATGGGCGTTGGATGGTTTAAGGCAAACTTGCACTCTTAAGGCCTCTCCAGTGATGCTGGCTACAGCTGTGGTACACAAGCTCAGATGGCTGACCATGTTCATAGGTTCATAAATGTAGGGTTGGAAGGGACCTGAGCAGATCATCAAGTCTGACCCCCTGCCCTGGGCAGGAAAGAATACTGGGCTTATGACCCCTGGTAAGTTTAAGCTCATATGGCCCAGCTATGTAGTTACCAAGCCTCCTTTTAAGGTAGAAGCCAGCACCACTTCCCTTGGAAGCTGGTTCCAGATCCTGACTGCCCTGACAGTGAAGTAGTGCCTCCTGATGTCTAGCCTGAACCTACTTCCAATCAACTTGTGGCTGTTATTCCTTGTTACTCCAGGTGGCGCTTGGGGGAACAGGGACTCACCCATTCCCCTCTGGTCCCCCTTGATAAGTTTATAGACAGCCACCAGATCCCCTCTCAGCTTTTTCTTGTGAAGGCTGAACAGGTTCAGGTCCCATAGCCTCTCCTCGTAGGGTCTGCCCTGCTGTCTCTGGATCATGTGAGTGGCCCTCCTCTGGACCCTCTTGGTGCTGGCCACATCCCTCCTGAAGTGCGGTGCCCAGAACTGGACACAGTACTCCAACTGTGGCCTGACCTGTGTCGCATATTGGGGGAAGATCACCTCCTTGAACCTGCTCGTGATGCATCTAAGGTGTGGTTAGCCTTGCTGACCTCGTCCTCATATTGGCAGCCCATGTTCATTTTAGAATTGATGATGACTCCAAGATCTCTTTCTGCCACTGTGCTTTTGAGAAGGGAGTTCCCCAGCCTATAGGTATGCTGCTGGTTCTTACTGCCCAAGTACAGTATCCTGCACTTGTCAGTATTGAATCCCATCCTATTCACATTCACCTACCCCTGTAACCTGTCCAGGTGCAGTTGTATCCTGTCCCTCCCTTCTAGTGTGCCCACCTCGCCCCAAATCTTGGTGTTGTCAGCGAATTTGAACAGGGTGCTTTTCACCCCTCGTCCAAGTCGCTAATAAAGAAATTGAACAGCACGGGCCCGAGGACTGAGCCCTGGGGGACTCCACTGCCCACCTCCCTCCAGGTTGTATATGACCCACCCACCACTCTCTGGGTGTGGCCCGCTAGCCAATTTGCAACCTATCTGACTGTATAGGCATCAATACCATGGTCGCCTAGCTTTTTAATAAGAATGAGGTGGGAGACAGTGGGTGCCAAGCAGGGATGGGGGACAATCCCTGCTGTCCCCCACTGCCCTGCACTGCAGGTGGGGCTCTGTCATGAGCCCCCAGTTGCCACTCCTGCAGCTGGTGAGTGTGAGGCTTTTTTTTTAATGTGCTGGAAAGCTGGGACCAGGTGGGGGATAGGGCCGGGCAGGGCAGCCATGAGGGCTTCTCCCACAACTCCTCCAGCTATGCCTGCCTTTGCCCAGTGGGGGGAGCTGCAGGGGCTATGCCCTGCTGCTGCTTGCCCAGCCAGCATGGGCTGCGATGCAGTGCAGGCGTGGCTCGCTCCAGGCAGCAGTAGGGCATAGCCTCTGCTCCCAGCGCTGCTGCACCTGCATCAGTGCTGGGAGCAGGGGCTCTTCTTTTTTGCCACTTGCCAGCCGGCGCAGACCATGCAGCATGTGGGCGTGATGGCTCTGGAAGCAGGAGCTGTGCCCTCCTGCTGCTGCCCACTTCTGTCTGGAGTGAGCCTCACCTGCATCCCGCTCCATACCAACCTGGCTGGGCAAGTGGCAGCAGGGCAGAGCCCCAGCTCCCAGTGCTGCCACGCCCATATCCCACACCCCCCCCCC
>NW_017728947.1:96214393-96218835 GCF_001723895.1 Crocodylus porosus
TAACATGCCCCCCATCCCGGCTTGGCAGCTTGTTCCAGCCCCGATCCCTCCCTCCTCCAAACTCATTCCCTCCCCCTTCCCCCAACCCCGACAGACTTACCAGCTGGAGGCAGCTGTCAGCTGTCTATTTAATCTATGGCTGAATCTCCAACCTGGCTGAATCTTTTCTGAATAAACTTGGATGCTTTGAATCGATTTGCAACTTTTACTTGGTCTCCCGATTCTCTTCAGAATCGGAGTTTCAGTCCCTGAATTGGGCTGAATCTTCTCTGAATCAAATCAGCTACCAAAGCTTCGCGCTGCCCTAGTGCTCAGTGCAGCAGTTGAGGGAGGAGCACAAGTTCACTGTGCAGTGATGGAGGGGAATGCCTGCATAGTGCAGCAGGGCAGCTATCCATGCAGCTTGGGTGGGGTGGCTTGTGGTGGTGTGGCCCACAGGGCATGGTCCCCAGTCGCATAGAAGTTGGACAGCCCTGAGTTAAAAGCTGAGTCCATGATAGGGCAGAGTTTTTCCGCACGTATCTCTGCTGTCATCTTAAAAACAAGATTGAAAATTCAGTTGGTTATGAGTTAATTTTAGGCTTAATTTATAAATATTTACATAGAACTTTGAAGACATAAACATGATAAGAGTATTATTATTATTAGTGAAACTATGAAAATCTACTTGAACCATGTTTTATTCTTTCACAATTGTCTTGTTTTGACTGTAGTTAGCAGTGCAGTTTGTTAAAGTCAAGGACTCTTAAAATAAATTCACGTAGCCAGATTTTTATGACAATAAACCAGTCCTCCAAATAGTCTTTGCTTGATTAAAGTAGGTTTTCAGCTATCAGTCATCTTGACAATCTTCTCGTCGTCTACTTTGAAGCATCTTGGAGACCTTATTTCACAAAACTGACTTCTTATCAGGAGTGAATGAATCTTTCATTTGACACTATAGTCTTTTTGAGTCGCAAAGAACTTTTATCAAAATGAATGTTTAATGGTGACATGGTTCAGCAGCATGTTGTCATTCAGGTTGAAATCTTCATTTAAGTTCATTTCTAATGCAAGTAAGATCACAGAATTTACTATTTGGATTAGTACATAAAGAACTCTGGAGAATTAACAAATTTTATTTTATGGGATAGCAATGATTTGACTACATAAATGTAGAAATCATGCATGTTAGCAACCCACATCCACTTTAAGAACAGATTCCAAAAACATCTCTTCTACCCCTAGAAATTAAAGAAAACCTCATTTAAAACCAGCCACTAGAGCACAGGTGGGCAATTACGTGGGCTGAAGGGCCACTTAGGAAGTTTTAGTGAGCTGGGTCAGCTTCTCCACCCCTCTCCTCCTCCTGCCCTCCCCCCGCCCTGCTGTCAGCTCACTAAAACTCCCTAAATGGCTCTGCTCCACCCTGGGCTGGGTGGCTGGGATAGGGCCACAGGTGGGTGGGGAGTGGCATCCAGGAGTGGGATGGGCAGGCGGAGCCAGTGCTTGGATTGCAGGGCTGTGACAGAGCAGGGCCAGGGCCCAGGACAGAGCCACAATCCTCTCCCTGCTTGCCCCTGCAGTGGGCACTGGTTCCATGGGCAGGGGAGTGGATTGTGGCTTGGCCCATGCTGTCACCACCCAGTGCTCCCAGAGTCTCCCTGGAGACCAGCCAGGACCTGGGCAGGCAGGGCACACAGGCAGGCGGATGGGATGGGGCCACAGGTGGGTAGGGAGCTCCATCCAGGAGTGGGATGGGTGGGCAGGGCTGGGGCCTGGATCTTGGGTGGCGGCAATGCAGGGCCAGGGCAGAGCCATGATCTGCTCCCTACATGCCCCTGCCAGCACCCATTGCAGGGATGTGCAGACCGCAGATCGTGGCTGTGCCCCAGACCCCGGCCCTGTGTTTTCACCACCCGGTGATTCCTCCCCATGATTCTGCCCTGACTTTCCTGCGCCCATGCCACTCCTGGATGCCACTACCAGCCTGCTTGCAGCCCCATCCACCCAGCTGTGTGCCCTGCCCAAGTGAATCTTGCTTCCAGTGGTTGGTGTGGGGTGGACAGGCTGGAGTGCCTGGGCAGTGGGGCTGGGGCTCAGTGGTGGCAGCTAGAAGGAGCCACCACTGCTGGAACTGCTGAGAAGTCAGTCCAGCCACAGTGCCACCTTAGCCTCTCTGCATGCCAGTGTGTGATGGGACTGGTTGTACGCACCACAGCCCAGGTTGCCCCCATGCCTGGGTTGGGCGAGACCACGGGACCCGCCACGGGCTGGACAAAAATCCCTTGGCAGGCCCAATGCAGCCCATGAGCTGTATTTTGCCCACTCCTACACTGATAGCAAGGCAAGTGAAGACTGATATATGCCAGAGTAGATCTACCATATTTACTACTGTATGAGCAATGACTCATAACTACAAATAAAGGCGCAGATGATTTTTTGCAAGGTTGCTTTTTGATTCCCTGCTTAGCCCTTTATTTAAAGTATGATAAAAATCTGCAAAATGTGTTAACTGCATATGCTAGGATTTTCTTCTCTAACTCATAGAATTCTGTGGTTCATTTTGTGTAGCTTGATATAAATGGAACGAGATTGCTTGATTACATTTTTCAGATTTCTTTTAAATGACAGGTAAAGTATTGTAAGGCTACCCATACATCCATAATAATCCTACCAGGTATGCTTAAACTTTTATGCAAGCTTTCACAGAGGTGTAGCTGGCCAGGCACTGCAAAGAGATCTAATTTCTGGGAGCAAAGTCAGGCTCTCCATTTGCACTCACTCCATTTTATCTGATATATGATATGTTCAGCAATAAAATTTATCTACTCACTCATCCTTCAGGCTATAGGTAAACTGCCTGCCACCTACAGGTTAGACATTTATAAAACTAAATGACATCTGATTGAATAATTCATTCAGTTGGTTTTCCCTTTGTGATTTCTCCAAAACCGGCTTTTATAAGGTTTGTTTGTTTGAAATTACTTGTCAAATAGTTCTTAAATTTGATTGTGCACCAAGGAAAACAGTAATTTTTATATAGGAAAAGCCTACATTTTTAGTGAATTTCAAAATGTAAGCCATTTTTTTTCAACCCTAAACAAAGGATTTTACTTGAAGCAAAACATGAACAACAGGGACTATGTCTGTTTCTGAATAACCAGTTTTAAAACATGTTGTTATACATTTATAATCAGGCAAAGTAATATTTCCTTTGAAACATTATAGGATCCAGCACAGTCTTCTGGTTTTCATCCTTCAGGGTCTGTTGTTGCAGTGGGGACGTTAACTGGAAGGTAAGATGTACACTTGCATTGGCTGTTCATAAATACAGTGCAACTTTCCTGCTCACAAAAAACAAAGCTCATGGTCTCCTTAGAATTGGGTACATACATGTTCTCACTGGTGCATGTATCTCATGTCCCTAAGTTTTAACCAGAAACTTCTGGCATGCTCTAAAACAGGTGCTCAACCTCTGGTCCACAGGCCAGATGCAGTGGCTCTGCATGCTGCATCTAACACACATAGCTCCCCACAGGTCAGGACATTTGGTAGCAGGGGAATTCTGGCCATTAATATGGTCTCACTCCCCCCTGCCAAATTCCCAAACCGCATGCAGCTGGTTGGGGCTGGACTAGGCCGGGCCAGGCTATGATCCCTTCCCATGAGGGACTGGGCTGGGCCACACTGTCCCTTCTCCCCCTACCCCGTTCCATGCTGAGCCATGCCTCCTTTCCTCCCACTGGAGCTAACTTGGGACCTGGCCGGGGGGCAGTTGCCCCAATTCACCCTCCTGCTGCCAGCTGGTGCCCACTGTGTCTGCCTTGGTGCTAGATTGGCAACACCAGGTAGATCTGGCCCACAAATGAACTGGACATTGCCAATCCAGCCTGCCAGGCAATAAGGTTGAGCACCTCTGCTCTAAAACCCTGTCTTGCATAGGCATAAAGGGTAGTGCATGCTTCTTATTCTTCTCAATCACCTGGCTTCTTTTCTCGGTCTGCTTTGCAGCCTACACCATATTCAAAGCCTGTGCATAGTTTCTACCTCTTACTTTATTGCTTTTCTCATTATGTTCCCCCCTTTCTTCCTTTTGGGAGTGAAGGGTGAGCATTTTCAGCCTTCAGGCTGGGGGTGGGGCTGGAGCCTTATTGCTCCCCTTATTGTCCTTTATTTGAGCAGTACCATGAAAGCCTTACTTTTGTGGGTTTTTTTCTTTTATTTCATCCTTTACCAGCAGCCTTTTTTCTTACTTATGAGTCTTTGTCACATTTTCTGGAACCAATAGAACTGTTCCTTTTTTTGGCAATGCCATCACCAAAGCATGTGCAGCTTTATTTCTGCCCTTCCTGCGAAGTGGTAATCCCTGCTTTGGACAGCCATGGCCCTTGTTTTATACCATATGGGTTTCATAGTTTCATAGTATCTAGGGTCGGAAGGGACCTGAGTAGATCATCTAG
>NW_017728947.1:96218846-96224654 GCF_001723895.1 Crocodylus porosus
GAACCTTCTTTTTACCCCCTATGTATTTAAAGAAGGACTTCTTATTGTCCTTAATCTGGGAAGCTAGTCCTAATTCCATCTCTGCCTTGGCCTTCCTGACTGCCCCCCTACAATCCCCAAGCAACTGCAGTATAGTCATCCCTGGTGATGTCCCCTCCTTTCCATTGGGTGTACGCCTCCCTTTTAGCTAGGAGACATTCCCGGATGCTTTTGATGAGCCATGGGGGCTTGTGTGCCCTCCTGCTCCCTTTGATCCTCATTGGGATTACCTCTCTTTGGGCTTGGAGGATCGTCTCCTTGAGGAGCGACCACTCTCCTTGGACACCTGGCTCCCCTCCCCTCTGGGACCTCAGTGCTTCCCTGACTATTCTCCTTAGCTCACTGAATTTTGCCCTCCTGAAATCTAGGGTTGCTGCCTTGCTGCAGGCCTTTGCCAACTTGCACTGGATGGTGAATTTCAGCAGGCGAATCCTACATCCTCAAGAGATACACAATACATGTAGATTCTTCAAATCTAGGACGAGAAGGGAAAAAGAGAGGAAGCCTTGAAATGAACAGGGGTGGGCACTGGAGTCAGCCTAGAACAGGGGTGGGCAATTATTTTGGGTGGAAGGCCACTTACTGAGTTTTTGGCAAGCCATCAAGGGCTGCATGACAGGCAGCCAGGGGCAGATAACTCTTAATTTTCTAAATTTTTTAGGGGCCCTGCAGGCTGGATAGAATGGCCTGGCAGGCCACATCCGGCCCACGGGCCACATTTTGCCCACCCCTGACCTAGAACAATGTCTCTGTTTTACTCTCTTTCCTCGGCACTGGCGAGCTCAGTGCTCTGGATCATGCTCCAGAATCCCACCCCAACCAGGATCTCGGCAGCATATCAAATCATCTTACCCAACACTAACACCAAAATCTTTCCTCCATGGCTGCTCCTCCCAACTTCAGTAGGATCTGAACGAGTTGTTTATATTGCCATAGAGCCCTAGTCATGAACCTATTGGGTTAGGCCCTGGTCCCAGAACCTATATACATCCTACGCAAATATAGGATGAAAAGATAGTCCTGGTTCCAGAAATTTCAGTGTAAAACAAGAGCCAACAAACTGACACAGGGAAGTATAAACAAAGCTATGGGATCATATTGGTCCACAGTGTATCAGAATACCAGCTTCCAAACCCCTAATTTTTTATAAACATTGCAAAAAAGGAGAATTTTAAAGAGGGATTGCAAATGTGTACACGGATATTTTTTCAGACATATGGGACACATCGTTCCTCATCTAAAAATGTCATGAGCATTGTTTAATTAATTATAATACAGTAGAAGCCACAACTGAATTTTAGCTAGAGTCTCATTGTGCTAAGCATTGTTCATACAATGTCAGACAGTTTCTGCCTTATGAGCTTAAACTTAAATAGATAACACAGATAACCAGAGAGGGAAAAAGTGATTAGCACCGTTATATAGAGTTAAGAGAGGCACACGCAATTGGTAGCCATTTCTTTATTTGCACCCATTTTTCTTCAGTCATAACACTCTATTCAAGTACAGAGCCTTGGGCTCAAAAAAGGCACTACATTTACTCACTGTTCATTTTCTAGACCTCAGCTTGAGTTAATCAACATGAACAATGTTCATTAACTACAGAAACAGCTACCCTTAAGCACTGCACCTCATTAAGGCTCTTGTTATGGAAGGTTTCTTCTTCCTCTAATAGTAACCTCAAAATTGAAAGGAGCTAGTCAGTTGAATTGTTTTAGAAGCCTTGAAGTTGACTACTTCTAGTAGTTTCACAAATTATGCAGATATTCAACATATAGTTGAGTTATAAGGTAGACAGTGGGGCTGAAAAGTGCTGTGCACAGACAATTGATCTGATATGCAAGTAACCAATGTTTATTATATTGTGAGCAATAAGTAACACATTAGGACTAGCACTGTGTTATTGAAGATATGCAATACTAGCCAATTGCCCATCAAGAACGACGGGGTGGGGGAGCATGTGGGGATGGAGCCTCATGGCCCCCTTTGTCTGGGCCCGCTCCCCACTTCCCTCCTGCTGCTTGGGGTCCGAGCCCGTTCCCCCTTCCCTGCCGCAGCCCAAGGTTGGGGTAAAGCTGGGCTGCAGTGGCAGGGGGACAGGAGGAGCAGGGGAGGAGCTGACCTTGGGGAGAGAGAGGTGGGGGATGGGTGAGCAGAGGAATGCCAGAGCAATCTGACTTGGGGTGTGCCCCTACAAATAGAGAAACCCAAGTCAGCGCTCCTGGGGCTTCAGGGGTCCAATCCTGTACACAGTGGCAATGGGAGTTTCTGGGATGTGTAGAATCAGGCCCCTGAAGCCCTGGGAATGCCTGCCCTGGGCAGCTGGAGAAGGCAGGCACCTTTTGGGCTGCCTGTACCTCTCCCACTTTAAAATTAACAGACACACACCACAGAATAGTGGCACAAATTCATACCACCTGTCAGGGATGCAAATCTTGGCCATTTGTGCAGTGACAGGGAGCATGGATGTCTGTTTGTTTGACCTCTGTGCTGCCATAAAGCTTTGTATGGCAGCACAAAGATAATGTATGTTTCTAGCCTAATACTGAAAATATTTGCACTTCACTTAAAAATGTATCTTTATTTAAACACACATGGCTTTAGTATGTTTTTATAATAAAAGGGAAAATGTGATATTTGGGGAACAATTTATTTTTTATACTTATTACACTGAAAGCAGAATTGAAATGCAGATTTTTACATTTTTTATAAATCAGAGTCGTGTGCCAATAGGTACAGGGAATAGTTTATAATAAACTCCCAGTATAACTCTTAAAGACTCAATATGATCAGATTTTAATTTTCCAGCACATAATAGACCTGATTTTCAGTTATGTTAAGGC
The DNA here is from genome assembly GCF_001723895.1 of Crocodylus porosus. Lineage (NCBI taxonomy): Eukaryota > Metazoa > Chordata > Crocodylia > Crocodylidae > Crocodylus > Crocodylus porosus. The sequence goes on from NW_017728947.1 coordinate 96,221,729, forward strand.
CGTTTTGTACTGTTCTAGCCTTTAAGTAAACATAAATATAATTAAACAGCAAAAAAGTGTAAGGGGACCTTAAAGAGCAAGACTGGTTATACAGATGGCATAAATCTGTCATTCTTTCTTTTAAGTAGTAATAAAATCTAATTGTTTACAGCAAGATCAACGTTATACCACCTTGTTGTGTATTTACTATCGGAAATATTTTTGTTCAGTTTGTTACAGATAGTTTAGAAAATAAGTTAGCTTCATATTCTGTTTTTTTTCTTTATTTGAAACATGGAAAGTTGCTTATTTTGACCTCAGAAACACTGCATCAGAACTATTGTAGATTTGAATTCCTCACTGAATCACTTACTGACATCTTTCTGTGTTTACAACAGGTGGTTTGTGTTTGACACAGAAACAAAAGATTTGGTTACTGTGCACACAGATGGAAACGAACAGCTGTCGGTTATGCGTTACTCACCAGGTTTGATAGTCTCTTAGAAGTTTTTTTTTAAGTGATTTAATTTTATATAATTTTTATTCTTCAAAAATCTCCAATATCATATTTAAACTGAGTATAGAAATAACTGATTAAGTCCTGACCCAACTGAGTCAATGGGAGTTTTGCCACTGCCCTCAGTGAAGCCAGGATCTCTGATTTACTATTTTTTGGATCTTAATTTTATGATCTGTGTTTTAATTTTTTATCTGTATTTTATGATTTACTAGGATTGAGAATACAATGTAAAACTGTGCTTTCCTACATAAGTTCATGTAGAACTGTGATCAGGTTAATCGTCCACGACCATGGTTTCCTCTCTTAGTTGCCTTACGACATTTTAACTGCAGTATTCACTATATAAAGCTGTTTCAGTGAAATGTACATGAATGTATTAACAGAATTTTCCTCTGTTATTTTTCTTAATCTTTAGTTTTTGTTAAAAAAGTTTTAAGGACAAGGGTCATTGTCCATGTAAGATTAGTACTTCCTAAACTATTTTGGTTTCTTTTTGAGAGGTATAATTTTAATTTTTTTTTTTGTTTATAGATGGAAACTTCTTGGCAATAGGTTCCCATGACAACTGTATCTATATATATGGTGTTAATGAAAATGGAAGAAAATATACTAGAATTGGCAAATGCTCAGTAAGTAACTTATTCTGATTCACTAGAAACAAACTGCCTTGTAATTTTTGTAATGTATAGTAGTACTATCATGTTGGGAGCTGCTGTTAAAATTAATACAATATCCTTCTCTTCTTAGGGTCATTCCAGCTTCATTACTCATTTGGACTGGTCTGTTAATTCACAGTACCTTGTGTCTAATTCAGGGGACTATGAAATCCTATACTGTGAGTAACCAGTTATTTTTCTGTGCTTTATATGGAATTCATTCTAGGAGAGCTAATGCAATTAAAATTTAAACAGGATCATATAATTATTGTGATGGAACATATTTAATTATTCTGCTCCAATCAATTCATATGTAGCTATAAAACTAAAAATATTGTTTGCTGTTTTTTTCTGTAGGGATTCCCTCTGCTTGTAAACAAGTAGTGAGTGTGGAAACTACTAGAGATATAGAATGGGCTACTTATACCTGTACTTTAGGATTCCATGTTTTTGGTAAGTTTCTATCCTTAAACTTACATTCTTTGCTTTTACATTTAACTAGCATTCAGAGCGTCAAGTTTTCATTTAAAACACAACTCTTCAAATTTCACAGGGCAAATATTAAATTTCTATTAATCATTTCTATCAAAAACAAGTGGTGCTTTAACATTATAGCATTTTATAGCTTATTACTATAACTGTTGTGAGTTTCTGCTTTATTCTGCTCTGGGAGTTGTGCCATTGTAATTTTAAACCTCTTTATTCAGGTTGAATGTTACAGAGGTTTAGCTCCACTATACAAGTATAGGAGCAGATGAAACTGCTACAGTGGTTCAGTTCAGGTGCACTCCCAAGCAGTAAGTTCTCCTTCCCTTGTCTTTAAGAAGATTTATTGTATTGTCTGTCCAGCTTCAGTCTTCTTATTTTAATCCAGAAAACCTCTGATTCCTGGTAGCTTCAGATAAAAATATTTAAGTGCAGCATAAGTGGAAACCATCACAAAGTAGCCACTATGACAGACTAGTAACAGTGTGACCTAATTATGGAAACATTGTTGCTTTTATTGTGGTAACATTAAATAAATCAGTCAGGGTCAAAGTCCATTATGCACTGTGTTGTACAGATTTCCCTTGCTTTATGCGGGTTCTGTATGTGCGAATTCACTCTCATGCAATGACCCTTTTTGTACCAAAAATTCATTATATGCGAGGTGAATTCACTCTTATGTGATTGGTGTGGTGGAAGCCCACAGTCAGCTGCTTTATGTGGTGCACTGTGGGAATGATGCACACCAAAATATAGTCTCCTGTGTGGACCTGTTCTCCTCGCTTGTTGTCTGTGACACGTGTTTCTGTAGTTACCATCCACATTATATGATAGTTCCCTGTGCTTGTGTGTACTGTCTGCTGTTGGTGAGTACCAAAATTGTCTTGTAAAAGTGGCAGAAATGGGCCTGGGAGTCAGTAAAGTTGAGGTCTTGGAACATGTCCCTATTTGTTACATTGTTAAAGTGGGTTCTCTTTATGCAAATTTGAGTTGTGTCCTTTTCCAGGAACACACGTACAACATAAAGGAGGGAAACCTATATAAACATGTAGGTGAGAATCTTTTGCCCAAAGACCTTACAGTATAAATTGAGATAATATATAGAAGCATGCAGAATTAGCAAAAGAAGGGAAAAATGGGCTGTGTGAGACAAAAAGAAGGTGATCTGTTGAAAATGCTTTTAATTTTCTTCATTTATGTTGATGGTATTTTGTTTTTTTACATTTTATATAAATAATCTCTTACCCCACTTAGTGATGTACCATGCATCTCCAGGGCACCCCCC
>NW_017728947.1:96224811-96248105 GCF_001723895.1 Crocodylus porosus
GGGGGGTGGGGGGGGTCTGCTGGTGGGCGATCACTGAGCCTGGAAACACTGGTGGCACTTCCCGTTTTGCCAGAAGTGCTGCTGGGGGACCAAATAACCCCTGGAGGGCCTGGCCCCTCCCCGCCCCAGGTCAGCACCCAGGGACATGGCCCCTCCCTGCCCCCCCTACCCCACTGGTATACCACTGATCCCACTGAAGTACAGCCAGACCAACCATTAAAGCAAAAGTTGTTCTTGAGGAGTGATTTGCAGGAGAAAGAGGGCAGCTGCCCTGAAGATAAATTTAGGGAGATGCCCTGTGGTTAACAGAGCTTGTGGGAGGAAGGCCTTGAGGTGGTTACAAAGAAGGCTGACAAATAGGCAAATAAGACTGGTTTTGTTGAAACTACAGAGGTGCTAGAATAATGCAGTAAGAGAAGAGTGTAGAAACAGGGATATTTGTGGCAGAGTGCCTTTCCACAGATGGCCGTGAAACCCCTGGAGTCCCTGTAGCCCTCACTTTGGAATCACTCATCGCGTCTTGATGCTTTGTTTTATTTTGATATGGGGGGGCTGCCCTAGGGCTTCCCAGATTGCTTTTCTCAAATGACCACCAGGTGCCTGTGGTCACTGCCTTATGGGCTAATTGCATGGCTCTGTTCCTCCTTTACACCATATCCTGTGCCTCCCAGATGTCATCCTCATTGATGTTTCCTTTCACTTACTTAACGCTCCTTCTGGGGTTCCTGAACCCTCTCCAGTCCTACACGCTCAGTCTCTCGCTAGGTTCTGGACCCTCCGTGATCCCACATGCTCAGCCTCTCACTGGGCTCTGGACCCCTTGCTGGGTCCCTAGAAACCTCCTCCTCCCCTCAGTTCAGGGGCAGGCAATTATTTAGGGTGGAGAGCTTGGGACCAGAGGCTGGCAGGGGTCTGTGGAGCCGAGCTGGGCTGCACCAGCAGGGAGGGGGAGGAGCTGGCCCAGCTCCACAGACCCCTGCTCTGGGCCCTGGAACACTGCCTCCCAGTGCCCCCCAGCCCCGCAGTACAGGCAGGGAAGGAGCTGGTGTGGAGTGTGGGGAAAAGTGGCCCCTCCTCAGCCCCGTGGCCGGCACTCCCTGCTGCAGCCGCTCGCAGCCTGAGTGGGGCTGTCTTGAGCAGGCACAAGCAGCCCCACAGACTGCAAGCGGCTGCAGCATAGAGTGCTGGCCACAGTGCGGGCAAGGGGCTGCTTTTCCCATCCCCCACACTCAGCACCAGCTTGTAACCCGCCCGTACTGCTAGCCTGGACCCCACGCTGGCTCCGGGCTCACCTGTTGGGGGTGTTCCACAGCAGCAGCAAATGTGGCCCCCCGCCTACTGTGCTGGGCAGTGTTTGCCACTGCCGCCTCTGGGCTGCCCAGCGCATAAGCCACCATGCAGAGCCCCAACGGGTGAACCTGGAGCTGGCGTGGGGCCCAGGTTGGCTGCAGGGGTGGGTTACAGGACAGCCCCATATGGACTGTGAGTGGCTGCAGCAGGGAGCGGTGGGCAAGGGGCTGCTTTTCCCTGCGCTCAGCTTTTCCCTGGGCCACTTTTCCCAGGGCTCCTTCCCTGCCCAAGGTCTTCCCCCCCCCACACACACACACACCTGAGTTTCCAGTGTAGTGCAGTCACACAGTCCCAGGCCAGAAGCCCCTGCTGGGACTTCTGCCTGGGAGGGTGGGGCTGGGCAGGCCCTGCTGTTGCGGGAGCCCACTGGGCTTCCCCTGGTTTCTGTCATTTTTTACAGGAACCAAGGACAGATCATTATTAATTTTCTGAATTTTTAGGGGCCCCGCCAGCCAAACAGAATGGCTTTGCAGGCTGGATCCGGCCCACAGACTGTATTTTTTCCAGCCCTGCCTTAGTTCATCCCCAAACTTCCAGACTGCTTCAGCTGTCTTCTCTGAAATGGTGATCCAGCTGCGTTCTCTCATCGGGCTCCAGATGTTACTGCCACCTTCTTTCAGGACCTGCTGACTCCCTGGGCCAGCTGACCCCCCTGTTAGCCCTGGCCCGCACCTGCCAGTGGCTTCACAGGCTGCCTGGCCTCTTAAAGTGGCAGGCACCCCAACTGCCCTGCCACAGTGGTAAAATGATGAAAAGCCTCAAAAGGCAGGGGGACAAGAAGCTTGACGTTATGGTGAAACAGGAAGCCAATGCTGAGCTTCAAAGAAGAGGATGACGTGATCTGAATATTCCACCCTTTACCATGCCCCATGCTTTGCAGGTTTTTAATGCATATTGTTCCCTCTGTTAGAGTTTCAGCAGATTCAGCTTCCACCCCTTTTTTATGTAGCTAAGCCATCTAGCTTAGGCCCACTGTTTTGGGCCCAGCTTTGAGGCACTAGCTTCAATCAGTCTTACTTCTGTCTCTGGGCCCCAGCCCTATGTAGCTGCACCTCTGTGGCGCTGGGCTCTCTAGCCCTGTAGCTGCGCCCCTGTGGGTACTAATGAAGTCTCCACCCCCCCATAGCCTCATCTGCAAACCACCAGTTACAACATAAACACTAAGCTCCTGGGCTATAACAAAGAACTAATAGACACAGTTAGTCTGCTTACCCATGACTCCACATCTCTGGGTCACTCTGCCTGGTGCTCTCATCTGCAGGGCTGCTTCCCAGTTTCCTAGAGCTTTCAGGAGCCCACACTCTGCCACAGCCTGGGCTGGCCACCCTCAGCTAGCTCAGTCCAGGGCTTATGTAGCTCTGGCCTGAGCTCTCACATAGTCATGTGACAGCCCTAGTCAATGCTATCCTTTAACCCTTGCTTTGCTGACAGGCTGCACTCTGAAGACTCTGGCCTTAAAGGGGCCACTCTGCGCCCTAGTAACAGGGCTAGGGTTCCCTGTTACAAACCTTATGCTTTATTACAAGTTTCCTCCCTGTGGTATGACTGGGCAAGTGGTCCCTTCAGATGTTACAACAGTGATCTTTGGTGGTACCGGCCTCAGATCCCCTGCTGGGTAGGTGGGATGTTAGTTTCTGGAATCCCCGTTGTTCGAATAAGAATTCCAAGGGTGGCAGGATGGCAGCACAAAGCCTTTGTTTGTCCATGTGGCAGTGCACCTTTGGTGCCTGCCAGTTTAAGGGCTGGAGGCAGGCTGCTGGCAGGTGCTTGATTAGGGTGGCCATTTTAGGACCCAGCACACACAGGCTGGGGCAGCAGCTAACAGCTGAGGGAGTAACATCACCCAGCTACTGCTCCTGGAACAACTTGGAGGTAAGGGAAGGAGCTATGGGGATGGCTGGAGACTCCTGGTCCCGGGCATGACATGAAACTGCACCCTGCTGGGGAAGGGGGGTGGGTCTTGTGGGCCTGTCTGTGGCAGGTCAGCCCCCAAGAAATAGCAGACCAGTTACCCCTCAGTGAAAGGGGGGGTGGGGCACCTCAACCCTGGCACCCACCATCTGGTGAGTAATTGTGAGAGCAGGGCAGGGCCAGGTACACCTATAGAGGGGCACCTGAGCCCAGCAGGGTTGTGAGACCCCAGAGGCCCCAAGGGGAGTAGTATTGGTTTGGAGGCCCGCACAGAGCAGGGTGCAGAGAGGCACTTGACGGACTGTGCATGTGTGGGGTGCTGAGTAGGGATGTTGAGGGCAGTTTGAAGGGCTGTACTAGAGATGTACCGAATAGGGCTGTGAGGGGTGGCTTAAAGGACAGGACATGAGCCAGCCCCATGAGTGATACAAAGATGAAGTTGCCCAGTGAGGGGCTAGGAGCAGAGTCAGCCCAATGTTTGCCACAAGGACAAGGCCACATGCAGTAGGGGAGCTTGAGTGAACCGAAGTTGCTGTATGTGCTGACCCAGAGTGAGAGTAGTGAGGCCTGATGACTGTGGGGTCGCTCAAGGGAGCAGGGCAGTAGAGTGTGGCCCAGTAATGGGCAGAGTGCAAGAGGCCCCTGTGTGAGGTGGGGGCAGAGTGAATGTGAGTGTGAAAGAGGCCCAGCAGTGTACTGAGTCTGTCCTGGCCTGAACCCAGGGAGTAAGTAATAATCTGCATGCTATCTACAAGGCATGGGCCACAGTATAGGGGAGGTATGGAGCCATGGATAATGCCCCCCTGGCATCGGGGTAGTAAATGGGCATCCTCTCCCTTGGGATACCAGAGGCACATTCAAGTCGTGGCAAGAGAGTCGGGGCAGATTACCCTAGACAGGTGGATGGGCTAACTCGAGATCTAGCCCCAGGAAGACCCCTGTCACAATCCACCACATTTGTAACTTTCTCACCTCAAATTGTCCAATCCTGAAATTTCTTACCTCATCTTTTTAGATAAGGTACTCCAATCATTCCATTTTTGGTCTCCTTTCCTTTTAGGGAAACTACTGTACCTGGTTAGCCTCCTGTACCACTCACAACACTCATTTTCCCACTGCCTTATATGGTACTCTGTTCAATTTAATTGCTTAGTTCTGGGAGGGCCTAAAGTTAAAAGCCTGAGCATAACTCAGTTTGCCCACTACAGGAAGGTTTCAGAAGGGTAGCAGCTGGTACCTTCTAATTGTTAGGTGTAAACAAGATGAGAATGATTCAAATGCAGCAAATCAGCTCCAACTTTTAACACTCCTTTATCCACTCCTCAGCTCATTCTCTGTGCATACGCTGAGGGTGTGGACAGATATAAGCCTTAGAACAGTGGTTCTCAACCTTTTTTGTACCAGTACCCATTTGTAAACGTTGATGGCCAGTCCCAACCCAGTAAATATTTTAAGTAGAAAACAGTCCCCTAGCCCTGCCCCCAGACCTTAGACCCCAGTATGTGAGGCAGGGGGTGTGTGTGTAGGGTGGGGGCATGAGGCATGGGGGGGCATGTGCCCGCCGCCGTATTTGTGCAGCCACAGTGGGCATAGGCAGGACCCAGCATGGGAGGTCAGAGTGGGGCAGTGAGACATTGCTGTTACCACCACTGGGACCCCTATGCCAGCTACACTGCCAACAGCACGGAGTAGTGGAGGGGGGGTGGTGCCATGCTGCTCCCTCTGCTGCTGAATGGTCAAGAGGGCTGTCTTTTGTACAGCCCCAACCCTCTCTTCCAGCCAGTGGTGAGGGTGGGGGCCACATGAAAGGCAGTCATCTGCCAATCAGTGGTGAGGGATGGGACTGCATGAAAGGCAGCCCTTTCAGCCAGTCAGCAGCGAGGTGGGTAGCTTGCAATGAAACAACTGCAAAGATGGCACCAGGCACTGCAAGCAGCCCACAATTTTTCCTTTGCCTCAGTGTGCTTTAAGTAGCAATAGGGCTGCTCCAAGATGCAACTAGGACTGGCCAAAGGTCTGTTGCCTACAGAAACAACAGTCTGTAGGGGTGCCCATGTATCACTTTCACTTTGCTGCTAGCGACCTTGGGTGGGGGTTCCAGGCTTACTTGAAGTGAGGGGGTAGCCAGGTTTTGTGGGGAAGGGCAGTCTTTGTAGTGGTGGGCAGGTGATTGCCTACTGATATGGGCACATCTGTCAATTCTTGGTGGGGTGGGGGAACAGAGCCATTGCACAATGGGACCACAGTAGAATAGAATGGTTGTCAATTCCATGCCCATTGGGTTCATCTACATGTGCTGTTAAGGTGACGTGATAAACTCCAGCACAGCTTGTGCTGGAGTCAGCCGCTCCTGGATGCAGCATCTACACATGTACCCAAAACCACAGAAGTTTGAGCCAGAGTACAGCAGCCCCAGGCTGGCAGGGGATTCTACGGGGTCAGCCCTGGGCTCCAGGTGGTGGCATCAGGCAATGCTAGGGCTGGCTGGGGAATGAGGGTGCTAAAGTGCGGGGCTAGGCAGCAGGCAGTCCCCACACTTCAGCACCCTTGTGCCCCAGCCAGCCCTTTTCACAGTCTACACATGCATTTTGCCACACAATTACTCTGTGGTAGGATAGCACTGTCCTCAACAGTTAATTAACAGAGTTAATTAATTTACTGCTCCATAATACTCCTCCATAATTTACTGCTCCATGTAGACTTGTGATGCTTTACTGTGGAGCTAATTAGTTAACAGCAGTAACGTGCACATGCAGGTGCACCCAGTGTGAAGGGAATTAGCTCATGAACTGTATCTGCAGATGCATCCTCCGCCTGATGAAGGGTATTTGTGCCCAGAAGCTTGCTAAGAAGAATTTTTCCAACTATTTGGGTTGGTCTAATAAAAGTTATTGGATTTACCCAAAGAACCTGATCTGCCTTGTTCCTTGTGCCGCGCTCTTGCAGGCAGCTCCTACCCAGCTGGTTCTGTTCTGCACATACCTCTATGCAATCACTGGCAATGCAGAATATGTAAGTGGTTGGAAAAGCCAAGGAGTTTTTTGTGGGGGAAGAAGGAGGCAAAGGACCCAGCCCCTTAGGAACCACAAATGGGTCCACAGGGCCCCCCAGTACCCGGCAACCCTTCCACTCCAACCCCCTCCACAAGTCTGAGTTTTCCTTCCCCTCCAGAGGAGTTCTGGGAGAACTCTGGGCACTGACTCCTGGAAGGCGTGATGGTCTGGGTACTCTACCACCTCTTGGTGGCATTTTGGCATAATGTGCTCCCTGAAAGGCAAGGTTGTACTTGGAACCCTTAACAGCGTATGCATAGACGGTTCTTTCCAGGGACAAGTTTTGAAACAGTTCCCAATCAGTGAAATTCTTGGAATGGTTCAGGTTTTTTCTGTACACACCCTGAGGTTATGGACAGCTAGAATAGTTTAAATGCAGTTTTAACCTGACGCAGGCAGGCCTGTTAAACTGGTTTAAAGCCACCTGGAATATCTCAAAATCAAGTAATATTTTGAATCGGTTCACTGAGAACTGATTCAGTGTCATGTTATGTGTGGACATGAAGTGGTACATCACATGGGCCTGGTTGGTCCTCCAGGCATCCTGCACTGCATTGCTCCTAAACCCCAGCCCCACTGCTGTAATTAATTGCTCTGCTATGTAGCTAGAACTCTACTGACCTCTTTTTTCCTGCTTTTGTTGGCACTTTTTAATCAATGACATCTCCCAACTGCATGGTTGGAGTAAAAGATATCACCCCAAGTAAATCCTTGCCCCTCTTAATTCCTGGACCCTCATGGCTACAACATTACTCTAATGCTGATATATCAACTGAACACTTCATTATCTTTCTCATGCATGTCCCTCTTCTTTTTTTTGTGCTTTCATGTCTTACAAGTGGACACTTGCAGAGTTTTGGTGAAATCAGTGGGACTTCAGGAAATAATACTTTCCTCTTTTGCCATTTTGTTTGTAGTAATCACAAAACTGTTTTAATTTATTCTGTATAGCATATTTATACAAAATATAAGGTGTGTCAGTGATTAAAACCTGAAACCACTTCCTTCTTAAGGTTTTGCAACCTGTATGGGTTTATGTAACAGGGGGCCTACTCCGGGCCAATCCAACCATGGCCTGCCCACCTGTTTCTGGGCTAACTGCCCGCCTTCTCGCCCACCACGCCTTGTTGTTAAATAATTAATGATGTAATTAAGTGAGAGGCTGTCCATTTCCTGCCTTGATGCCAGGGGGTGTTATCTGCAACTCCGTTCCTCCCATAAACTGCAGCCCAAGCCTCGCTGATGGCATCTAGATGTTATCATCATCACCAAGCCCCCACACTGGGCCCCAGAATCCTCCTAATTGAACCCCACCTGGATTCCTCCCCTCAGGCGGTTTAGTCCACCTTCATACCGGGCAGCATAGCTCAACTGCTTCCCCTTTGGGTGTGCTCCCCCCCGGACCTTCAGCTCACTGGCCCTGGCCCACCTCCAGGCCAGTCAGGACCCCAGGCCCTCGGCTCTTGGGCATCCCACGTGGTGGGCCCCTGCCCTTTGACCCTTCTAGTCCTGGCCCCAGCATGGGCCAGTCAGTGGAAATTCAGACAGGTGTGAGTCTATGGCCTTACTCTTTTTCCATTGGGTCCATCTTCCAGACCCTCCAACAAGGGGTAACCCACCCAGTGGTGGGGGGTAGGGGTTAAGGCGCCCCGACCCGCCTTTCACCAGGGTGGTAACTGGCCTGGCATTTCCTGGGGGCTCCTGTGCAACTGGGAGCCCCACCAGGCCACCCATTCCCAGCAAGGTGCAGTTTTAGGTCATACCCAGGACCAGGAGCTCCTCCCTTACCTCCAGATGATACCAGCAGCCCTCGGGCCAGGCAGTGTTGTTGCCTGGCCTCCAGCAGCAGAACTGTCCTGTTTATATGGGCAGCCCTCATCCAGCACCTGGCAGCTGCCAGCTCCAGGCCCTTTAAGTGGTTGGTACCAACAGTGCCCTGCCACAGTTTATAAGCAGGGGAAGTCACTTAATTATGATATTTAGTGTTCCAGTTCTAAATATTTAACAAAACATAGAAAAATCAACTTGTTCTGAGTGGACTCTTACAGTTAAGCAGCCTTTTTTGCTGAGTGAGGGAGCAAATAAAATCTGAAGTACGAAAGTCAATAAAAACACTTAGAATGCAGAAAAGTCTGTATATGATTGTACAAACAGTAAAGTTTTCATATTCATTTGTGTTGTATTATATTTTACACCACACAAGCATTCATGGACTTTACAGACCATATATGCAAATGTGGTCCATACACTGAAGAACTAACAATCTAATTAGAGGTTAATTGAGCCAGATCCAGAGGGGAGAAGTGGCATTCCCCTTTCATTCTCCTTTCAGTCAACGCTGTGGGATAAAATCAGGGACTTTTTTTAAGTCCCCAAAGGAAGCAAGAATCCCTCCTCCTCCCACTCCTTTCTCTATAGCATGGCCTGTCCCCTCCCAGCTCCCTCATCCACTGCTCCTGACAGCTCAGCTGACCTGGGTGGGTAGAGGAGGGGGAGGCTCAGCAGCCACACTTGCCCCGCTCCAGCTGGGCTCCACAGCAAGCCATGCTCAGCCAGGGACAGCAGCAGTAGCAGTCAGGTTCCTCTTCCCTGCTTGGTCTCCCCAGGTGTTCCCTGTCACCTGGGAGCGAGGTGGGGGGGGAAGAGAACCTGCATGCTCCTGTTGTCTCTGGCTGAGCCTGGCTCCATATGCAGCCTGGCTGGAGTAGGGCAGCCTTCCCACCCCCAGACCACCCCCACACAGCAGGGGCAGTGACAGCAGTGGCAGGGGAGAGGGGCAGTGGGAGGGAACATCTGGGAAGGGGGAGGACGTGCTGCTAAACACAAGGAAGAAGGGGGTGGGGAAGGAAGATTCTTACTTGATTGAGGCACTTAAGAAAAGACCGTGGCTGCTGGTCCTGTGACACAGTCTGCCGGCCCCAGTGGTGTGGGGTAGTTGGGAGTGGGGGTAAGGCCATCCCTGCAGCACTAGTTGCTGGTTCCCCACCCTGTCCTGCCTTTACAAGATCCTGGATGCACCCATAGGTATGAGAGCAACAACCAGTACTGGTCTGCAGTGAGTAACAAAAGCATTTAACAACTCCATTGTAACATTATAACATGGTTGTATCTTGTTGATGCCTCCATTAATTATGTTATCAATGTTTTAATAATGTCATTTCTTGTAAGCAACCAAAGTGGTACTTTAGGTAGGATTTGTGTGAAAAAAGTGCAGTGGGCTGTATCTTGTAATAATCTTCCAGTGTGCATTTAAGGGCAATGGCTACTGGCTCTCTGGGTACTCAGGGTGCCGCAGTTTTCCCGTACTGTGGCTGTTGCGGACATCCTGTGGACTTCCTGCACTCTAGGTGCTGCAGACAGAGACCCTGGGGTGGTGAAGGTGTGGGCAGTGCTTACTGACAATCTGCCCTGCTTCCCCCCTTCCCTTCCCCTGTCATGGGAGTGCAGAGCAGGAGAACGGAGGCAAAGGGCCGAGCAATCCCTATTTTGCTCCCCTGGCTGGAAAGCACTGCTGTTGCCTGCTAGTGCAGCAATTTTGAAGGGGAGTAGGGGGCTGTATATCTGTTATCAGTTGAAATGTTCCATTTTTTTAAATGTTTCAAATGTCTGTCTACACCCTCAGATCTTCATTTTTATTTATAAGCTTAAAGTTAAGCAAATACATTTAGGGCCTAAATCACTAGTCATGTTTTTAGGTTTTTTTATTTACAGTGACCTCATAGCTTAGGTTTTTGTTAGGACATCAATCAACACATGTATTTTGTATGCATATCAGAAATATTTAATCAGTTACTCCATTTTTAGGTGTATGGCCAGAAGGTTCAGATGGAACAGATATCAATGCTGTCTGTCGATCACATGGCAGAAAACTGCTATCAACAGGAGATGATTTTGGCAAAGTACATCTCTTCTCCTATCCATGTTCACAGTTTAGGGTAAGGAATTTGCTTTGGTAGTGTCTGGTCTGGCAAAGCCTTACAAGCATTGAAAATGTTACTCGCCTAAATAAAAGGAAAATACAATAAACTACAAGTTAAAAAAAGGAATCTATACCATTCTTTATATGAGTAAAATACTATACATAGATAAATGTGTGTGTAACTTGATTATAAGGCACGCATTTTAAAACCACCTGATTGAATTAATAGAAATAATGCAACAGTTTAATTTATAGTAGTTTAAGTGCTGTATATCACTAAGCATTTTTTTAAAGTAATTTATAGTTTCTGCAGTAATAACCTCCTGTATTGGTGTTTTCCAGGCTCCGAGCCATGTATATGGTGGACATAGTAGTCATGTAACTAATGTAGATTTTCTATGTGAAGACACCCATCTCATCTCCACAGGTGGAAAAGATACAAGTATTATGCAATGGCGAGTTATATAGAAGAATCAGCAGTGTGAACACGCATAATCGTGAGATGACCATGCGCAGAAGTTCTGTATAAACTGTATATTTAAAACTTAACAGTACGTTTGCAGTTTAGCCTGGTCACTGTGATTTTCTTTAAAAATTCTTACAAACCTCAGGAAAATTAAGCCCTGTGCTGGTTACCTTACTCAGTTCAGTGATTAAGTGTCACATCTTAAGAATGATCTTTATTTTTCTTTTATTGTACAATATACAAAGCAGTACAAGCTTAATATAAAAATGTGGCTTGAAAGTTTGCAATACAGTGATATCAACAGAACCGGTAATTATCTTAATTCTTTTCTATAAGCTCTACTAAAATGGTCACAAAAATGCCTTTCAACATACTGTATATACATGCTTAATTGTTTCACTATCTACACTTTGTACTGTATATCTACCTTATTTAGAAAATCTGTGGCAACACTGAGGTACTGAGTTGTTTCTGATTGACAGTGATGAACTGATACTAAAAGTATCAAGAAAGCTGGAAGACACACAATAATTAAAATGTCTAAATAGGAAAATGTAAATGTTCGAATTTAATCATTTGCATTTTCTAGGAAATAGCATACATTATATATCACCAATGAGGAGTTATATTTTCTTTCACATAGCTGGTTATGCCCCAATGTAACTTGAATATCTCAGCAGGGTTTACAGATGTGTATCTGGTTCAGGTGTTCCAAGTAAGTTTAAATTAAAAATCTTTTTTACTTGTATATGAACAGTTTCTTATTAAAAAACACAAACAAAACTTGGCCACATCCCAATTAATGATTGATATATTTAACTAATATGTATATTAATCAGCATGATGCTATAATGTACATGTATAAGAGTTTAGCAATTCATAACAAATGGTAAGGCAATCTAGGCTTTACTTTTTTATGCTTATGGATATTGTATATTTGTATTTTAAGACCAAGTAGACCAAGTCTAAAGATATCTTTTTAAGTGTACCCACAAACCTGCAGAGGGTAAAGGAAGTCTTGGAAGCCTACATGAAATATTAATGTGTAACTTCTGGCCCCTGTGTTTTGTGCATGGATGGATATTTATAGTATGAAATAAGATTGTGTTTTGCAATGAACTAATAATGGAGGTGATATAAAATGGGTAAAGAAGGCCTTATCAATTTCGATTGTGACAGAGATTGAAATTTCTTGTTTACCTTGAGGAATGTATCTAAAGAATTTTAAAAGAGCAGAGTTCTAAGCAGACTCTGAAAAGTTAATATTAAAATTTTGCTTGTAATAGGCAGTAAAAATGTTAATTCTTTGAACTCTAAAGCACTGGTTGTTTAGAGTGGGTTAAATGAAATAGAATCAGTAAATTTTGGAACCTTTTTTTATTACATCTCCAGCCTGCTACACTGAAAGTGCAGGGCACCAATAAACATGTATCAAAGTGAAATGTTTTGATGTATTTTTACTGTGCAGCTAATTCACTTCTATATTAAAGTTTTACTAAGATGTATTTTCATTTAATGGGACAAATTCGTAAATTCCAAATGAAATTTTCATATTCATAGGTTATTTAGGAATAGAAGTTGAGTTTTGTGTATGTAAGATATATACATACACAAAACTCAGCTTTTTCAGGTCAGGTTTTTCAGTCTCTCTTTCATCCTCAACTTTGAGTTAAAAAATAACTCAGATAATTTTAAATTTTGTCATGTAAAATGACACCGTAACCCCACTAAAGTCAGCAGCGCCCACAAAATATATTTATCGTCCTTCCAGCCACACTGACTGCAGAGGGCCCCTTCGCAGAAATGCTTTTTTACTGTCCTTATATATGCCTTCAGGGTCTTTTCTGACAGCCTTCAAGTTCCTCAAATCATCCTCTGCAGTACCACGTCTTCCAGGATTAACACTGACTTAGGAGACCTAAACTTCCTGCCACATAGTTTCATGAGAGCAGGAAATAATGTACGCCCAGGGTTAGCAATTCTTCTGGCTGTGGGCTAGAATAGCCAGTCCTGGGTTGGAGGTGGGGGGTCAATAGGACTTGCTGCCACTTCTGCTTGTCTCCCTGGCAGCATAAGGGAAACACCTACAGCAAGCCTTTGTCCCTATGGTGGCAAGCGGAGAGCACCTGCAGAAGGCCCCTCTACCACTAAATGCTGCCTATGGGCTGCTGACCCCTGATGAAGGCCATTAACATTTGAAACTGAATGCTTATGTTTTCCTGATCTTGTTTACAGGATTTTGAACTTCCTAGGATTTGCAGATGACCTGTTGCTTCTCACAAACTCTTTATGATAATCAGAAGTCAGGTTTTTCAGTCTCTTTCAACCTGTGCCTTTAGTTATCTTGGGTTTTAACATGTCTACCCTTCCATCCTTCCATTTTCTATAAAAACTAAGAATTTTTGTCAGTCCATCTGAGAATCACAGATCAAGGGAGATTGTCACTAGATCCAATCTATAGATATATCCTTCCTGTACTTCTGCTATTGAATAAAACTGTGTTTCTTTGTGGACTCGTGAGGGATGCATGGGCAAATGTGCTGACCTGGGCCAAGAATTCTGATCCTAGAAGGTGATCTTTTAGAAAGAGGCAAGTAATCTTTGGAGTGATACCTTTTATTTGACCAACTGCGTGGTTGGACTAAGTTAACTGAGCTTTCAAATGCAAGACATTCTTCCTCTTGTCTGGACCTATCACACTAATCCTACCAACCTTAGGAAGTCATTCACTTGCTTGAAAAGAACTTCCTTATCTTTGCATTATGTTATTTTCTGGATGAAGAACTGAAAACTAAGGGGCAGGGAGAAGAAAGAAGAAAAAGCAAACCACGACAAAAAAACCCGTTTCCAGCAAATCTGAACAAAAAATGTTTTGGTTCAAATTATTTGTCAAAATATAGAAAACTTAAGCTTTGTGTAATTATTAGCATTTCCCATGTCATCCCAGGAAAGCATGAATGAGATCAGTTTTTCAAAAAGTATTAATTTAGAAAATGTTGTGGCTTTTTACTGTTCTTTTTTATCACAAGTAATTTGATACAAAGGAAACATCCTTCTATGAAGTCTGACAGCTTCCACTTCATGCAGCTCTGTTCTGAGATGTAACCATTTACTGAACTGGAGTCCTTCACAAAGAACTAGATCATATCTTCAAAAATCTCACAGATGGTGAGATTACTTATGAGACACTGGAGGTATCTGATACTTAAAAGAATCTTAACAAGAGGAAGTTGCCTTCCACATGATGGTGGATTTGCATTTGTGGCTGGGTAGGTTCAGGTGAATGGCCCAGCATCTGATGGGATTTCCCTCATAAGATAAACATGCATACACATTTTGTTTTATACACACTCGCACACATTTTTTTCCTACACAGGTGCCTCTTCTGTCCTGAAGAGCCATTCCTGGGGGGAGCTTTGGAGGTATGCACAAATGAGAAAGCATTGAAAGTGTAACTTCCTCCCTTGAAGTTAAGGAGGAAACTTGTAGCATGGAACATGGGACTAAATGCTTCAGCCCTTTGGAGTCTTATTGGAATCTACAGAATGATCTCATTGGAGTTGCCACTAGTTATGTAATACCAGTCCTCACTGGGTTGATATGACAATTGAAACGTGTGAAGTTTCCTAGCCCTTACAAGGATTAAGGACTCCTTATGGGCACAGTCTGGCTCAGGCCCCTGAATTCCATTCCCATTTTAACTACTGAATTTTGTTATGCTACCATTACTTATGTAATGTGCTTATGTAAGAGTGCTAGCATGTTGGCAAAATAAATTCTATTCTTTCTCCTCTGTATTGCTATATTATGCTCCAGCTCTCCTGGCTTGTTAGGGACAATTTTCTGGTTCAAAAATAGAGATTTTTAGATCTAATTCCACTCATTTAAATACTTTATCCTCCAAGGGGAGAGGATTAAAGGTGAGTAAATTAGGGTGACAGCAGGATGAATTTCTCTGAGACTAAAATATGTGAGGAAAGAATAAGTTCCATCTTTCTTTCCTTCTTTCTGTTCCCTAATTACAAACGAATAGACTTAATATTTATTTTACAACATCATCAGCAGTCCTTCAAAGTCTAGGATGATTGTCTTCCATGATGGGGTCTGAAAATGACTGACAAGGTCTACCCAGGATTGACAGACTCTGTTGCAGCTCGAGCACATTTCTGTGCAGGGTGGGTGACTCTGAGTTCTTGCTTTGGTCCATGACGTGCTGTTTCTGTCACTTCCATTTTTTCATCTATTGTCATTGTAAGCTTTCAAAATACTGAGATCCTTGCAGCAGACTCCCTCCATTTGAGGCAGTTCTGGGCAATAGTCCCCCACAAGTTGATGTTGATGTTGCATTTTTTCAAGCTGGCCTTGAGGATGTCTTGAAACATTTTCTCTACCCTCCTCTTGAGGGTATGCCTTGACCGAGCTGGGAGAATAAAACTTGCTTCAAGAATCTGGAGTTGGACATCTGGAAGATGTGGCTGGCCCAGCAAAGTTGATGTTGGATGATCATTGTCGTGATGCTCATGCATTTGCTTGCAAGAGGATGCTAATGTTGGTGCATCTGTCTACCCACAGGATTCAAAGGATATTCTGCAGGCAGCATTGATGAAATCTTGTCACCTCAGAAGAGGGATGCAGGTCTAAGAGAAAGTTCTGCTTGCTCTAATATATATCTAATTTAATCTCTTTTGAATTTTCGTAGCCAAGGGAGAGTTTAGTGATGTAGGAAGATTGCCTCATGGTGAAGATATTAGGAGGATTTGGGAAGAACAAGTGAGTGTTCATAACTGCATAAATTTTTTTCAAGTAACTGTGGTCTTAATTTCTCTGAGTATAAGGAAGGTCAGTGAAAACATAATGGAGGCCACTCTAGAGGAGTGGAAGGGACGTTAGAGAAGGTCTGTAAGAAAAGGGGATTTTACCTATTAGTAGATGACTTTATTATTTCAGACCATTTAGTGCCTGATTTTCAAAAGAGTTATTTTGCATCCCATGTGGGTATCTACTTAGTAGGGCTGCGTGAAGCTTCCGTCCCTGATTTGATTTGGCAGAGACTTGTCCCGATTCGGTGGCCGAATCTGCGAATCTGAACTGAATTTAATCTTTCCGAATCAAATCAGAACCCTCCAAATCGATTAGGAAAGATTTGATGATTCAGACATGGATACAGCTTTAAATGTTTTTTCTGCATACCTCAAGGTACGAGGTGGCTCGTAAATGCTGAGATGCTGGGGCACATGGAGCATCCACCAAGAGTGTGGGGGGGCTCCTCAGCATGCTTGGCAGTAGACCCAGAAGTGGACCAGAAGCACTTCTGGGTCCGCCAGGAAGCGCACAGAGCCCCACCAGCTCAGTGACTGGTGCCTCCTGGGTCTAGGGGGGCAACCAGGGTCCCCCTGCAGCCAGTAGCTGAGCTGGGGGGCCCTGAGTGTGCTCGCCGGCAGACCTGTAAGTGGACCGGAAATACTTCCTGTCCACATCCAGGTTTGCCACCAAGCACACAGGACCCCCTAACTGAAGCTCCTGTGGGACGCTTCATCCGCCCCAGTATCACAGCATTCACAAGCCACACCTGGTACCTTGAGGTATGTAGAAAAAACATTTTAAAGCTGTGTCTATGGCCAAATAGCTGATTCTCTGAATCAGAATCGAATCTTCAGATTTGGATTTGATCGAATTGAATTGAATCGGGGACAGTGATCCGAATCAATGAATTGAATCACTGTCCCCGATTTGGGTTGATTCGGAATCAAATATGGCCTGTTTTCCACACCCCTATTGTTTACTGATCAGGTTTTCAATGGGAGCTGCTGGGTTTTGAGCCATTGACTTAAAAAACTTTCTGGGGGCTAAAATCGGACTACATGAGCTGCATTTTCTCTAGGTTTCAGATAGCGGTCTTAAAAGAATACCCTCTGAGCTTTGGGTTGTTATTGTTAGATGGCAAAATTAAAATGTTGGCTGCGTTTTCCAGCTGTTAGACAAGGTGAATTACGGTAATCTTTGCATTGCCCTCTTGCTGCTCTGGCATGTTTAAGAGGAGGCAACCTGAAGGAAATGCAATTATGCAGAGGCAATTTACTTGACTGTTCAGTCTGGATTCCCTTTCTCAGTGAGACAGGTGCTGGGGCTTCGGTTCCTCCTTCCTGATCTGTCTTTTCTTTTGCTGCGGCTTTCAGTGAAGTCATAATTCTATGTTTATGACATCAGCATATTGCTACAGAAGTGATTATTCCACAAGTTCAAGTGTTATGGCTTGACTACACCATCTAAAAAGAGCAGAAGCTGAGTTCCAAGACTCCTTGGCCAAGGGTTGTAGCAGCTGGAGAAAGAACTGACAGGCGCTTTAAGCTAAAAGCTGTCTGGCATTTCCAGTATTTATGGTTCCTGTATGACAAAGTATCTGGCCACACACAGTTTAACAATCTGTACATTCCAGACTATCTTCAGCTGGACAAGCACAGCAATCCTCTGTGTCTGACACTCTTAGATTGGCTGTTGTTGCCTTCCCCTTGTGATTGGCTTTAAGGGTCAAAGCCCAGCCAGGTTCAGCTGTGCTTTGACCTTCTGAAACTCTGGAGACTACTGCTGGGATGTAGTAACAACAACAATAATAATAATAATAATAATAATAATAATAATAATACCCTTACCAAACAAGCCACTACTTGTCTCAGTACAACTTCCTCTTTAAGTGATAGCAAAGGTGCAGATTCCTTTCTGGGGGCCCAGATCACCTATACATACCACCACAGGGAGAAAGCCTTGGTTAAACTCCCACAGGTTTTGGCAATTCTCAGTAAAGGTGGGGCTAAGCCTTATATAAAGTCTCAGCTGCCATTTCTTCAAGGAAGATAAAAGTTATTAATTGAAGGAAAAATTAGTTTCTTGCACATAAATTCTGCTTCCTGCCCCCACCCTCCCTCATATGGAGAAATATCTCTGGAAATGTTGTTAGAACCCTACAGTCATTCATTACTCAGAATCCAGCAAGGCACAGTTGGACACACAATGGTTTGGCCTCTTTCAAGACACATTTCAGCACTTTCACCATGTAGTTCTATGCAGACTGTGAGCTGCCTTGTTTCCATCTCCTTTGCTTAAGCTACATGTAAAACTCCTTAAAGGAAGACATCAATGGCCTTGGATAGATAACTCTAATATAGCTCCCCAAAGGCCTGACACATAGTTGATTCCCTTCCAGCTTCCTGTAAGACCTTTATTTCCTGCCCAAAACTCTTTAATGATCATAACCCATACTCTCACAGGGTATTTACTGGAAAAATAAAAGTTCTGGCATGCTCCTCCCTCTCTCAGCCCACATACTGGCCTGAATACTCTCCTTCCAACCCCCAACTCCTTCTCTGGGATCCTAATTGTCTGCTTCCCTTTCATCCAGCTCCCTTTTTCTCACACAAAAGTGTACAATAAAAGCTGAGAGCTTGAGCATACCAAATAAAGCTGACTAGCCTTCTAGGTGCATGTCTTTTCCTACCTTTCTTCTTCCCATTCCATTTCCTTACCCCCTTCTCTCTCTCCCTCTTTTTTTCTCTTCCATGTTCATTCTTCCCCTTCTTTTTTTCCCCCTCCTTTTTCTTTACTGGTTTTTCCTTCATTTCCCACCCCTTTATTCTCTCTTGTTCATTTTTCTGAAATACCTGGTGGGTTCGCTCTCAGTTTCCCTCTTTATATTTGCCTTGTTCCCATTTGCTTCCTTGAGTCCCACTTGTCCCATATGTCCCCTTGCTTTTGTCCTTTGTCCTACTCTCTTCCTCTTACTCATTGTCCAGCCCTACTATGTTTTTTCTCTCTAATGATCCACACTTTCATTGTCTGTTTCTTTTTCTCTCTTCCTCTTCCAGTACAGCTTCTGTCTGACCCTCTTTTCCTGTAACATGGCTTTGTTGTTTGCCTGTGATATGCTTAACGTGACACCCTCTCTACCACCAGCTTACAGGTCTTCTGTGTGTCATCCATCATATCTTCCGTTGGGAATAGGACCTGGACTATTACCATGAGATAATGTTGCAGATGTCAGGGATGCAGCCTATCACGGTATACCAGGTCCATTGGTGCTGCATGGAGGTTGCATATGAGCTCAAACCTAAATCTCACATGTCTGAATGATACTGCATGTTGAGGATGATTGATATGAACAGAGGCATTGCAAACTTTTTCAGTGCTCTGGGGGTGAAGGAAGAGGATAGGGAGAACTATAAAGACCCCTGGAGAGTAGGGTAGGGTAGGTAGGGAGGGGGTGAGGCTTCCTGGGCTCTCTTCACTTGAGCAGCAGGTTCTATTGCTGCTGCTTTAGTAGCACAGGCTGAGCTGCTGTTGCTGAGGGAGATCCCAGGGGCCCATCTCTCCAGGCAGGAAACTCTGGTTTTCCCTGCTTACAGAAACATGCCCTAAGATTCCCCAGGGCATTTCTCTGTAGGAAGAGAAAGCCAGTGAGGAGTGCCTCGAGGTTGAGGGGCCCAATCCCAAGAATTTCCAAAATGCACAGAATCAGGAACC
Organism: Crocodylus porosus; assembly: GCF_001723895.1. Lineage (NCBI taxonomy): Eukaryota > Metazoa > Chordata > Crocodylia > Crocodylidae > Crocodylus > Crocodylus porosus. The sequence continues at coordinate 96,244,025 of NW_017728947.1, forward strand.
TCAAATCTCTGGAGCACCAGATGGAGAGTGTAGGCAGCTCTGAGGTGCCCAGGTTCTTATGCCACAGAGCAGACAGATGCCAGCTGCTAAATAGCAGGATAAATTAATATCACCTTTGTCACAGACACACATTTAGGGCACTTGTGGCATAACAAGGGGCATGGACATCTGTTTGCTTGGCCTTTATGCTGTCATGGAAATTTTTATAGTGGCACAAAGGCAATAAAATATGATTTCTGTTTCCACCCAGTCTCTGATGACAATGGCAATACCAGAATGGCTTGCCCTGCAGCTTGCAGGAGAGGATTCCAGCTAAATGACAAAACATCCAAATGAAGTGTTCTTCCAAAGTTTCCTTGCTCTGAGACCGGCCCCAAGATACAACATTTGGACCACTGAAACAAGTATTACAGGTAGTGGTGATAACGGGTACACAACACAGTAGTTCCCTTGGGCATGTCCTGGTGAGCATGCATTTCCTGTGGGACAGACAGCAATGGCAGATAGTAACGTACATATTTGTGCTGCTGCTATTTGTTCCTGGGCATGCCCCTGCCTGCACACTCCAGTGCATGGCAAGGTAAGCTGGGTGGGTTAGGGAAGGCTGGGTACAGCACCTGTGCTGGCCCTAGCAGCCTTACCTGGGGTCCTGGGGGCCTCCAAAGGCAGCAGCAGCACTGAGGTCGCCACTTGGAGCTTGGCTAGCAGCCAGAGCATGGTTCTAATGGCCAGGCTCCCTTTCTCATAGCGCACACTGCTGCTATGTGTGCCACACCACTTTTTTCAGCAGCTTTTTTTAGGTTTTTTTACACCAGGATCTCCCGATCTCCCAGTGTCAACAAAATCTCAGCACTTCAAATTAGCATCGTGGCAAATGGGTGCATGTGCATCACATGTAGTTTGCAGTGCCTCAAACTTTGTGTGTGCACTCATTGGGACACACCCCTGGGATCAAATACTGGTCCTACCAAAGCTTAATAGATTTCAGTAAGATAAAGATTTGACCTGTACTACCTGTGTCTAATAGTCTGGAGATTAAGAAGCTATAGATTGAGCATATATGGCAACATGTGAAATTGCCTCTGTCTTGCCTTTCTCTTTTTTTAATTGCATATATCTATATATTTATATCTATATATCTAGATTTAGATACACATTTAACTGCATATATATTACACAATGTGTGTGTGTATTGCAAAATATTTATTAGATTAGCGAATTGCCCGTCAAGAATGAAGGGGGACAGAAGACCGCCATAATAGCAGGCCAGCACCGTACTGCCACTGCCACCACAAAGCAGGGCTGAGTTGGGGAGCGCAGCGTGGCCCCTCCACCATGGCAGCACTCCGCCATCCCACGCTGCCCCCACCGTGCCCTCCACCACCACCCTGTGCCACCCTCACCCCTCTGCTCCATCCCCACTGTCATTCTTGATGGGCAGTTTGAGCCACACACAGCACTGGCTAGAGCCACACCTCCCAAGAGCATTACAGACAGACACACAGACGGATGGACTAAACCCTTTATTATATAGAATATATATGCTGTTCGACCAACACGCAGAAAACTCTCTTATCACTTTACTTCTGCTATCCCAAATCATTTGACAAACAAGCTGCAGAACATCTTTAAGAGGTTGATATTCTACACATTTCAGAGCTGGGAAAACCAAGGCACTGAAAGGTTGCAACTTCACTGAGGAAACTGCATCCACTCTATAGGTGAGCCAGGAATAGTGACATCCAGTCCTTGTCTCTAATCAGGTGCTTTCTGCTTCTCCTGATGTTCATGAATAGCTGAATCATTTCTCTGACATGCATCACTTGTAGTATCATGTATTTATAAAGGGGTTCTGTGTAACCTTGGGTGTCCTTGTGTGCTGAGAAGTATAGGCAGAAGATGTCTGAATAGAAAGTTTTCATGCAGCTTTACATCAGACTTCCTTGCCTACTCTGGTTTAAAAAAAATACAACATGCTTTACTTATGTTTTTTTCCTATTTGATATTGCAGTTTATTATAATCACAACCTTTGCTTTAAGAAGTGATACTTTTAAATAAAAATTGTGCCCACCATCAAATTTGGATTTGCAATTTTATTTATATTTCAAATTCTATGAATATTGTCATGAAACAGGAATTTGATGTGTCCTCATTTTTGTGTGCTTTCTACCATGTGGCACATGGGCTAGGCAATGACCCATGCTTTGAAGGGTTACTCACTCAGGATCAAAATAAAATAGGTTTTATTTTCCAGACATGCTTGTTACCTTTTAGTAATGTCATCAGAGAGGTAATTTGGATGAGTCTGTACAAGTGGGAGAATTTCAGTATTATGCCTAACGCTCCTCTGTTTCTTTATGCAAAGAACTGGATTGCACCGTCTTGAGAGATGCTGAGCTAGATGTATACACACAACGAAGAGAAGATGATTTCCATTTTCTAAGTAAATTTAATCACATATGCATTTTAATATTATATATCATGTCAGATTCTACAACCACTACTCATGTAGAATAGGCTATTATGCTATAGTTAGAAAGTACATATATTACAGGAGAACTTAACATCCCAAATCTGGATTAGTGCTCATTGTGCAAGGTGCTGAACAAACACAGAAGCAGATATTGTCCCTAACCTAAAGTCCTTCTGATGTAAGGCATTAATTCTGTAAGGTGAACTAACTGTGTGTCTAGACATAGACTTATGGGGGACTCCATACCTTCACAGGGGTTTGGCTTTTGTCAGAGTTGAGTCATACAAATGGCTGGGGAGAGCCACAAATGATGCATACTGTGGACAATCATAACTTTTAACCACATTAAAAGGGGAGGCTGAGCTGCTTGTGAGTGCACATCAGCAGTTATGATATATTGTTAAGCCTGCATGCTCCTGCAGCAATCCAAGCTAGCTAAACTGCTGTAAACTTAATCCTGAATAAACCAGGATTCAAGTTGCAATGGTTAAATTTGTATCTGTACAGGAGGGTGCAGATATGACAGTTACACAATAATAGCTTTATATCCCATTTGATACAGATACAATTGTTATGTACAGGGAGTTTTCAATTGCTATAGGGAAGTCCCACTTGCAAGGGAGCTTGTGCTCAATGGTATCTTGGCAGATGGTTAAATGTAAATAGTCCTTGAATAATTTCAAACAGGAAGAGCTTCTCTTTCTTTATATAGCTGGGCTTCTTGAACAGTGAATGGGCACATTAATCAGCAAGGCATCTGAAGCAGATCTTGCAATGTAACCAGAATCAATGCTGCACACTTAAAATTGAATATTTGTGGCTTACACTTATGGCCCCTCTCCTACACTAAAACAAAAGCCCAGGGAAACTGCAGAGACACCATTGATGGGTTTAGCATGCACATTTTCACTATTTTCCTTAGCATTTATCTAACATTTAGCACCTTGTAAGTTAAAGCTGCTATGACCAAAAAAATCATTGTGAAGACCTGGGAAACAATCATTGCTTGTCCCTTGTACTGCAAAAAATGTGATTACTTAGATGTTAACAAGTGTTTGGAATTTTTTGTCAGGTTGAAGCTTGCAGCTGTGATGCTGAAACATATGAGGCACAGAATGTTTTTCCTATTAAAACTCCTTTTTGAGGTCATCTAGGATACTTGGAAATACCGGTACAGAGCAAGTCACTTCCCTGCACGCTGCGGCAGCCCCAGGTCAGAGCCGTGCAAGTCGCTGCACCCCTTGCAATGCCGCTGACGGTTCGGAGTGGCTAACGGGGCAAAAGCAAGTCGGGGGCTTGCAGCTCAGCGAGCTCTGCAGAGGATGCGTGCAGAACAAAAATCTCCATCTAAGCGGGGGGACGCAAGGCTGGACTGCAAATTAAAAAAGAGAAATAGGCCTGTTTTTATTATCTTAGGAAAAGAAAAACGGAAATCTGTTTTCTATTGATAACTGTCAAGGCAGCGTGTGTATAATTGCCAAGCCACGCCACAGTGTCTTCAGTGCAGGCCGGTCGCGGAGCGGGGTTTGCCACAGCTGCGGCCGCGGTGCCGCGAAGGCCGCAGCCGGGCCCGGCGGCAGCGCCGACCCGTGCCCGCTCCAGGCGGC
>NW_017728947.1:96248432-96266659 GCF_001723895.1 Crocodylus porosus
GCCGGCCCCCCGGACGCCGCACCCTTATCGCGCGGGTCGCGGCTGAATCGCGCCATCCCTGTCGACCGGCCGCACGTGCAAAGCGGTCCTGGCACGATTGGCGCTGCATCGCGCTCCGGTCACACGGGCGACGCCGTTAAAAACGATTCTTCTGCTGTAAAGGGAGCTGTGAAGTTAGTGCTTGGGGATGTGTGTCGACTCTGTCGCTGGTTTCTGTCCGACTTTCTTTTCAAGGCATGGCAGGGCCTTGAGGGTGACGATGTAGCTGTGATGGTCCGCAAGGTTTTCTTAGGATGAGGTTTTTTATTGGGCCATCTGTGCAGTTGGGGTAAAGTTAGACACGGTTGAAGAACTCAAGCCACCTCAGAAGTAGCACCACCTTCCGAGGTCCCTTCCTGCCCCCAATGTCTATGAAATCTGTGAAGTAGATATTTTTTAGGATAATGTTTTTTAATGAACGTGCTGGATGGTTGGGATAGAGTTAGACAAGCTTGAAGAAGGCGAGCCCCACCCTTCAAGCTTCTCTGACTCATGTATCCAGCTAAGATATAATTTTCCTAAGAAATCTGCTGCTGACCTGGTTTGAGTGGCAGGCTCCAAACTTCTCCCATCTCGCTGCCCCTGTAGGGGAAGCTGCAGGTGAGATTGTCAGCTTGCTGTTTAGGAAAGGCAAAAGGCTCTTCTCCCTAAGCAGCCCCCCCAGATTGTCCCTGACCCTCCCAAGTCCCTGATCTTGCAGCTCAGACTTGCAGGTGTATTAGGGCCATGTCAGATGGCCAGCACAGCGGGCACTGATTTCTTACAAACCTGCCTTGCAAGGGAGGGCTGCTGTGCCACCAGTAGGCAGGGGTTCAGTTTTGTTGTAGACATCTCCCAGGGTCGTGGATAATACTATATTCCTGGTCCCCTGTCTTGTACAGTTGATTCCTCCCTGCTTTTGTTATCTGTTCGTCAGTAAGACAATTTGGTAGGCCTCAGATTTGGTCATCTTAATTCAAGGCTATGATCTTCTCCACATTGCCAATGAATTGCAAGCTTTGTATTGGTCATAGCCCTCTAGTGCAAGGGTTCCCGAAGTTCTTCTGCCATGGCCCAGCAAAGTGCTGCCTAAACGTGGCCGCGACTCGACAACCCGTGGCCCAGCAGTCGCAGCCGACCGCGGCTGGAATTTCTGGTCAGAAGACGGGTAAGAGTACTCCCACCCCCTGCGCGGACCTTGCAAAAGGAGCCGTGGCCTCTCCACTCGGCTCTGGGGGGGCCACTGTTTGCCCGTCTGCTGCCACTTCCCGTCTGGCAGCCAACCGTGCTGTGGACGGGCAGCTGACCCGTCACGGCCCAGGGATTGGGAACCTGCTCTAGTGGAATTTTAAGAATTTTGGGCTAGATCCAAAACTGCCATCAAGCCCTGTCGTAAGCACCTAAAGGATGTGGGCATCTTGGTTTTTGGCACTGCAGTTCCCCAGGCACCTAAGGTTCTGCTTCTGGGTATGCTCAGTAGTGACTCGGTCATCAGAGTGCCAAGGAGCTTGGCATATAAGGCCTATCCACGATCCAGGCATTATCATACACGTGGTAACCATGCTCAGAGCTTGTGTAACAGCAGCCATCACAAAAAATGAAAGTGGCAGTGCCACTCCCCACCTTTTTCTAGTAGTTCAGTGGTTGGGAGCCTCACTCGAGGTGGGGGAGACTTGGGTTTGTTCTCTCAAGGGAGTCCTGCAAGCACCAAGATACAAGCCAAGCTGAGATGGGGAAGGCTTACTTGCTCCTGCTGAAGCTGTTCGCTTTGCATGAAATACTTGCATGTTCACTGTATGAGAGAGAAAGAGAGTGGGGGAACATAACTTTGTAGCTTAGAGGTTAGGTCATTGTCTAGGTAGGGTCCAGACCACAATTTCAGGGAATACTTACTGTAAAATCTTAAACAATAATTGAAGCAGAGCTTGGAAACAAAGTTTTCCCTTGCAGAGGAGGCTGCCTGACCTCTGGGCTGCAGTGTCAGGACCACTCTGGCCTGCTGATGGACTTTCTTCTGTGCAACATGGAACAGATTCAAGAGGAGGGGGTGAGAGCACCATACCTGACTCGAGAGTAGCCTTGAGCCTTGTGGTCAGTTTACTTGTGAGAGGTAGATGTGGGTTTTTATTTGAAGAAATATCGTAGAGGCCTAGCTCCAGGATATGGTTTAGGGCTGTGAATACCTAAGCCCTCTAAGAGCACTTTGTTCTCACCATTTCCTGTTTGCCACCTTTGCTGGGCTGTTGTGAATGCCATTCAGAGGCATCTGACTTTCCCTGTAAATTGTGTAAGATTTCAGCACAAGGCAGCTAGTAGTTAGGTTTTGTGAGCGCTGTGGTGCCTATGTTACACCATTCACCCTTCCCTCCTTCCTCATCAGGCACTCAGACCATGGTAGTATATGTCCTGCTTAAAAGTCTGTTTTGACAACTATGTTTTTTCTTCCCCCTTTGGGGTTGAAATTGGTTTCATCTTCCTTTGGGTAATTTGATTTACCGTTTTTAAAGCTGTCCATTACTGACTGTCTCCCTTGCATGCAATCTGACTGTAATACGTATTGGAGAGTAGCCCAGCATCAGGATTAAGAGATACAGTCAGTAGAGTGCTTGTGAACACGTGTATATATCTCACTTGATTTTAACCCCTGGGAAGGGAAAGAAAATCCACTTGGAACATTTTTAGTACAAAATTCCTTTAGTTGCATATATACCCCCTTTCAATGGGAAATTAATTTTTTAGGTCCATGGACCTGTTTTAGACAATATATGAAATATATCTCACGTACCCCCTGGGGGTATATGTTGTACCCCTGGTTCAGAACCACTGCTGTAAGGGATCCCAGCAGAATCTGCAGTTGTTTAATAAAAATCTTGTTAAAATGTTTTCTACCTGCATGTTTTATTTATATTGTTGAGTAGATTTCAGGGTTTTCTTTTACGCAGTTCCTGAAGTGGCAAGCTTATCATTTTGAAGTAAAAATTTGCATTTATATTTTGTTAATTCTTGTGTGTCCCCAGTTCTCAACCCAAAGGTAATAACTAGGAACTTAACATGTGAGTAATGACTCTACCACATGGTGTGGATATCTTATTATAATTAGTTTTGTCACTGATGAACGTACTTTGAGATCCTCCAATGAAATACGATATTTAATTGGAAATTATTGTCTTACTCAGCATTTAAACATGCAGAAATATTAGCTGTATTATATAGCAAATATTGCAAGTTATTAAGTAGCATATTTTATTTATTCTTTCAAGTTATGTATGCTCTTATTACGGAAACATCCTTGAAAAAATAATGTAAGCAAGCATAATCTTTTAATCTTCTGGCAGTCTTTGTGTACTTTCCAAACTATTTCTTAATCTTTAAATTGGTTCCTAAAATATCTACATGGCAGGGACATCTATAATAGCTTACAAGCCAACTTTCTGTCTGGGCCCGTGAAATGTTTTTTTTACCTGTACTTCCACGCGTAGCTAATTCATGCTGCTCTACACAAGGCTGTTGAAGATTTTGTGTAGAGCTAGCTTGACTTTTTTATGTAAAACAGTGATTCTCAACTGGACTGCCGTGGTTCCCTGCGGTGCCTTGAGATCCTTTCAAGTGTGTTGCAGGATGCCCTACAATGTAAGCCCTGATAGGTAAACCCAGAGTTGTCATGTACAAATCCATACTGTTAAAACAGTCTGACCTGTTGTGACCTGAGTTTTTTGTGACAGAAGACTTACTTTATTATTTTTTGATAATAAAAAAAAAGAGTGAAAACTAAGAGCTGGCACTTTCCAAGGGGTGCGTCAAATCTAAAAAGGTTTAGATCTACTGATCTAAAAAGTAGGTGCAACATAGTTATTACTCCTAGCAGTGATGAGTGATTAATCAAAGAAGCTACCAAAGGAGGTGGTGGATTTTCTGTTTCTCTGTCAAGTCAAACCTGAATTCCTTTTTGGAAGATATGCTTTAGTTAAAACACAAGTTATGGGTTAAATACAAAGGTATCTGGATGAAATTCAAAGATCTATATTATAAAGGAGGTCAGACTGGATGGTTTAAACGCCACTTCTGACCTTAAAAACGATGCATCTTTCCAGCCATCTGTTGCAAAAGCGACGTCTACCTATGCTGAGTTCTCTGCCTAGCTACTGACTTAAAAAAAACTAAACAAAATGAAACAGAAAGATGCCATACCTTTGTACAACTTTAATTAGAAGGGAAGAAACAACTCCTGTACCTTGAGAAAAAGAGAACTGAATATGTGCACAGTAAATGTATAGTAATACTGTAAAGGGTGTGCATGATAAACTTTCTGATCAAGCTTTTTTAATTTTTCACAAAAGTGAGAAGAGCTTTTACATTTGTTCCAGCAAACCCAGCTTGTTAAGCAAGTAATTGCCCTCTCTATTTTCTTGCTCATTAAAGAGTTCATGAGATATCTTGGGGTATATAACTTTGCCACCACCTTTAGTTTTATGGAAAAAGAACTGAGGCTGTATATATATGGAGCTTACTAGTAATACTCTTCTGTTTGCCTGCATGACAAAATGAATTTTAATCATGGGAAGGGAGAATGTGCTGCTTTTTTTGCATGTTCTAGTTTTTAACAAAGAAATCACCATCTCCAGTGTACCATTAAGGCTGTCTTCTACAGCAGCTACTACATCATTCAGAGGAAGAAGAAAAACATCTTGAAATGGCTTATTGAAGAACAACCTGTTGGTAGGGAATCATCTTCTAACCATGTCAGTAACTGACTTAAGCTATGAAGCATGAAAGTTGCACGTTTTTCTAGTTGTGTTGATAATGAAGCTAGTGTTGCCACAACTGTATGTTGGAAACAAAGGCCAGAAAGCCAACAACAGGTAGAATGGTCAATGTCAAAAAGACCCTGGGCTAACGAAGGAGGGCCATAAGGGCATTCATAGATGATGTGGTTGGCTGTCTGAGCTTGAGCATCACAGTTGCAGCCAGCATTGTTGGAGAGGCCCCAAGAATGCACGCTTGCCTTAACCATCCCAACAGGTGTTGGATAGTCTAAGAGCAATCCAGGCCCTGTGGAGCAGCTTTCATCTTGAGGGATGGAAGCTGATGCTGTGGATGAAGTTCTTCAGCCACAGTCCTTGTGCAGCATAATTCCTGCTCCACTGATGGGAGGTCCATGCTACAGATGACATACCATCTGCAGATTCGATGAGCTAATTGGCCTGAGTAGAGAATGGGTTCTGAGACTTCAGGCAGCAGGTAGTTTTCTGGCTTGCGGCTACTAGGCCAGAGTGCAGAGAATGGTCTGGATATTGGGCTTTGAGGCCTAGGGCCGGGGTAGCAGCTTGTCTCCAGATGGGGTGGAGGTGGGAGTGCCTGAGAGGACTGGTAAGCAGTCAACTGGGGTTGGCATAAGGCATCTGGTAATGGTCCTTATGACACTTTTAAGTCTGGAATCCACTAAATTATTGTGCGCACCCCAGCCCCATACTGGTGCAGAGTACTCAGCAGGAATGTACGCAAATGCAAAAGTGGAGGTACGAAGTGTTTGGAAACTTGCAACCAGGTGATGCCAGCAAGTGGACGGATAAGAGCTGCTCTGCTGTTAACCTCACTGTTGACCCCTTCCAGATGCTAGCGGTAGGTAAGGGTCTGGTCCAGCTTGACTCCTAAATAAGTAATGGTGTAACAATGTCCGAGTGTCTGGTCACCAATCTTGATTTTTCTTTCTTTCTTTCTTTTATTTATTTCCCATCGTTTTGATTTTTGCCCCCCACAACCCTAATTATCCATGTCACGTATCTGTGATTTTTTTATATTCCTTGTATAACCATTTTATGGTAGTATAACTAAAACTGAACACAGTATTCCAGGTGAGGGTCTACCATTGATTTATATAATGCCATTTTATCTTCAGTGCACTATTCTAGTTCCATTCTGTTCACATCCTAACTTTCATTTGCTCTTTTGCCAGCTGCTACCTACTGAGCAGCAGTTTTAGTTGATTTATCTGCAACAACACCTTTTCTTTTTCTTTCTTTTTTAGTTTTAATCTACAACATGTATCAGTAACTTGCTTTGCATTTATTAATACTGAATTTAATTTGTTACCGTGTTACTTAGTTGTGTAACTTGATGAGGCACTTCTGGAGTTCCTCACAGTTTTCTTGAGTCCTCATTTAACTTGATGTTGTATAATGTGTGCAGAGTTGGCACCTAACTGCTCACCCTCTTTTCCTTACAGATGTGTTAAATGTGACAGCTCCTGCTATAGAAGTTTGCAGCATCTTCTGGTTAATAATGTATATGGTGAAAGCTGACCGTTTACTCCTTTTTCTGTGTTTTGTCTCTGGTTTCTACTTGGAGAGGAGAATATTTCTCCCTTTGTGGTTCCTTAACTTCTTAACCTCTTAATAACCTCTTATCTTGCACCTTCAGAAATCCTTCACCAAATTGTCCACCCACTTTCCATGACTTCCTGTCTCATTGACATACTCATGCTCAGGGGTTCTAACAGATTATAGGGATGTGGTTTACTTTTACAGAAGTTGTGCTGGTTAGGTCCTACAACACCCTGATTCTGTCTTAATTTTTAAAACAAAAATGTAAAGAAAAAGGAATATATATATATATATTTTTTTTTTTGTGTTCCAGTCACTTCTGTTGGTCCCAAAGCAGGTCTTCCTGAATTGTCATTTTCCGAATTACTCCCTTGTGGTCCAGCAAACCTACTGATTCTCTAGTGTGCTTCCTATTTCTGGTATATACCAAAAGGATTTATTATTTGTCATTATATCTTTGGGTACAGAAAACTGTTTAATTCACCTATGAGAGAATTTATCATTCTGGTTTAACTTTCAATAATTCTGATTTCCCACCAGTGACTCCTTTTCTGCCATTTCCAATTACCAACCCCTGATAATTGCTTACTACTGGATAATTCACCCTTATTTGCATTGCCTTTGGAGTGGCACATTAACTGCTACATTTGTTCTTCAAATGTTCTTCCAGCTTGGTACTCTCAGTTTCCATTCTAAACATTGCCCAACTATTTCCTTCATTACAGTTAAATTTTCTGGTTTCATAGTTTCATAGTTAGTAGGGTCGGAAGGGACCTGAGCAGATCATCAAGTCCAACCCCCTGCCATGGCAGGAAAGAGTACTGGGGTCAAAAGACCCCAGCAAGGTGATTGTCAAGCCTTGTCTTAAAGACCCCCAGGGTAGGAGCCAGCACCACTTCACTTGGAAGTTGGTTCCAGATCCTAGCCGCCCTGACAGTGAAGTAGCACCTCCTGATATCTAGTCTGAATCTACCCTTTGCCAGCTTGTGACCATTAGTTCTAGTCACTCCTGGCAGTGCTTGGGGGAACGGGGACTCCCCCAGTGCCTGCTGATCCCCCCTGACTAGTTTGTAACAGGCCATTAGATCCCCCCCGGCCTTCTCTTGTGGAGGCTGAACAGGTTCAGGTCCTGTAGCCTCTCCTCATAGGGCCTGCCCTGCTGCCCCCTGATCATGCGAGTGGCCCTCCTCCGGACCCTCTCCATGTTGTCCACATCCCTCCTGAAGTGCAGCGGCCAGAAGTGGATGCAGTACTCCAGCTGCGGCCTGACCAGTGCCACACAGAGGGGGAGGATCACCTCCTTGGACCTGCTTGAGATGCATCTGTGGATGCATGACAAGGCACGGTTGGCCTTCCCGACTGCCTCCCCACACTGCCGGCCCATGTTCATCTTGGAGTCAATGATGACTCCAAGATCCTTTTCTGCCTCTGCGCTGATAAGAAGGGAGTTCCCCAGCCTGTAGGGATGGTGCTGGTTCTTCCTCCCCAGGTTGCAGCACCTTGCGCTTGTCAGTGTTGAATCCCATCCTATTCTCATCTGCCCATCCCTGTAACCTGTCTAGGTCTGATTGTAGCCTATTCCTTCCTTCTAGCGTGCCCACATCCCCCCCATATCTTAGTGTCATCAGCAAATTTGAACAGTGTGCTTTTTACCCCCTTGTCCAAGTCACTGATGAAGATGTTGAATAGTGTGGGCCTGAGGACCGATTCCTGGGGGACCCCACTACCTACATCTCTCCAGGTCAAAAAAGACCAATCCACCACCACTCTCCGGGTGTGGCCCTCCAGCCAGTTGGTGACCTATTTGACTGTGTAGGTGTTGACACCACAGTCCCCCAGTTTAAAGCACATTTGTTTGTTTCTCATAACTTCTTGAACCTTGCTGTTTGGCAATTTGATGTTTTTTGCCTTTTGTCTTGCTGTTTTTAGTATTATATCTCTGATCTGTCCAGGACCTGTACTGGTCTGAGTATTCTGCCTCTGTTCTTGTCAGCATTGTATCTCCCTCCCTCTCTCTCCTTCTTTAAGATTTGATTTACTGCAAGAATTCATTAAGCTTTTTCCAAATAAAATGGATTCTCCCTAATGTTCAGTCCCCATAATTAGGAAAATCAAAGCAAATAAATTGAATAAAGTATTGATTTATTTTATCTGGGGAATGCCTAGTAGCTGTCTCACATTTGTTTCCTGAATATGCTCTTCTACCTGATACTTCATTTCTTCTGACCAGGGCTTTATGCCTCAGTTGGAATAGATCTGGTTCTAGGGTCTTCACTTCATTATGTATTGGTTTTTTTCCTACAAAGTATGTGAGGCTTCAGAACATATCCCCTGTTTTTTCCAATACTCGGAGGTATCTATGATTCATAATGCCTATGTTTTAACCCATTGTGAGCCTTGTATCTAGTCTCAGTTTCTCAGGAATATCAAGGTGGGATTCAGGTAGCCATGCCACAGCTTTTTTACCTCGCATAACATATAAGCCAACTGCCTAAATAAATACTTCTTGTCGTGGGCCTTTGACGTAGGCAGATTTCTTCAACAGAAGTCCCAAGACTTCCATATCATCTGCTTTTCTGAGGTAATGTGTTGTAATGAAGGTGATGCAACTGAGCAGACATCTCCTTTGCAGCTCAGATCACCACCAGATGTGTTAAGTCCCTTTGCCTGTAGAAATTCTACATCTACCACTGCACAATGCAGTGCAGTACAGAGAGAGCCAAGCTAGCTCCCAGTGGACTACCTGGTGTACTGGCAGCAGTTCAGCTTGCTTCTGTTAAAGAAGCTCCGTGCTACCCTGACCCAGACTACTGCTGGCACATCTGAGCTAGTTCCCTTGAACACCGGGTAGCTGGATGCTACATGCAGTAGAAAGCGTGGCATCCACTTTGTTAGCATGTTGCATATTAGCGGTAGGACACTGTTCTCACAGTCACTCCCTGTGAGAGAGGCATAAACTACTGATCTGAGTTAGGGCTGTGTGAAATTGCAATTTTTTAAAATTTTTTTATTTTGCAGTTCAATTTCAGAGCGTGTTGCAACTACCGAGCTTTTCTTTTTCCACCAGAATTTACACAATTAAGTTTTCACACTGAACTCAATAAATACATAGTTGGCTGTGGGTTTTTTTGTTTTTATTTTTACAGACTGAGCCTCAAAAATAGAATATGACTCACATGAAGTTTAAAAATTATGAAAGCATTAGTTCCCTTTCCATCCCTTTTATGAAACCCTCTCAATCAAGCTCTGTGGTACTTTATACCCAGAACTTGGCTGTACTGGTTAGCCTGTTGGCCTGACCCCCCACCCGGAAGAGTCTGAATTAGGTCTTGTTCCTCAGGTTAAATATATTATTTGAACAATAAAACAAAGCTATCTTTCAAGGCAGGCAGCGGGGGCTCAGAGATCTTTTTTCTGGATCTCTGCCATAGAACTAATTTCCTGGCTTTCTTAATCCCTAGAACAGTCTTAGCTGGGAGGTATCTGATCAGCAGGAATCCTGGTTTTCTCTGATTTAAAAAATACCCAATTTTCAGATTTTAAAAAATAACCCCAAATCCACACTTTTCTGTGGTTAAAATGAAACACTGCCAATATATCTATCTATCGTGGTATTTCATTTTAATGATGGAATAATGTGGATTTGGGGTTACTTTTTTAAATCGGAAAACTGGATTTCTCTAAATCGGAGAAAACCAGGATCCCTGCTGATCGGTCATGAGCTAAACTCAGTTCCTCTTACAGCCACCTGTGACACTCTTAGATACTGCTTTCATTTAGGCTGGTAGCTTCTTTTAAGTCTCATACCTTGAGCTCTGATGATTCTTCAGTGTCTTCTCTTACGTTCTTAGAACAGACTAGGTCTTACGCAATTCACTGGGAATAATTCATAGAGCAACTTAGCTGACTACAAAGAGAAATGGGGTATGGTCCCAGAAGTACAGCTGATATGGATGAATACAATGTGAATGAGGATATAGTAATTTAGGTAAGGCTTCATTGATGCTTAGAGCTGGGAGCTGGTTATCCAAGTTGCAGCTGTTGTGAAGATGATCCCTGACTTGCTCTTGGTTTGTTTTGTTTCGTTAGTTTTTGTTCCATTTCTTTGTTTCTGGAAGAAGCATGATAATAGCTAAGCTTCTTACTCCCTTTTCACACCATGTCTTAAGGATTTAGGTCGTAGTCTACCAAAGAATATAAACATGTGCTTGACGTCAGTTGCACTAAAGTATTAGTTTTACTACAGTGAAGTACTTTGAGGATGAACATTTCTTTATGCAGTAAATCGTACGCATCAGTACTGTTCCTGTCTTCCATACTCTTCCTTATCCATCTCTTCCCACCCCTCTCTCCTCTGTCGTCTTCTCTGTGCATCTGTATGTTCTCTTATCCTCCATCAGTACTGTTTTCTTTAATTTTATGCAGGGAAATCCACCTGGTGGCTTGTGGGCCACATGTGGCCCAGGGGGAGTTGAGTTGTATAGCTCCGTCTGGACACTATACCCTTGTATAGAAATAGGAGCTGTCTATAGTAGCAAGAGTCTTCAGCCTTCCCCAGCCTCCTCTAGGTTTGGCTACCTGCCCCTGCCGCAGGGGCCAGGGTAGTGCAGTGCAGCATGACTGGAGAGCTGAGGGTGAGCCTAGGGGCGCGGTACATGTGTCGCAGCAGTGAGGTGGGGAGAGGATGCACAGTGCTGTGGTGGGGGATGCCTGTGCCCCCTAAGGGACATGTGGCTCCCCTTGATGTGAATCTTGAGTATGCAGCCCCCAGTTGCTTAGCAGCTGGATGTCTCTGCTTTCATGTGTAGGCGGATCCAGAGGGAAGTGTGGTTTGTTTCCCCCTGCCCGCCTTTGACTGTGCAGTGTATGTGCAGTGATCTCGACGCGGCTGCGGCTCCTGGTGGAATGCAGCGGTGAATGCTACCTCTGCTCACCCCCCACACCCTTGCCTGCTACTGAATTGGGCAGCAGGAAAAAAGGGGGGTGAGCAGCAGCGTTCACCCCCTGGGTTCTGGAGTCGTGCCAAGGCAAGCTCTGGCAGCAGCCATGCTGATAAGCCAATTTGCTCAGAGAACTCATTGTACATGCACAGCGCAGCTGAAGTGGGTGTGTGGCTGCCTCCCCCTGGATTCTCCTCTGCTTTGATGGTTTTTAATCCAGCTCACCACTATGCTGGTAGTAAATAAATATGAATGCAGGAAAGACCATGACACAACTAACAAGACCTAGGCCCATAGGTCTTGTACGCAGTCTTCTTCAGACTCTTTTCTGTGACATTTATTTCGAGTTTAGGCTGCAGTACGAGTGTGTGCAGCAACCTGGACAGATAGGGTAGCAAGCGGGGGGAAAAAACAGAAGATCAGGTAGGGAAAGGGGGTAGGAGTGGAATTCAAGGAGGGCGTGGGTCTTATCTTGCATCTTACCCATAAAAAATGTTGGCTCTCCTCCTCCCTACCCCCCAGTCTAAGTTGATTTAGGTAAACTTATCTCCAGCAAATATTTTCTTAAGGAACAAAAATTAGATGGGTCAAAAAATAAACTGTCCTTGCATTATTCATGTAGCTGTTTTCACTGAAGCCCATGAGCCTAATGTAGTAAATGTTATAAAGTCACAGGCTGGTTGATTTGTTATGACTTTGATAATGTGGCCTGGATACAGAGTAACTTTTCTCCCTGTTTGTTACTACAGTCATTTACTCTGAAATAAGAACTGTCTGTATTTTGAATAAATGAAGGGTTGTATAGTTTTGCTGTGGCTTCAGTAAGTTCAGTGCCCTGACAGACATTAGGTAAAATGCTGTTTTATTAACTGTTACAGAATTAGTTCATGGTTTGTAGTAAATAGCCTTAAACCACCACCTTGTACTACAGTAAGTATTTTTCCTTCTTCTCATGCAGTGGAGTGATTGCTGTAAAGGTACTGGATATTTACAGCTTATTAGGTTTTACATTTTAGGTGTAGGCTGAGGAAAGCAAAGTATAAAACAGCTGTTTTTGATTATATCTGTGTGTGAGCAAAAGAACATTAGGCATGCTAAACTTTGCTCGCTTATGGGCAACTCTTTTGTCTGAAGGGGACATTTTAAGGTAGTAAAGAAATGAAGAACATTTCTTCTTAATTTTTTAATTAAACATTTCTTTTATGTCATCTAGACAGCTTGGAGAGCATGGATATATCTTGAGAACCATGATAAAGTGGATACTAGTATGTCAAATATAGCATAAGTCAAGTTGTGCCTTAGGAGAGGTAAGATTCCCCTTGAAGTCAAAAGTGATTAAGCACTTGTATTGAATTAAAAAATATGGCATGCCAGAGAGGGTAAAGTATCTTATTTTGGCTCCTGAGTTGTGAAGATGAGCCTTGTTCCAGCCTAAAGCCAAAGGCTTTCCACAGTTGAGTCGATGGTAAATGGGGGTTTGGTCAATTGGATAGCTGGAAGTAATGGGAGCCACAGCACTTATATTATGCTGGGTACAGAAACTGGTGGGTCTTAATTATACTAGCTCAGGGGTTCCCAACTTATTTAGACTCAAGATACTGCTTATTAGACTCGGGCACCTTCAGAAAATGCCATCTCTTAGTTTTCACTTGTGGGGCTTGGTTTTGTTTTTTATTCTGGGGAAAAAAATGATTTTACAAAGGACTCAGAGAGACTACCACAGGTCTGAATGCTTTTTACAGTATGGATTCATATTTGAAATCCCTGGATTTATCTTGTCAATCATGTTTGTACACCTAACATTGTGTGACACCCTTGAAAGGATCTCAAGGCACCTCATGGTGCTGTGACACCCTGGTTGAGAATCACTGCAGTAGCCCTAGGGGCTGCCGGGTTCAAGAGGAGCTTTTGACTTCGGCTGATTTCAGGTGCTGTACAAGATACTGAGCTGAAGTGAGCAAAGAAAGCTTCAAAAAGTTGAACTTGCCACCAAAAGTTATGCGAAATACAGTGCGATTGTTTTACTGGATTTAAGGTCCTAATCCTGCAAACACTTATGCACATGCTACTACTTAACTGCTACAAATAGTCTCTTTGACGTACATGGAACTATTCGTAGCACTAATGAGACAATTCTTGGAAGCAATATTAAGTACATGCAGGCTTGGAGCCCAAAATAGGAGATGAAAATTTTGACCTAACCTTAACATACAAACAACAAATATTTCCCTCTAAATTTATTCATCTATGTTAAAGAACAGGATACACTGGAGGAAATCCTGTTCCTGCCCCGTACACAGAAATTGTATCTGTCAGTTAGCAGAGAGCAGTGATTCTCAACTGGGGTGGTGTATATCACCCTGGGGTACTGAGAGATCCTTTTAAGGGTGCCACAAAGTGCTACAAATCATTAACAATGTTAGATGTGCAAATAACTACACACAATTCACAAGATAAACCCAGAGGTTTCAAAGGAATCTATGTCAGGGGTCAGCAACATTTGTGGGCAGAGTGCCAAAAACACCTGCAACCTTGCCATTTGACTTAGAAAATGTTGGTGTGCCAGGGGTGGAGAGCAAGGGAGTCATGATCCTTGTTGTAGCAGTGCAGCGCTGGCCCCTTCCCCAGCGTCCACCCTGAGGCACACGTGCCAAGCAAAATGCCTTTGTGTGCCACACTGTGGTACTCCTCCTGGGGGTTGCCTACCCCTGGTCTACAGTGTTAAAAACCCTGCCCTGTTGTGGTCTTTTTAAGTGCTTTGCAGTAGATTAATCACTCTGTTATTTTTCTGTAGTCAAAAAATGAGTGACATCTAAGAGCTGACATTTTCTGAGGGTGACTTTCTTCTAAAAATGTCAGGAGCAACTGCTGTGGAGGAATTGCTTTGGATTTGTTGTAAAGAAAGTTGTATCAGAGATGCAAAATTTTCCAATTTTGATGGGGGGAGGGTCAGAAAGGATAACTTTTTGTGAGTGTTTTTCCAGAAATAGTCGCATTTTCTGATAAGCTTTGCAGTTTGTGTACATGGGCTATCTATTACCCTGGTATCTAAACTCATTTGACAATGAAATGTACATATAACTCTTCATGTGCATTTTATTTCCTATATATCTAGGACCACAGTTCTCGAAAGCTGACTGTCAAGGTTTATGAGACAACTTTTGACCTAAGGTCCTAGGAGAAGATGACCTAATGGTTATTGTTTATACCACTTCATTGTCGGGCGTCGTGCTTTATGAGGTTTTCTGAACACATCACCATTTGTAGTTAGAGCAGAGACTTAAAATAATGAAAGATCTGGAGAACATAGGAGGGCAGCAGTGAGCGAAAGCAGCATGTTAAGTTTCCTGTATTTACTTCTAAGTACATAGCTATTTAAGAGTTGCTTCTGAAGAATACATAGGATTAAAGGACCTGGTTGCACAAGAAACCTATCATGTGTTTTATCTGAGATTGTGGTAAATATTACCGTGCTGTGTTAAAAGTTAGAAGGTATGCTGAGCAGTCACACAGTAATGGTTACTGTGATCTCAGCCTGCTCTGGATGAAGCTGGCTACGCTTCTCGGACACTAACCCTGATGCTTTCTGGGCACTGCAGCTTGCATGTCTGCCTGTGAGGGTGTGCAGCCTTTGAGCCCAGAGCCCACAGCTCCTTGCCACTTGCCCAGCACTACCCATCCTGGGAGTAGCTGCTTCTGGCATGCTGGGGTGAGCTGGGTCTCTTTCACTGGTGGTGCGTAAGGGGAGGCACAGGGGGCCAAGCAAGAGAGAGCGTGCTGCTCCTGCCATTAGGTTTATGCCTGCCACTGGATCCATGGAGTTAGGTCTCTGCTGCTGGCAGACTTGAATTAGCTCTGGTGCTGGAGCTGTGACCAACAATCAACTTATTGTCGGACACCACACCAGAGTCTTGAATCTGCTCCAGTGCAGTTCAGGGGCTGGGACTGACAATCAGCTGATTGTCGGTCCCAGCCCTTGTGTCGCACTAAAATCTTGAACTCAAAATATCTCCGTGGAGCACTCTAACAATAGCTGAATATGTGTTACTTAATATAATGTGGAGATACTCCTCCTGGGAAAAGTCATAACTTTGCTATTATGTGATCATACTCAACACATGCTTTACTGCTTGAAAGCTGCTTGTGTTTTATATGTAGTTAACATGGCCTACGTGCAAAATGCAACATGGTCCAAAGAAGGAGCTAAGTAGGTATTATAGCAGAAGGTGATACTGAGCAAGGGAAGAGTTGTTTGGGGCATGGGATGAAGGTCTTTCAACTCTCCTGGAATTGGAAGAAGAATCAGTGGCCTGGGCCGAGGCAGACTCAAAAGAGTTCATAGAAATTAGCAGCAAAGTAGACCAGACTGGGGCTATTCAAGGTATATGACCTGCTAACCTTGAAATAAACTTCAGCTAAAGCTGCTGGAGAATGTTTTGAAAAGTGAAGGAAACCAAAGCTAAGGAAACAAGGGAATAAATAGGAAATGTGGGCAGAACTGCTTCACTTGAAGAGTAGTAAGTAAACTCAGTTACTGGGAGAGGGCCAGATGAGTGGGAAATAGGACTGAAGTCTCTGTTGTGGTAAACTGAGAAGGGGCTCTGTAAATGAAAGACTTGATTCTGGGCTTGTCAGAGATGCAACATCTCCCACTGGACTGGCTTAGAGTGATATTTCCACCACTAGGTTATGCCAGCTGCAGCAGTATTGTTGGAGCTGTTGTGTTGCCAGGGATGACAAATGCAAAGAAGCTGGATCGACATTTTTGAGTAGTGGGGGTATGGGAGAGGAGGTGGAGAGGGGTGTTAACTCGGAGCCATCTTGGGGCCCTGTCATAATTTAGAGCAGTCTAAAAGCTGCTCTCAGTTATGCCAGCTATAATGTAATTTTACTGGCTGACTATGGGAAGCGTAATCGGAGGCCATGAATTTGTTTGCAAGTTCAAGCATTGCCTAGACTTCTTTCTGAATAAAGAAGAGTTTGAAGGATATAATGTAAAACAGGAAGATGAGATTAGACCCTAAATTAAGCTGGTTCCATTGGGCCAGATATCCTTTTAAAAGACTTCTGTGTATTGATTTCAGTGGTGTAGTCATAAGACATAACAAAAATATAGCATATATTTTGACCCTGGTGTTTCCATTTGGAGCATATACTCTGGCTCTCATTAGGAACCAGGAAGTCAGAAGGAGATTAGATTTCTTCCAGCTGAACCACAGAAAGTCGGTGCTTTTTTTTTAATCGGCATGGAAGGTTTCAGCTAATGGACAACCTGACTGTATTCATCCTTGAAAGCTCATTAACTCTAGGGTGTTAGCCTGTTACCTCTGGAGGTAGGGGAGTAAAACACCAGTCATTTCATGGAGTGAGGAATTTTTTAAGTAGGCCAAGATCCTCCTTCATTCTTAGCAGAATTTTAAATGTTTGCTCTTGATTTGACTAAAATTTGGATCCAGACTTCACAGTTTACATCCACCCAGTGGAAGTAAGGCTTACTTTTTGGTGGCATCCTTGGTGTCTCCTGCTCTTTCTTGGTGACACTATTTTAAAGGATTTTCATACTAAGGATCTTAAGTTTGTCATGGCATGTTTGTGGGTGGAGGGTGCTAGATGATATGGCTGTGTGGTGTGGAGGAAGGATAGCAGAGGGCGTTCTTGTGAACTCTTATACAAGTGTCTGTTTACATGGGTGTCTCCATTTGCAAGGGACTGGACTCTGAGCCATATCCAGTCTTGTGTTCCTGGACTCCCCAACAAAGTGTGAAAGATGAGCGCGTTACAGAGTTAACACAGGGGAAGGGTTGGAAGTACATATTGAACTGGAGAAGATTTATGCAAGTTCACAAAGGGTGTAAGTGTACATTATAGTTGCTTTATTATGAAGCACATATGTTTGAAACTCTGAAAGATGACCTTTTCCAGTTTAATGCCATGCAGCCAGTCCTTAACCCCAGAGTCAGAAATATATATTGTGTTGCGAGGCTGGTAGATTTTTTTCCCCCACTTTTTTTTTCCATTTTGAAAGGAAGAAGCATGAAAGTGGTTTTTTGTTTTTGTTTTTTGTTTTTCTTAGTGTGTCATGCTCAGGGTCTCCATTTCCAAAGGGAATAGGGGTTCTACATGGATACATCAATTTTTACATGCTCCCTTGAGACTTCACAGAATTTGGCTTGCACTTTGGGATATTCTGAGCAGTCATTGCAATGGAAACCAGGCCTCTTCAGGGTGTTTCAAGTTGAACACAGAAACTGAGACACCTAGAATCTTGGGTTCTGAGGAACAGTTAGGAGTTAAATTAATTATCACAAATCCCAAATGCTCATTCTGTCATGAAAATCAGGATGGGTTACTTTGCCCCCACACCCTGGACACTCAAGGAATACTCCCTTTATGTGAATGTATTTAGATTATAGCCATTTCTAAACCTTCAGGTAAGATCAATGATTATGCATAGGACAATTTAGGGGTTGTTATATCATTCATCCCAACTGATTATTAAGCCTCTTTTCAGCCATCTGCGAGACTGCTAAAAGAATTGGAGAGCAGGCAATGGAGACTGTAACTCTTGTTCTACTCTCTTCTCTTCTTGGGTGAACAAGTACAGAAATAAATAAATGAATTCTAGTCTGGCCACTTTTCAGATGGCCAAACTCGGTGTATACATATATGGAGCAGAGATTGTTGTGATTATGTAAATATCTTTGTAGTAGTTGCTGGAGCATCATAGAAAGTCAGGCCCTTGGCTTTGTCCCTCCTTAACTGGTTCTAATGCTATTTGGCCAGATGTCAGTACTCTCTGTCACTGCTTGTAAGGGCATGAATTGGAGAAGTCAGTTATTGCAGATCCTAAGTGCAAATATAGTTTCATAGTTTGTAGGGTCGGAAGGGACCTGAGCAGATCATCTAGTCCGACCCCCTGCCATGGCAGGAAAGAGTACTGGGGTCAAAT
>NW_017728947.1:96266670-96292149 GCF_001723895.1 Crocodylus porosus
TCTTCCCCTTCCCCCAACGAGCCTAGTTTAAAGCCCGCCGGAGGAGGTCCGCCAACCTAGAAGAGAACACACGCTTACCTTTAGGGGAAAGGTGGAGCCCGTCCCATCCCAGCATGTCTCTTGTCGTGATATGCTGGTCATGGCTGAGGAAGTCAAAGCCCTCCTCGAAGCACCATTCCTGTAGCCACCAGTTGGTCTCCGCGATGCACGTTTCATGCTATCTGCCTTGTCCACTCACTGGCAGGAGAGAAGAGAAAACCACCTGTGCACCCATCTCCCAGCATCTCCTGGGTTCTTTACTAGTAAGGCCAAAACTACCTATGTGGCAACTGACTGTTATTTGAATTATAGGCTCAATTTATTGCTCAGGATGTTTACTTGCTATGAAAGGTATTGGGTTATTTACTATAGGCATATATTGGTTCTCTGAAGACTTCCAGGTTCAAATGTATTGACACATCAACCTTATTTCCCCCCAGTGGACACTCTCCTTATTCCCTTGTGCAGCTTGCTCTTAATATTAATTCTTTCAGTCCCTGTCTTTTTTGTTGGGCAAAGTTTGTGGCTTTAAAATTGACTAAAGCCTGTTTATCCATGGCTTGCATGAACAGAACTGCTGTTGACATCATTGGTTATTCATCACAGTAGGCACTTTCATACTTCCAAAGTATCCTGAACAGATGATACCAAATTGTCTAGAAATCTTCTGATATATGTTAGATGTGACTTGAGCCATTAGAAATGGGAAGTTTGAGATTATTTGGAAAAAAAATTTACAAGAATGATGTGAGGTCTTAAAAAACATGAGATGCATAGAGTTGGTCCAGTTAGTTTAATGAATGTTAAGCTATACCAAAATAGGTGCCCTTTTAGCTGCATTAACGCTGGAGTTATGCTGGTTTAACCAACATAGCTAAAGTACTATAGAAACTGTTAGCATCAGGACAAAAAGAAGGCGTAGAGGTGATTTGCCAGTTCATAAATATCTCCACAGGAAAAAGACAACTGATGCTAAAGGGCTGTCTATCTGACAGAAAAAGGCACAGCAAGAGCCAATGGCTTGAGACCAATTCGAACTGAAAATAAGGTGCAAAATGTTAATGATGAAAGGAAGCAACCATTGGAATAGTTTACTGAGGAATATAGTAAATTCTCTATGGACTGAAACCTAACTCAGAATATTTCTCATGAAATTTCAATACTAACGTGATGGGACCTTGAAGATCATGTGGAGGGATTTTCAGAGTGATTCTCCACCTCATCCAGTCTTGCTTCAGGTCTAAATGGTATGACTTAATTAATATGCAAGTTAAGAGCTTGTGGTTACATTAAGGGCTTGGGGGAAATTCCCATGTGCTATGCAAGATATCAGATAAGGTGATCATAATGACCCGTTCTGTTCGTAAAAATCCAAGAATCCTTGAAAAACCTCTTTAAATGCTGACTTACCAGGATGAATGTATTTCACCCAGGCATTACCCATCGTCTAGATCTTCCTTTCCTCTTTCCCTCTGTACCTGAGCAACAGAATATTAGTGTCTACATGGGCATAAATAGACATCTTTGGAGTCAGTCCAGCTGTGCTGGGATGTGGCCTGGCCCAGCTGATCCATTTAATGACATTTGAAAATGTTGCTGGGGTGTCTGTTCCACAAGGTTGGGCCCCTGCAACTTGTGGGGCTTCAAGGGTCCAGTCCTGTGGAATAGTGTCCCGAGGTAACCCCACATTCAGAGGCATGCGCTGGGTCGGGGCATGGCAGTGCAGTATGCACATCCCAGTAATCTACCTGTAGGGGAATTTCTAGGGCACACATTTGTGCCCAGAGTGGGGAGCCCTGCCCTTGCAGACATGTGGCCAAGGAATTCCCCTTGAAGGGGGATTTAGAGGGTATGTATGACTGGGTCCCTGAAACCCCCAGAAAGCCTGTCTGAGGCAGCTGGAGAGCATGGGCAGCCCTAGGCTGCCTGTGCTCTCCCACCTCTTAAGCAAACACACATCCACTGCAAAAAGGCAGCAAAACTATTACTAGGCTTAGTCATGCTCACAAATGCAGGCATTTGCAGTACAACAAAGGACTTTGGACATCTGTTCACTTGGCTTTTGTACCACCATAAACATTTTCATGGAGGCACAAAGACGATGTCTGTTTGCAGCCTATCAGGCAGAAGGTAGGATAGAGTGGCATCTTAGAGATTAACTGGTTTAGAAAGGCATGAGCTTTCATGGACAACTTACTTTATTAGATTTGTACATCAGCAACCAAATGGTTGCTTGTGAGCTGGATGTGGCTCCTAGGCAGTTTAAATGTGACACCCAAAGAAAGAGAAGTAATGGAGTACAGATTCTGTTGACTCTGGTTTCAGGGCATGCACATCCTAAAAGATTTTGTATTCTGTGGCTCTTGAGCATGCCAAGATTTTTGGCTTGTAGCTAGAAGGTTAGGAAGTTTGACCAGTCCTGTACTGTACCTTTGGAGTAGCTGATAACAGCATCAGAGGATTTTGGTACACTGTATTTTACAGCAAGCTCCCCTGTCCTGCTTTCTGAATGCTTTTTCCTCTTCAACTTCCTTCCTCTCAATCTGATCTATGTCCTGGAACTTTTTCACACAATGAATGCAATACATGGACACAGCATAGATGCAAAGATAGATGCATCTGAAAATGACAACATTTTTCTTCTCAAGAAAGTTTCCCTATATTTGTTGAGCATGGATTATCATGAGATATAAGAAATGAAAGCACTTCTAATCAAATAACACAAAGAAGGTGAAATACTAATAATACAATTCTAAAGGGAAAAATTAACTGTAAGAAAAGATGCCACTGTATATATTTCACTTTTGAACATGAAAACATTGTGCGAAATTACCAGTTAAGATGTATTTTTCACAATATTTACAAACATATTTTAATAAAAGTCTTAAAGAAAGAATTAGGTTTTTTAATATTTAGCCAAGAGTGTCAGTTGAAAGACTCCACCAGCACAGCTGGTCCCACTCCATACAGTTGTGTGAATACAGTATAAGTTTATGCTATTACAGTATATGGAAAAAACTAAAATATAAGCTCTAAATGTGCAAAATAATAAATTTAGAATGGTAGTTCTGCCAAGACTGTTCATGTGAATAAAGTGGCATGTATGCGTACAGTTTTGCAGAATTAGGACTTCAGACAAGAAACTTGATTATTTCCCTTTCTGGGGTAATACAAGAAGGAGTAAGTAAATGGAGCCCCACCTTTGGAAATCAGAGATTAGAGTTAGGCCAGGGGTGTGCTTTGTTGACATTGAACTAATGTTTTTACCTTTTGAGTGAAGTTATCGTATGTCCCCCAATGAACCGTGCAGTGAGTGTGTTTTAGTTCTTGAATTTTCTGGAAAGTAGCCATATACTTTGCATATGAGGGACTTAGCAGGAAACTTTTAAAAAGATATCAGAATTGTTCTGCCATCCATTGTTTTAGCTAGGGAAGTAAAAACTTTATCCCAAACTTAGTCCAGACTTTAATATGAATCTGTTAAATTCCTAAATCCTTTTGAAACTCTCTTCCAAGAGAATGGGTGTCTTTATGTTCAACTTCGTGCATTTGTACAGTTTCTAGTTTCAGCTGAGACTGGTAGAAAAATGCCAACATACTGCATGAAGACTGTTCTCACAAACTAGGAGATTGCAGAACTCTCATGGAATTTCCAGTCCAATTTGATCTGAAGCCAGCCTTCGAACGTTCAGAGCATCTATGCTTGTATTTTAATATCAGCAAACCAGACACTTATAAACAATGTGATTCTTCATGAGGTGACTAAGATTAGAAAGGCTTTGAAAAGATGTGCTGCTCAAAGCCATATATGGAAAGTTGTTCCAAGCTTGGCAGCCACCAAAGAATATTTTGGCTCCAGGACAGTTTCCTTTATATGGGTCTTCAGTAAAGACTCTCCAGCAGTAGGTGTGGAGAGCAAGTATTGGGTCCTGTGTTTCCAGAATTATTTTTTCATTTAAAAAGACTAACCAGAAATTGTGGAGTATATAACTGACTTTGAAAAGTAAGTTAAAACGTGCTAATGTTGCTTGGAATTATTAGGTGGATTAAAGAGGTTTTAGTGTTTTTGGCTTAGTTTGCCCTTGATTTATTTGTTCAGTGCCACATCTTGGTGTACAAACACAGGTTTCAATAGGGATGACTTCAGAAATGTAGAGGGTTGGTTTCTTCCTAAAATCATCCTCATTTGTGTCACCCTGAACTATCTTTTTTGGGACTTTCAGTGCAAAATGAAAATAGAGACAAATAGTGGGGGAAGGTGACAGGGATAGAGGGATAAGTAGGGATCCTGGTTTTCTCTGATATAAAATTGGGGATTTTTTTTTTAAAGAAAATGTATATATATTTTTTTAATTACAGAAAAATGTGGATTCGGGGTTACTTTTTTTTTTATCTGAAAATTGAGGATTTTTTAAAATTGGAGAAAACCAGGATCCCTGGTGATAAGGTGTACTCTACTCACCATAGAGTAATATGGTGAGAAGAGGAGGAGGATGATAACATGAGTAACAGCATTTTGGAATAACCTGAGTAGGGATAGTTTAGAGAGAGTAAAAGCTTAAAGGAGAAAGTTATAGTTGTAAGATAAAGAACAACATTGACATGGGAATTCATAGTAGCAACAAGGAGACACTGGGGTGTGAAGATGCTAAAGGCATGAAGCAACAGTTGGAGATTTGGGGTTGAATAGAGGGGAGGTGTCAGATTAAAGAAACAGATTTGGGACTCTGTTGTGGGAGGCAGTGGATGAACATGTGGAAGGACATGGGTGATCCACTGAAGTCAGCAGGAAGACCTGTCAGCAAGAGGAGCAGGGTTTGGCTGGTGTTCAGTGGGCTCACCTTCTGCTGGCCTGCAGGCTTTATATCCAGAATCTTTCCAGTTATAGTTTTAACTGAAGTTTTAAAGGTGATTGGTTCATACCTATCCCATATAACTCTGCGGGTTTGACTTGGGATGCTTTGTGTGGTGGCCAGTCTTACCTGGCTACTTCTAGAAAAGCATTTGGTAATGCTAAAATGATTCTGCAGTCTGACATCAAGGGTCGTGTCTTGCTTACCCAACACGTTTGCTATCTGGAGGAAGAATAATTTCATCCAGCACTGAAATAGTTGACAGTTAATCCTTGAAACGTAAGTCAGTCATCTAGTGAGAGGGGCCAGATTCAGTGGTGTTATGTATTAGATGTTAGATATTAGATTTGGAGTTCAGGCAGGGGGTGAATTCATGGTCCCTTCTCAACTGAGGCTCGCCCCAGAGTCTGGTACAGTATGTAAATGCATGCTGGAGCTCGGCAGCCAGTAGTCAGTTGCCTCCAAAGCTGGGGTTTCCCCTGGGCTGGCCAATAATCAGCTGATTGTTAGACCCAGCCTCCAACAACCCAGGGTCTTGAAACAGCTGTCAGGGGCCAATGCTGATGGAACTATTCCAGGCATTTAAGATGGCTTTGATATGTCACCCATGCCTCGCACCCATAGAGGGGCATGGGGATAACCACTGCATTGTAGACAGACCTTAGTTTCTATCTGCAGATCTCAGTCAGCAAGGACACAAAGAAACAGCTTTCCAAAAGTTATGTTGGCACAGCGAACCCTCAGTTCAATTTCTGTGTCAAGACTGACTGACTGGGAGAGGTGATTGCCAAGGTATGGGAAATGCTTGATATTTTCCAGGGGCTCTCCACCAGTAGTAATTTGTTGGGGGAGGGGGACAACTTGTGCTGGGGCAGGCTGATGGGAGTACCTTGGTCTTCCCAATGTTAAGGGAAAGTCCTAGGCTGTGATAACTGGTGACCTTTTCTCAGGAGCCTTACTGCAGATTGGTCTCGGTGTGCGCAAGGATAACATAGCTTCAGCACACTGAAGGTCAGTGATGCCAGTCTTGGTAACTTTTGCTGTGAAGGCACTACAGGTTGAAAAGCTGCCCATTCATTTGATACTCAACCCCAATTCCAGGAGGAAAGCAGTTGCAGTAAAATAGATGAAAAAAAGGGTTGTGGTGGTGGTGCAGCCCTGCTTGACACCAGTACAGATAGTAAATGGGTCTGTCTCTGATATATTGCATACATTGTGGTGGTCATCCCATCATGGAGTAGCCTGAGGACACTGATGAATTTCAGTGGGCAACCAAACCTAGCCAGCACATTTCATAAGGCTTCATGACTGATGGAATTGAAAGCCTTGGTTAGGTCAGTGAATGCCATAAACAGCTCCTGATGTTGCTCTCTACACTCTTTTGGATCTGTTGTGCAACAAAAATCATGTCTGTGGTACCCCGAGATGGTCTAAAGCCACACTGGGATTCTGGAAGGACATCTTCAACAAGGGTTGGGGGGCGGGGAGGGAGAAGATGATTTAGAAGGATACAAGTAAGAATCTTCCTGGCAATGGAGAGGAGGGCAGTGCCTCGGTAGTTCCCTCACATTTGGGCCTGGCGCCTTTGTTCTCGGACTGAGTAATGGCCTGCCAGACTTCCTTGAAGGATGGGGGATCAGCAAGAGGTTCTATTACTGGGTGTTAAAGGAGATGGGCTCAATGGCAGCTGAGACCTCAGATTCATGGTTGGGTAGCGTCTTGAAGTGCTCCTTCCAGCGTTGCTTGCTGGATACATGGTCTGTGAGAAGAGTGGAGCCGTCTCGGGATCTCAAGGGGGATGGGCCATTGGAACATGGTCCGTGGATGGCTTTTACTGCTTGAAAGAAGGTTCTCTTGCCATGTTGGTCAGTGAAACTCTGAATTTCCATGGTCTTCGCTTGCCACCACTGGTTCTTGATGTCCCATAGCCTCCTTTGGACTACAGCTTTGAGCCAGTAGTAAGCTTCTCATTTTTGCTGGTTGGAGAGTTCGTTTTGCCAACTGCAGAATGTGGCTCTCTTCTGATGGATAAGTGCAAGGATTTCCCCATTGTTCTTGTCAAACCAGACTTGGTGACGGTAAGAGTATCCAGTTGATTCGGTGCGTAACACTCTTAAGGCCTGGATGTCCTTGACATCATTAGGTAGGTCAGAAAGCCTCTCAGTAAGGGATTGTTGAAGAGCCTTGCATCTAGCTTGGTCTTGGAGTGCCTTGATGTTAAATCTCTTCCACATTCCTTTCATTTGTTTCCAGTGTTGTGATGCAAGCTGCATGCCCATGATTGATCTGACTAAATGGTGGTCCATCTAGCAGTCATCTGCCCCTCTCAGGATTCAGGTGATATGGACATCAGTAGTCACAGTCTCTGAAAATAATATAGTCAAGAAGATGCCAGTAATTGGAGTGTGGATGTTTCCAAGTGGTCTTATATTTGTCACCCTGTCTGAAGATGGTATTTATGATGAGCAAGTCATGCTCTGCACATTTGTTGAGGAGGACACCATTGGAATTGACTTACCCCACCCCCTCTTTCCCAATGGTGCCATTCCAGAGTTCAGTGTTGCCCAACTCTTGCGTTAAAGTTGCCCATGAGGATGAGGTTGTCTTCCTTGGCGGTGGCAGTCAGGACTGTGTCAAGAGCACAGTAGAACTGTTCTTTATTGACTTCTTTATTGTCAAGTGTGGGGGTGTACACATACTGGTTGTTACTGAGCTTGAGGTAGACAGTCATACAGTATTCATTAATGCCCACAGGGAGAGGAACCTAAACAGTATGATGTGGCCTTAGGCAGACATCCTTCAATGGAGGCTTAGGTCTAATGGAATCGGACCATAGCTGTTTAACTTCCAACAAAATAGCTGGACAAATACTCTCCTCCATCTATCCAGTTGGTCCAATAAAAGATAGTACCAAACAAGCCTTGCTTCTTGCATCTTCCTTGGACCATCACTGCTGGACCATCTCTCCAGCCCTACTACAGCTTTGAAATATACACAGTGCCTGCAGTCATTCATCCGTTCTGAGGATGAACAGAAGTGAAAACTTGAGTAGCCTTTCACCTCTAAATATATGTTTCTGGTGAAAGTGTGAGTGATCAATCTTCTGAAATCATGGAGAACCTGAGTTTATTGTTCTGTTAAATTTTGCAGTGTATTCCTATGAACTGTCTAACGGTACCTTTCATGTCAGTTATGATGTAGAAATTATTTCTTTCATTCAAATGTATACCCTTTTCCAACAGCCTCTTGAAACATTAGCTCACATCATAGGGACTCCTACCAGTATGAGATGTTTATGTAACAACAAAAATAAAATGCAAAAGCTTGACTTTGTGATTTTAGACCATTTAAAAGGAAAAAAAAAGCAAGGAACTGTACATTAGGAAGTTACTTGCTATTAGTGCATTATAATGAATAATAAAAATAGTGGGTTGATTTCCTTCTCTTTTTACTTGGCAATGCGAACTTTAGGTGTTATACCCATTCCACTGAAACTTTCAGAAGAGAGTCTCAGACAGACTAACTACAGAAACCTTATTCAGCAGGCCAGATTATACTGTGGTGTATACCTGAGCAATCCTATTGGCTGCAATGGGGGTTGCCTTGGTGTAAATGAGAGCCAGATTTGGCCCTCAGCATGTATACATTTGTAGTCTGAAAGTTAATCTTCATAGTTCACTTTGCTGCATCTTACCATGTAATTAGGGAGTGCTGTGCTATAGGAAGACAAAATGTTAATAAGGTTTGTTCTCCTTCCTATGTTTACTCAGGAAGATGTCAAGGAATACATGGTAATATTTTTACAGGGTAAGAATAAACCATGTCCTGACAACACACTTGATAACGATATCCAGGCATTAATAGGCATTAATGTGCTCAGCTGTGTGTGGGAAGTAGCTTAGTTCATGTTGGCTGCCACTTTTGACTGCAAACACACCACCAACATGTAATTAAATGCTTTATAAGATCCCCTGGGCCATTTGGTTATTTGAAATCTACTGCATAAATTCAGAGTATTTTTGATGGCATCTAAATACTCTTTTTTGTATTCCACTGTATAGCATACACATGCTTACTCACCTCCAAATGGCACATTATCAGTGCGTTGACAGCCAAAAAAGCTCTGGATGTCTACTGAGTCTACTGATGGATATCAGTTTAGAGATTGTTTTCCTTCATATGTAATCATTGTGTGTCACTACACACAATATGATCAACACCATTGATTTTTCCCCTGCTTTACCCTTCTTCCAAAAAAGCCCAGTTTACTCAAGTATGACGTGCCTGGGAGAAGTTTCCAAATTGAAACCTACAGCTGCTTTTATTTATTTCCTTTTAGTGCCATCCCTGTTTACTGTTCAGCTTTTGTATTAGGATACTGATCAGTAACAACTGTAATATTTTATCGGTGCGTCATCTTATGATTCTTGAAGTAGTATATTTCCTAATTGCAAAGTCAAGCTCTATAAAAAATAATAATAAACTCTCCCCTACAAAAAAACTGTGGCTTACTATTGTTCATCTAGAACTAAGTAAGACATTACTGCCTGTCTGCCTTTAATTTCAAATTCATGCAGTTCTGTACCTTTCCTTGGTACAGGGTTTATAGTATGCTAAATCCCTTTCTTTAAGGAGTCAAAAATCCAAGTGAATAATTTATTTTTAAGGTTGTGGTTATATATGTGAATTTTTCAAACACTGTCTGGTATGGAAGCTGGTTAGATTTTAAGATAGATAATGACCTAGTTGCCTTGCTTTCCTAATTAATTTGACATCTAGTTCAAACACTCCACTGGTGTGCGTATGTTATCCATTTCACCTGTTTACTCTTCAAAATAGAGACCCTTTCTCACTTTATACAGCTATCGGCATAATAGGGCCCCAGAGTCTTTGGGGTCTTTGGGCAATACCAAATTAAAATGACCAATAATTTAATTGGTTTGCACTCAACTTTGAGTTTCTAATTTATCACTAAATTCTGATGACTCTGAAATCCAAGCGGAAACACTGGAAATTGTGGTCTCTCTCCTCATTCCTCCGACCTCCTTCCCTGAGATATAAAACACAGCAAGTGATTGTGTTGAAAAGGCCTTTCATTTCCATGCCGGGATGATTTGCTGTTATGTGCTCATCAGCACCTTGTAGAGAGTGTCTATTAAATAAAATGGGATGCAAGCCCAGTGGGGTGATAGCAAAGCTATCGTGTCAGAGCACAGGCTTGGGATTTGACTTCAGGACACCCATTCCCATGGTGATGTTTAAGGACTATAAAACTGCAGGGGAGAAGTGGTTGATCTCCAGGCGCAGTCTAGGGGGTAGTCAGGGCAGACTTTGTGAAAATATCCTTGTTCTGGAATATTCTTAAACCTATGTGACTGGGTCCCTACAGAGGCATGTGAATGTGACAGGCAAGTTGGAAAACAGGATGTGCTCATTAATGCATTACTTGTATGCTAGTTTGTGTTTTGGGTTGTTTTTCTTTCAAAAACAAATTGTATTTGAATTTATACAGTTGCTATTAATAACAGTAAAGAAGATGGGGGAAATTTGTTCTTGATTATATTGTGCAGGCATGAGGAAGGGTGGAATTAGATTCTGGATATGCGTAACACTTTGCCTCAGAATATTTCTTCTTAGATACATTTTTCTATCACCAGAAAAAAACCTATGTGGTATTTAAATGAAGACCACTGACTGAACGAAGTAATGTATTTCTCAATCCGTATCACTCTTGAAGTATACAAAAATGATCTTATCTAAACCCTGCTGTCTCACGGTAAAACATGTTAGAAATCCCACAGCTGAAAATGGGACTTGTTCATTTTCCCCTTCTCTTTAATTGGATGAAATTTGACTGTGAGCAGTGTTGCTACTTTGCCATGCAAAGTATTAATACCAGCACCTCGGGTGCTGAACATGCATGCCATTATTCGTAAAAGTCTACAAGGCGAGTCTAATTGTTCCAGGAGGTGCAGTACCAGAAAAACCCTTCCCTTCCCACACTCTGATAATACTTTCAAATATTATTTTTGTAATTCAAACAAATGGACTTTTGAATACAAAGAAAATTGTATTGAAAGGAGATATTTAAACAGTATCTCTGGATGGTATCTGATTACTGTATCTACCACTGTGCAGAAAAAAATAGTGCTTGTATAAATATCAGTACTGCTCAGTGTATATACTTGTCCTTCCTTATTTCTCTGCTCTGTTGCCACTCTGTCTTCTTCCTCATCAATTGAAAATAAATGCTGGATCATCCCAGCCATTTCCTTCTTCATAGTAGTTTAAATACTGCTTTCCTGAAACCATGACCCAGTCCAGTGATAAATGCTTGCATAGTGAACTTTTTCCTTTGAGATAAGTAAGTACTTCATTAAAATATCTTAGTCTGTGATACCAGACGATATCATTTGGGATCTAGGAAGGCGTCATGGCAACTGAAGTCAGCAGAATGAGTCCAGCACAGAGCAAGAGAGTAAAAGCTCAATCCAAGGTGAAATTCAGTTCTGTGCAGAAGGTCACCACCATTCCTGAGGTACCTCAACCCCACTTAAGCCCAAAGGGTGGATTTTACCTGCTGACCAAGCCAATTTGCTTCTGGCCTGTTCTAGATTGTCATATTTCAAATCCTCTTGCTCAGCTGCCAGAATGACCAATAAGGATGACAATTTTGGTTATTTGAACACTTCTATATTGGATAAACCACCAGCATATTTTACATGAAGCCACTAAATTGCTGTCAAATTGTAATAGATTATGGTAGCTATCACTGCTTGAGCAACCTGGATTAGATTCAAACATGAGGAGTGGGAGTCCTTGTTTGTCATTACCAATAATTATAATTTCCCAATGTCCAACTAAGTCTAATTTGGATTTATTGTTCTATTCCACAGTTACGGGTTTGGGTATGAGGTAGGTATTTATCTTCAGTTGTACTTTCCCTGCTTACCCAGCTGAAACAAATGACTTATCACTGAATTATTCTTTGCCTTTTGTGGTTTCTGATGCACATGGCTCCTTTTGTTCTCTCCTAGATACCATAAAGCCAGTATTCACTACTCTTACTCATGGATATGAGAAATTGAAGTTTGATTAAGATCAGGGTTGCCAGCTATTTGTAAGTTTACAGGCATTTTGTAAAAAAAGAAAAGGATAAAAACTCTTGTCTGGAAAAAAAAAAAAAAAAGAGAGAGAGAAAAGGGGTAGGGATGGAGCTGTCCATAAAAAAAACTAAGAAACCATGAGCTTGATTGAAGATCTGTTATCAGAAAGAAGCTGGATGCCAGTGTTGATGGACAGTGAGACCACAGCAACACCACTTCGTGTCGGAGTGGGTGAGCACCCTGCAGGGAGCTCTCTGTCTGGATTTGTGGGCCACAGGAGCCCCCCTTCCCCAGTCACATGCTGCCACTGTATCCTATAGGCCATTGCCTGCTTGTAACAGCTGTTTGCCTGAAGGTGGGCATGTCTGTGCAGCCCCAGGCAGTCTGAGACACTAGGCAGGACAGGGAGGGTGGCAGTGTTTAATGGTTAAGGTTTTCTCTATGGTTGTATGTTTATCCCTTGTTACACATGTAATAAACTCTGTTTTAGCAAAACATTACTTGTGAGTGGGGAAGTTTGTTCACTTTGTTCCAACAGTTACATTTGCTTTTCAGGTTTCTTGGTGTGGGCTCGGGCCAGATTTAAAAGTTGTTGTTAAACCCTTAAAGTCAAATGTGACCCTTGTTACTGCCATTCGGAGCCTGGCAGAAAGGTTACATTCACATTTTGTAAAATATATCAGTTAAAGAATTTTATGGACTCAGTAAATAATAATAATAATAATTGGGTTAGCAACCCTGTTTAAGAAGCTTCTGGCAGGATCATTCCATTCTTATTGATCCATAAGGCATTGACATTTTTGCTGCCTCCTGTGCTCATTATACTTTTTAAAGTTATACAGACTATTGGGCATTCATACACTAATCTTCATTGATGTAGACAATGCGACATGTATATGGTCAGATTTTTCCTCATCATGGGACTCTCCATTATTTTGTTTCAAGAAATGACAGTTCCTTCCACTGTGTAGATCAAAGCTCCTAAATGGATGGTACAGAACTCTACAAGTAGTTGAGAAACCATTGGCTTGAAACTAAGGTAACTTGTTAAATGTCAGATTTTCAGTAAAGGTCCACTGTTGTAAAAGCTTTCTGGAGGGTGTTTGCCCTTTGCAGCATCCTGCAGCCTGGACAGAGTGGCCATTGATTACCATGTCACGGTTTGAACAGCAGCTTGTTTCTTTGCATATTTGTTCACAGCGGTTGCAGCATTGAAAGTCATGACAGTGATTTAGCGAGCTCAAATCCAAGAGGGATAGATTACTGTTTTGGAGGAATGATACATTTTTTTTAAATGCAACTTTTTATGGCAGGCGTATCAAAACCGAACATTACACACACTGGCCAAGCACACTTCCTTTGAAATAAACAGCAGTTTAGCCATGTCTTCAGACCAGGATTAGGGGCAAAAATTAGGTGGGTGACCCTCCTTCAAATTTTCTTTCTTCATTTCTGTGGGCTGTCTCCAGACTTAACCTTGACTTTGAAGCTGAAATCCTGGTTTCATTGTAGCTTAGGATGAAACTTCTGTTGTTTTCAGTTGTGCCAGGATACCTAGACCTTTGTGTCTAGGTATTTTATGTGCTTTCACCAGATTGTATTTTGAAGAAGGTGACTTTCTTTTCTGTTTGGTAGCTTCAGTCTCTTCCCTTCCTACACCCGGTAAGTAGATCAAAAGTATTCACTTTTCATTTCACCTCTGCATTTTAATATGCATTTCAGAGGATAAAATACTTTCATACTTCTGTGGCCAAATTTTACCCTTTGTTTACATCAGATATCAAAAGGGCATAACCAAAGGGAAAATTTAATCTTGTGCATTCTTATTACTGCAATATTGTAACAGTAATACAACTTTTTATAGCAGGCATATCAAAACCTAACATTACACACTGGCCAACCAGGGCATCTAATGTTATTATGACAGGAGTTTTTATTTCTGTTGTCACAACTTATTTTCTGTTACACAATCAAATTCAGGGTTTTCACTGTTCCTTTCCTACTTTCATCCCTAAAGAAAAACCCTTCTTGCTCCAGAAAAATGTAGTGTCTAGTTTTTGTTAAGACTGTAGTGGAGGTTGGTTCTCTTGGAGGTGTCGTCTTCTTCTCTGAAGGCTCCTTGGGTTTAGGGTTAGCTTCTTGGAATCCTCCAATGAACCTTAACGAGGTGCAGGTTCTGCCTAAACAAATAATGGCTTTGATCCTAGCAGTGTTTCTAGCAGTCTTCAGCTCCCCTCAGAGGTGGTGTGTTGCTCAGCAGGCAGGGGAACGACAGCTCTATTGTCTTCTAATTTTCCACTTTTTTTTTTTTTTTAGCAATCATGCTTATTAAAATAAGGTTCTCTCTGGTTGTTACTGACGAGCGTATGATTGGTCTTTTGAAGCATTCTAGGAGTGCGTCCTGCATCTTCCTTATTGTTTTTTTCCCCTTTCTCTACATATACTAGATGTAATTTTGTTCTCCATAGCCTGTGCTTGGAATATCTTTTAGCTCCAGTTTCTTGCTGTATACCATTTGTACTTTGGTGGCATCCTGTCACACTCCCTTGTTCCATGTTTTCATCATGTGACTTCAAAGGCTTTAAGTTCTGTCACTGTTTTGGGGAAACTTTCCATTCAGATGAACATGTGTTCTCTTCATCTAAGAACTTCCCGGGGTGTTTTAGTCTGTGACTGGGCAGCTGAAGAATCTTGAATCACATGCCACAAATCACAGAATTGTCAACTCTTCCCATTTCTATTTTTATCTTATTTTAAATTTAACTATTTGGCTTTTATCCGTCTCTCTTCAGTTGCACTCCTGTGATTTATTGGCATTAAAGCCTGAATTTGACTTGGCACATTCCACACATGTTGTTACAAATTGAATGTGATAGCAGAGAATTCAGGGGTGAAGGAGTTAAATGGTCAGGAATAGTCTGCAGTAGAAAAACTACTTAATATGTTCTGGCATTTATAGGAGGGGGGGCTTATGGTGCTGATCTTCTGTTGTGACACTGACAATTCAATATGCATAAAAAACACCATGAGATAGTAAATATCACTGCAAGCTAAGAAAATCAGTGTAGATGGGCCTAATTAATCTATCAGATTGAAACATTAATACCGTATGTTAGTCGGCTTTCTCTTTGTCCTCTGTGTGATTCTGATGTAAAATGTGAACAATCATTTAGCTACAGAGTCTGTCATGTAAAGTATTTGACTTATTTGGCTAGAATAATAAAGATACCGGGCTGTATTCTTGGAGTATACTGCATTAATCAGACTTGCTGGAATGATCACATGGTACTCTATCGCCTTTCCCTGTTAGCTGCTGCTTGTCAGCAGCTGGCTGAGCTGTAGGCTGCAGGCCAGTATCTGCATACCCTTTCCCTTCAGAATATTTGCAATATACTGTCTCTTAATTATGCATCTTGCTGCAGATTGACAAACTAAATGGTATTCCTGCACATTAAGAAGAATATTTTAAATTTCAGCGAATTTGTCTTGTTACTAGGCCATGTATGCATTTGAAGAATTCAGGTAGGCTCTCGGTTTTATACATCAGTGTGCTTGGTTTTTGTTCTCACAAGGTTTTTGCTGTGTAATGTCAGCCGGCTCTACAGTTAGTTCTTGAAGACGCAAATGTTTCTTGAATTTTAAAATATCTACCCTATGTATTGTAAGGAATATGTAGAAGGATGAGATGCAGGTAAATGATAGCTAACTGCATGATGCAGTACAAAGCTGGATAATTTATTGTATCTTGCACATATTTTATAGCCGTATAACCAGACACTGCAAGTACAGTATAGAGTTATAAATATAAAGCAAACTGTTCTATTGAAAAGGTCTCTGCTATTTTTGGTTCCTTCAAACCTGACAGATGCTTGTTCTATAAGGAATAGACATCATGATAGTTAAGGGAGAAAACACTGATGTCTGGATCATATATGGGATTAGATTTTGTGCTGCTGCAGAGTATACATGCCATTTTCATAATCTTGTAGCTGCTGATACCCTGTGAATTGCATTTAAAAATAATCTGACTAATTTGGGGTTTGGGTGGGGTTTTGTTGGCAAACATTTGAAGTACTGTGATTGTTAAAGTACAAAATTAGGACCTTGTTGATTAGTGCTGTTCAATAATGTACCTTCCCCCCCCACCTCAAATATGCGTGCATCAAGGTCTGTTAAAATCATGACAGGCTTCTGAAGCTATATGAAAGAAAGCAAATAGAGGTACTGACACAATTGATGATTTCATCTGTAATGAAACTGTATTAGGGTCTATTAATTTTTCTGACCTTTCATGGGTCTTTCACTTTCTTAGGTTTATTTGGTTTCTTAATGGTCATAACATAAAACTGGCCAGATAAAAATGGTGAAGTGTTATGACAACATCAGGGTCATCTCCTGCTATGTTGTCTTTCTATGGCAATAATTATATTAATTTTAAAAATACCCCTGAAAACATTGGGGGGGTATGATATTATTTAAGTAGTATATAACTAGATGAGTTGATCAGTTGTGCATACACAATTGGCATTCTCCACTTGATTTTTTTTTTTTTCTCTGAACTTTCAAAATTTCATACCAAACATAGACAAGGTTGTCTGCTAATCTGTGCTTTGGCAAAATGACTAGGTTTTTA
Source organism: Crocodylus porosus (assembly GCF_001723895.1). Classification (NCBI taxonomy): domain Eukaryota; kingdom Metazoa; phylum Chordata; order Crocodylia; family Crocodylidae; genus Crocodylus; species Crocodylus porosus. Next base: position 96,283,302 of record NW_017728947.1, read on the forward strand.
ATGTTTTGATACTGAAAAATGTCTGGGGTTTTTGGTCTCATCAATTTCAAATGGAAATGAACGATGGGGGAAGGGAATTAAGAAAATGTCCCATATCCAGGTGTAAAACTGTGAAGAAATGAAGGCTTACAGTGAATAGAAGTTATGCTGTTTGTGAAATGCAGCAGGATGGTGCTTCAGTAAAATCTTTTTTTTAAAAGGATTTTACTGGAACACCATGTAGTACTATGTAACTGCAGTTGTCATAGGATTGTCAAGATATGATCACAAATTTTTATGCAGCCAATTGCCGACAGTAAATTAAGATGTAAATAGGCACCAGACTGACTAGTCATTATCTATCTCTGTATGAGTTCATAGTTATTTGTATTTCACCTATGGAATTTAAGCATATTATTAATACAGCAATGCCGTGATCAGATTGTTGCTGGAAGATACGCTTTTGAAAAGTCTACTTTAAAAGCTCTACCTGTTTTGTTTTGTTTTGTTTTGTTTTCTTGTGGCAGACCCATTCACAGGAAGAGATCTCAGACAAAGACCTTTACTTAGTGTAGCAATGGTATTTAAATGCTGGTCTGCGCATTGAATAAGACTTGTGAATTTTCTAGTCTTGTCCTCTTAGGCTTACTTCAAAAATAATGTTAAACATTGCATGTCTAAACTGTGAGGACATTTTAAGATCATCCACCCATACGGGCTGTGGCATCTGGTCGGTAGCCTTAAGAATGATATTTTATTTTACTCGGCATTTAAGTGGTTCCATTTTAGGCTGTATCTTAGAGTTGGTCTTTTGGCATAAGGCTGTATTTTAAAGTTGGTCTTTTTTCAGCATTCTCCCTTATGCCTGGTAAATGTATTTCATTGTAATGGAACAACAGGATATCTTACAAGATAAAAATGTTTGGCCTAGTTCAGTATTTGGATAGAGAACCTAGAGCGCCCAGGGGAGTGGTTCTCGACCCAAGGCACTCCTTCATAACTTTCCTGAATTTAGCAGCACCCAATTGCAAAAACTAATTGTAATCATTTCTTGACTACATAAAATAACAGAGCAATTATGCTGTTGCAAAGAATTCAGAAAAACCACAGCAAGTCCAACTTTTTTTGCCATTATGGATTCCTATGTGAAGTCTCTCAGTTTATCTCAGGAATTATGTGTAGGTAGGTGTCTGTATACCTTATGGTGCTAATATTACTGTAACACCCCAGAAAGGATGTTATTATCCCCAGTTGAGAACCACTGATGTAAGGATTAGAAACGGAGTTGATGAATCAGTAGATGGCGTTCTTCTCTGAATGCATGGCTTAAATGGCATTAGAGGGCCTTAAAAACCCACGAGACTCTGAAAAGTGGGTGCAGGCTAGCACTCTGGTTTAATTCCAAGTGGAGTGATTGCTTTCTCTTTATTTAAGTTCCCCCTACAGTTTCAAGTTTTTCTCCTCCTGGCCTAAGTAGTTGTGGAGCATCGTGCACTATTGCACAACTGCTGGATTTTTCAAGCGTTTCACTCCGGGGCTGGTTAAAGTGACCCTGGCGTGCTGTTTATAAAATACTTTTTTGTGAAGTGCTTTGGGATGAAATATAGCCTTTGTGGTGATGGGGCAATGAGCCAAGACTTAAGCCCCAGAGAAACAAAGGGATGAAACCTCAGTGAGAATTTACTAATTCCAGATGTGGCCTTAACAGTTTATGTTCTTGAAAGGGAAGAAGGCATTAACTCCAGAGCACTGTTACTTCTTCCCTAAGAGTCACAGTGACACAAGGAGCCCTATGTCAGTAGTAACCTTGCCACTTTGCACCTTTTGAGGATCTGGTCTGTTGTCTTCGTTGTTTGTTTCTTTTTACTGTGTCCAGAGGATCATTAGCCCCTGGTATGTTTTATAGTTTTTCACAGTTTAATGTTCAACATCCTGTGAGAGCTACAGAAGATGCTATTCCTTTGGCCAAGAATAGACTGTACATTTATGCTCAGGCTAGATTAGTCTGTGTAGCACCAGGAAGGTTTGTAAAGCGAGTGCACCTTTTATCATGCAGCCACAAAACCAGCATCTGTAAGTTTCTGATGCACCTGACACCGTTGTATTTCAGTGTTTTTAACAATGAACTTTCTATTTCTTAGGAAAACCAGTAACAATACAAAAAGGACAGCAAGAGAAAGTCAAAATGAGCTGTTCCTGAATACAGCAAAAACCATGGTTTGAGGTATTAAGCTGCGGTAAAACACCTCAAAGTAGGCACCCAAAGACAAAGGCATCCCAAACCCCTAGTCACTTCTGAAAATGTAAGCCCTTTCATTTTTCTTTCTCAAGAAAATATCAATAACCAAGATGCAGCAAAGCAATAGTTTAAGAAATCTTCCAACTTCTACAAGAATGTGTAGGTTTGGGGTACAGGTTTCAAGAAGTGGAGCCATCACATTGTTCAGAATTGGTCATTTTGACGTCACAGGTTAAAGGGAGGAACTAGCACAAAATTTACAAAATAGGATACCTTGTTTGTTTTGGCAAGAAGAGAATAATCAAGGAAGGAAAAATGTTGAAGTTAAATGATAAAACCAAAGGGGCAGAGGTGTGTTTGAAATGGACTGCATTCAGGGTTTTACAGGACTGGATGCTATTTTTGGGCAGCATTTGACAGCGTCTCAAAACAATCTTGCCTGCAGCACTGAACTTACTGCAGTTGCAAAATTACATACAAAGCCTTCATGTGATACTTCATAACCACCAGCAATTAACCAGTAACAATATAAACCAGACGTTCCAGCTGCAACGGACTAAATCCAGTTACGGTTGAGGTCATTCCAAGTTCCTAGTCATTAAAAACACTCTCCTCAGATTTTCTCATACAAAGTTCTTCTTCCTTCTTTAAAAACAGGATAGAGTGTAGAATCTGGCATAAATGTATTGTCAAGATGGAAGATTTTAATTCCACACAGGAGTCAGAATATTTAGGTACGATTCCCAAAACAAATGCAAGCTTGTCATGTGTGCATCTCATAAGACATGGTACAAGAAAGCAGCTTAAGTGCAAGTGGTAAGTTTGTGTTTGCTGTGAGAACCATGGCTTGAAATCTCTCATAGATGAGAGAATTAAAACCTCAGCATTAATATTAAACATAGTTTAAAGCCCAATTTTGGTGGCCTTACTAAGGCACAACTTTCACTGAACTCACAAAACTGGAGCCACCAAGTATTCTGCTTCAGTGAAGTCCACAGAATCCGGTTTCATTTTTTTTCCTCCAAATTGCATGAATGCTGGGAATATTTTCAAGTGACCCGTCAACAAAGCATAACCCCTGAGAGATTCTTGTTTCCTCATGGGAACATTAAATTCCCTCCCTTAAACAGCCAAATGAGTAAAGAAAAGGTTGCTGTTGCATACATGTTTTATTGTCTTGGTAAGTGAGTGTCGGAGAGGAAAGCAAAGAAATAACATGAGGAAAACTTCACTGCTATATGTATGACTCTGAAACCATTTGCTGATGATAATGATGGGAATAACATATTCTAGCTATGTGGTATTATTTACTGAAGATAAAACCAGCTTTGTCCCAGTAAATAAGGTGGTAGGGATATTTTTATTAGCAAGCTAAAATTCTTGTGAATTGTAGTATAAGCTTGTCTTTGAAACAAATATGCTGGAATTGTCAGATGTCTGATGCATGCACCAGGAGGTAAACCTTGGCTCTCTCAAGTCAGTGGTAAGGCTCCCCTTTCCATATAGGGAGTCTAGCATAGGGGTGGGGGAAGGGCAGCTGTGATTGAGACATTCAGGAGATCTACTGCAATATCAAACATTTGCAGCAAAAAGATCTTCCAAGGGGAGAAATGGCACCAGGTTCCATGGGCCCTCTACCACATGGAAATTGGAGGCGTTTGCTCATCACTGGTATGTCAGTGGCAGATGTGTTCCTGTTGTACTGTCTCTGCACGTTTAGAGTTTGTCTTTAGCTGAGACTCAGCTGCTTTCAGGTCGTGCAACTGTTGCATGTTATCAGAGAAGTATTGAAAGGTATGCCTGTCTTTTAAATAATAAAGAGAACCTGAATAACCTATTACAAGGTCTGTCTTGAAAGAAATGAAGCAAGTTAGTTTGCATAATACAATGATTTAAAAAACACCTCTGTATCCCCAAGGGAAGGATGAGTTAGCTTTAGCCCAAACTGCCTCTCTTCATTCTTGAATCAAAATGCTGTAATGGTTTTGGGGGAAAAAAACAGTTTAAGGCAGTTCCCAACATGTAGTCCCAACCCAGTGCTGCTAGCCTGCAGCAATGAATCCTCCTTGACTGAAGTGTTGGATTTCCATAGGATAATGCTTTCTCTTAGCCTCAGGCATTGCGTCCAAGGGAAGGTACTGTAGCTATCCTCTAACCCTTTCTAGTACAGTGCACCTGACACATATGTTGCGTGATTTCCCTTACTTAAAAAAATGAGTAAGCCAAAGCACCACGTGCACAATTTATCATGTAAAGATACAGCTCCAAATGTATATGTGCCCATAACCCAAGGGTGTTGTTCCATGTTACACTTAGGCCATACTAAAGGCAGTTAAAACACAAGCATCCACATATTAAAGTGGGAAAACTCAAGCTAAGTGTCCTCTAAGTGTCTCAAAGTCATGCCACTTTGGGCAAGGATTATCTTTGAGTTATGCTTTACAGGTCATGGTTCAGTAACAGCAGACTGCTCCCACACGGATAAAGTGAGCATTTTGGGTTCTCCAGCATGGCATGATGCCCCCCCAATCCCCACCCCCTCTGCTCTGTGGACAAGCTACCCTCCTGAGCTGTGCTGCCCAGGGGATGATACTGCTCAGAGGCTGCCTGTGCTGGGAGTGGGATTGTGGCAGTGGCAACATGGAGCTAGGGAACCCTCTGCTGACTCCTGCCAAGCTGATTCCAGCCCTCAAGGCAATTCCAGCTCTCTCAGCCTTCCCCAGAGAGGACCGCACCTTTCACTTGGAAGTGGGCAAAAGCCAAGACAAAGTTCAGTTAACCTTGGTTGCTCAAGTTAACCTTGATGGGAGCTCTGACTTCCTTCCTCACCTCCCCCATTCCCATTCTGTGGTTGGAGAGGCTGGAAACAAGCATGAAACCACTGGGATTTAGTGCAGCGGGAGCTTGGAGTCACGGGGGAGTGGTGGCAGAGCCGCTGGGGTTTAGCACAGTGACTCTGCTGGGCCTCCAGGGCTTGGTGTGACTGGAGCATTGAACTATAGAGAAACACGCCTATGTGTTCCCCATGGCTCCATGCTCCTGCCTGTGTTAAACAGGTTGTGACTATGGCTTACCAGAGTCCCAGCCCTTTCCTTTACGCGCAAGATGGCACTAAACTGGTTTGAACTCTTGGCTGGACACTGGTTTGAACACTTTGTTCAGCAGCTCATACACAGGGGTCTACTGAACTTGAGTAGGTTGCCTGGCCAATTTTGTGGGGAGATCCCAGGGCTGGTGACTATTTTTACAGGCTGAGTATGGTGCCCTCCCCCCGCCCCGATTTGGCCAAGGGGCCCCAGTAATCCTGCCCCTCCCCTCAGATTGCCACATGGCCCAAAACTGCATCTTAATTACCTTGATTAAGCCCAGGGAAAGCCATTAATCCATGTGTTAATTCAGGGTAATTAAGCCATGGTTTGGGGCCATCCCCAGGCAGCAAGCTCCTTGATTTTGGTAGGCTCACTGCAAAAAAACAAACAAACATAAAACCCAGTTTACTAGCAAGCAGAGAGTCTTGGAGCATGGGAAGGAAAAGGATATGGAGTGGGGCTGCTCACAGCAGGAGGTGCAGAGGCTCTGTCTGTAGCCCTCACACCTGCTGCTTCAAGTAGCCCAGCCTTGGAGCCTGCCCTAGTTGATGGTTTCTGCAAAAAACTGTGCAATTGTGAATTCAGTAGGTCCCTACTCAAAGTACTCATATGTTCAAACTGTTACGTGTAAACAAATTGAGAATGATGCACATACACTACAGCAAAACCCCATCCAAGTTTAACACTCTTTCACCCAGAGTTAAAATTGGAGAGGTTTTGCTGCACTTGATCCTCAGCTCATTCACAGATAACAATTAGAAGGTACCAGCTGTTCCCCTTTTGAAAGGGCAGGCTATGGTATAGTAAGTCCCAGCCCAGGGAGGTACTGCAGTCAGCCTGTAGCCAGTAGGACTGGAGCTCTTAGATGCTGGTCCTGAAGCTGTTATTTGTGTACTGTCTGACATTAAAAAAAGGTACTTCCCTGATTTTGATACAGAACATTGGTTACTCAGAATTTTCCCTCCACATCAAGTGATTATGGAGTCACTGTCCCTTTACATTAATATTGGTTTAACTAAGCAGCAGCTGAGAGATGAATTGTTAGTACAGCCAGCGGTGAAAACTCAGGTTTAGAGCTAGAGATTGGACTACATTACCCTTTTTATTTAAGGGGACATCTCTCCTGTTGAAGTTGGTGGGAGTTGTGCCTCCTAAGAGCAAATTAGGATGAGAGCATAATGTGATTCATTGGGTACTGCTGAGTGGCAGCTGAATCTCAAGGTGTGAAATACATCTATACTAGGTACAGCAACTTGTTAAAACAGGTTTCTTTTCTTTTCCTGAATCTGAATCCTTCTTGTGTGTTGTGTGATAGATCATGGAGGGGACAGGCAGCCCAACAGCAGATAGGGCAGGAAGCAGAGCAGAAGATTAGAAGAGGAAGGGGACTGGAGTGGCACTAGGGGAGGATTTGAGGGTTAGTTGATGGTACACCTGCCAAAGAGGTTGGCCTCCATTGCTCTGAATGTGGGGGCTGAAGATCAATACTGATTCAGAGCAGAGGGTTTTTTCTATCCCAGATGACTAAATTAGGTGGATAGCCTTGAACTTTAATTTCCAACCCCCATGTTAGTGTCCGTAAGCATCAGTATGTGGCATGGAAGAGTTCCTTGAAACCATTAGGGCTCCAGAAAACATTTTTTGGCTTTGACGAAACAGCATGTTATCATGAAATGTCATGTGTTCAACAGTGCTCCTCCAACTCTAGTGATTACTCAGGCTCATTTTTGCAAGGCTGTGTTACCAACAAAATATTAATCAACAGAGTTCTGATTAAAGGTTGTTCAGTTTCCTTTTTCAGTCCCTGTTACTATATTTGAGATTTAAAGTCAGGTCCTACTTCCAGCATTCCCATGGAGGAGGAGATCTTAGGACCAGGTTTTAAAAAGTCTGCTTAGGCTTTGATTCACTTCTCTCTGTGGGAATGGCCAGATTTTCAAAGGCCTCTGCACCCAGCAGTCATCCAAAGTTTTCAGTAAGAGCTGGTAGATGCTGGGTTACCATTCAAGTGGTGACATACATGGGTTGATTGAAACCTTCTGCAAACACAGCCTACTTGTGAATGCAGAACTGAATACAGGTGTGCATATGCATAAAAGCAAGAGATTGGACACAATATTAGACTGGAAAACCCCCGGGTGCCCTAAAAATGTCATTTTCTTGCATCCACGATTTTCTAGGTTAATGGCAAGCAAATAAACTAGGTAAAGCATTCCCCCACAAATACTTACATAACCTTCACTGGTCAAATTAGTTTCTTTCAGAAGACTTCAGCATGAAGTCAACAAGATGATTGGGATTCTCTTTTCATAATTTAATTGTGTGTGTGTATCTTTTAGTAGTTGAACTAGTAACAGTCACTACAGAATCAGAGAGAGGTAGGGCTAGAAGGGACCTCCAGAGGTCATTTCGTCCAACACACCCTGCCTGAGGCAGGATCATCCCAATCCAAATCATCCTCTACAAACCATCATCTAAACTCTACATAAGATGACCTCAGCCCTGATACAACACAAACCTCACACCCTAACCTGCCACAGGTAAAGCAGGGGAACCAGGGCAGCCAATGTCCTGCTTCTATGAAATGTTGTCAATATATGCTCAAGAGATCTTGGGTAGAGGGCCACAGCCCCTGCTACAGAAGGAGGCAAACCCTCCCCCCTCCCAGTCCATACCAGCATAACTACTGGGTAAAATACCTTTCTGACCCCTAATATGGCGATCAATCTGATCCTGAGTAGAGGGCCAAGACCCTCCAGCCAGGAACTTCTGCCTTTGTTCCCAGCAGGAGCATTTGCACACTTCAGTCAGACTACAGTCTTACCTGTAGCCGATACCCAGTGCCTCAGGGAAGGCTTAAACACTCTGACACACGTAGCAGAATGCATGGGGGTGTGTGGAAATGCAACCAGCAAAGCTCAGAAGCATGGGAAGTGCCCATTGTAGACTGTAGACATAGCTACACCTAGATCAGGGGCTGGCAACCCCTGGCATGTGTGCCGAGTATGGCCGGCGCCAGCTCTGGGTAGCTGCTGATTAGCCACGGAGCCCGGACTGCTCCCATGAAAGCCTTGCTGCAAGCAGCCTGGGCTCTGGCTGTCAGCAGCTACCCAGAACCTGGGCCAGCTGCAAACATCTGCTGCCTTTCCGCCCCGGCCCCAGCTGCCTCCCAGCCCCAGACCCTGCCTCAGGCCCCAGGGACAGGCCGTGGGATCCAGGGAGGCAGCACATACCAGCAGTGCTCCCCACTGCGCTGCCTTTGCCACTTCTGCAAAGCAGCGTTGGAAACTGGTGCAGCAGGGCACAGTGCGGGGTGCAGAAAGCTGCCTGCTCCCAGCTCCTCACTGCCCTGCCACACTTCCCCTGCAGGCAGGGGCAGCAGCGAGGGGCACATCCCTGCCCTGTTGCTCCCATGCACATGTGACCGGGGCCAGGGCCAGGGTGGACAGGCAGCAGATGTTTGCAGCTGGCCCAGGTTCTGGGTAGCTGCTGACAGCTACACAGCCTGGGCTGGGGGGCAGGGGCTTTGGGTCGGGGGCAA
>NW_017728947.1:96292249-96334378 GCF_001723895.1 Crocodylus porosus
GTTCTGGGTAGCTGCTGACAGCTACACAGCCTGGGCTGGGGGGCAGGGGCTTTGGGTCGGGGGCAAAGGTCCTGATCAGGGCTGGGGGGCAGGGGCTTTGGGTGGGGGGTAAGGAGCACAAAGAAGTTATCCTGCCATGTACCCCCTGCCCTCATTTTGCTTTTTGGCATGCCAGCACTCCAAGGTAGACATTGTGGGGGTTTTCAGCACTCTGGCCAAAAAACATTGCCTACCCCTGATCTAGATCATCCCCGACCAGTAGCTGTCCAACCTCTTGAACACTTCAAGTGATGGAGAGTTCACAGCTTCCCTAGGCAGTCTCTTCCTCTGCCTCACTATTCTCACAGTGAAGAATTTTTTCTAGAGAATCTAAACTTACTTTGCTGCGTCCTTCTCTCTGCAGCCAGAGAGAAAAGGTGCTTTCCCTCTTCTTTATGGCAGTGGTAGCTGAAGCATTTTCTGATATGAAAACAAGCCAGGGCTAATATTAAGGAGGTCCAGCTAAGCTCCTGGAAAAATGAGTTTACAATGAATGGCATGTACCATGTCACCATGACCTTGTCACCATAGAAAGACTTCAGGCAATGGCATCTATGCCTAATGCTCATTCAAGCAACAGTTACTGGGAATAAACGAAAGCATGTCCCAGTTATGCCAAATAACTGCAGCATCAGTGTGGGTGCTTTGAAAACAAAGAATAAAGCCCAAGCTTATCTGTATTCTAGCACATACAAAACAAACCCTGTTAACCCATGTTGCAGTGCTAAGACTGCAACCTGTAAGCATATGGTTTGATGCCATTGGACGCATACTGTTATAAACTTGAGACAATCTTGTTGCAAGAACTGTGTGTAATATAGATATAAGTAATGCTGTGGGGGAGCGGGGTGGATCTCTGTCAAAATATGGAGTTGAGATTTCAAAGTACTCACCTGCATGCCATGTTGATTGACAGCACTGGTGATGGGTAATTAAACCACCAGACCAGATCCTGAATTGATGTAAAATTAAATCAATTTAGCTACCCTAATTTTACTTGCATCAATTCAGAGTCTGGCCAGTTTCAGCTATGCCCAGATTCACACAGGATTAGCTCCTACACCCAATTTGCACATACTTATGAGGGGCAGTGTAAAAAGGAACAGAAATCTGATTTAAAAATAGGGCACAAAATGGTGTAGAGAGCTTGCATGTGGAGAGGTTATGTGAGCTTTGCTGATAGAGGGCATAACAAGATCTAACAGCTGGAAGTTTGCTGGAGCTTTGGCTGTTTACATTGGCAGAGGATTTGACGTTGCATCCAGACCAGGGGAGCTTGGGCTAATACAAGATCCATTGTAGAGATGGTCCTATTCAGGAATCCCATTTGTACAGTCCCTTGTTTAGCCTGCAGACTAGGAAGTCCCACCTTGAGGGTAGGGCAAATATGACAGTGACACTTGAGACGGAGAACTGAGGCTTTGTCTTCAATGCTGAGATTACTTTCAATAACATTTGCAGAGAATGACCATGCCATGACAAAAATTGTATTGGGTGCTTCAAACAAGCACCCAATACAGGGGGTCTTGGAAGCAGGCAGTCTGTTGTCCTCACTGCAAGTGTAGTGCGGCAGTTAATAGGATGCTTGCAACAGAGGTAAGAGCCCCTGTAGTGTACAAGAGCCTGCAGGAAGAAAAAGGGCCATGACACGATTCCAGCATCGGGGGATGGGGTAGAATTTGTGTGTCGCTGCTGGAATAATTGGATGGTCTTACTAGGCCCCGTCTTAGAGCTTGCGGTAGCATAGCGAGCAGTCTCTGTTCTGCTTGGTTGGCTGCATGTGTCCGAGGGACAATCTGTGGTAGTGACTCAGCATTTATCTAAGGATTTCATTAACACTCTCACTTTACGTTGGTTTTATTTTTCCTCCAATAATTCTCATATCTAGCTCCTCTCCTTATAGCAACAGCTGTACTTTTGCCTTCGGGCCAAGAGAACATACTGCTTCCTGAAACTGAAGTGCCAGATGACAGAGGCTGCAAAAGATGAATACCCTTGTACTTCTCTTTTTTCAAGTGACTGGGTTATATGGTCCAGTTCTGCAGGGGACTGGGATATCTGGGAGTGTAGGCCATTTATAACCTCATGGGAGATATTTGGCAACTTGCAGTATCATCTTTTTTTAATATATGGACAAAGCAAGTATACAGTAATAATGCTTAGCTTTTACAGAGACCTCTTCATTCTTTGACCTCAAAGCAGTTTACAAAGCAAGATATTCTTATTTGTGTTTTAAGGATGGGGAAATGGAGGCTTGAGAAGGAGAGCTGGGAATAGAGCCTATGGGTGAGTTCTTGACTCTACTTATAAAACTCCTATTTTCATCAGAGACTGTGGCACAACCTCCATCTTGGCACAACCCAAGTTCTACTTTTATGGCAGCACTTGTACTGACTGTTAGGACAAAGCATCAAGGGCCCAAGTTCCAATCTGAGTGACAGCCATGCTACTCTTGTCTTCGTATATATTTATACCTGTTTCCACATAGGGTGTGGACACACGAATGCTTGGAGCTCTTTCAGAAGTGCAGTAGCTGGTATAGAACCTAATTGTTTTGTGTGAATGAGCTGAGAACAAATCAAATGCAACAAACCTACTCCAACTTTTACGACGCCTTCACCTGAGGTTAAAGGTGGAGTGGGTTTGCTACATTTGAATCATTCTCAGCTCCTTCTGCACAACTATCAGTGTACTAGGCTCTGCCCTTTCAAAACACTCCCCTTTTGAAAGGGTTTCAAGTGTTCTGTGTCCATACTCCTTAGTGCTCTAAATCAGGGGTGTCAAACTTGTACACGCCAATTGAATGACATGGGGCTGGCTACAGGCTTGTCTAGGGGCTGGATTGGGCCTGCGTGCTGGCCCCACATGCTGGATCCTCTGAGCAGAGCCAATCTGGCATGGACACCACATGCAGCATGCACCCCAGCCCAGCCCAGCCCATGTGCTGTGTGCAGCGCATGCCCACCCCAGCTCTGAGTAGCACATGCCCTCCTTAGCCCCATTTACTGCACACAAGGCCGATCCAGTGTACTGCATGCAAGTCCACTCTAAAATCCATGGGCAGCACTGCAGGTGAGATAATAGGGCTTCCTGGGCCATATTTTTGACACCTTTGCTCTAAGTGAAGCTATTTCCCCCAGTTAAAATGTTCTGTATCCCATGACATTTTTCCTAGAGCAAAGATCCATTTATTTATAATTTGGTGGCATTCCCATGGTACAGGATGAAGAAGGTATACTTCTTTTGTATTTTTTGTATTTTTTCTCAATTCAAGTTACTGCATACAGTGATTCAAATTTGGTTTCTAGATGGGAAGTATTTGTGTTAGTCCATTCAGCTTGGTAAAAGCTTGCAGATTTGCTTTTGTTACTGAAATTTACATCTAGTTGTCTAGTAAACTTTACTGGCAGAATGTCTTAGTTATAAATATCTTGTCATTTCTAGGAAGACAGGAAGAAACAAAATGCCTTACATTAATTCTTGTTTGAATAAGACAAGTCTATGGGCAGAATCATGGTAAACTTTCAGAGTATCAGAAAAGATGTGAAACCATAAGGAAGTATGGCTATAAATACTCCTACTGGCAGAATTACCCAGAACAGTATCAATTCAGCAGTTATTTCAGTTTGTCTAAAAAGGTAAATGGCAATAGTACTATTGACGGAAATGCAGCTGATAGTTAATAGTACTATTTTAGCACCTCCTGACAAAGAATTCCAGAGCACTTTAAAGGCATGACTCAATTAAGACTTGCAGCATTCCCGAGGGGCAGTTATAATGATCCATACTTTACAGTTGATGGGGAAAAATGAAGCTAAATGATTGGCTCAAGGTCAGATACCACCTTAGTCACAGGGACTGGAATAGAAGCCGGTGTCCTCACTCTTCTGCTCTCCTCCTCCTCAAACCCCTGGGCTGGAAGGTCCTGGCATGGGTTAAAATTCCAGCCATTCTTGTGGATGCACCTTCTCTGCAGTGGCCATCAGTGGCTAGCAAGTGCTATAGCTGCATTGTTGTCAGTGCCCAATATCGAGGGAGTAAGCCACTTCTGGGTTGGTGCAAATTGTACTGTATAACAGCCTACCCTGTATTCAGCAGGTCTTTGCAGCTTTGTGGCTGCCAAAGCTGCAGTTAGGTGATATTATGGCAAGCAGCTGGAATAAGGAAGGTATAAAGTGCTCCATCCAGCATGTAAAAAGGTTGCTGTGTTCCTGCCCATCACAGGTTTTATAAGATCTGACTTGTCCTTGTTTTGAGTAGTTTTGGAAATAATCAGGCCAAGATCTCCCAATCCATGAGCAACAGTCTCTGGTTAATGTATATTCCAGAAAATTCAGAATTTGGCTAGTACTGTTTTTTGTTTTATGGTCCCTTCTCTTCACCTTCACCCTAACTTCAAGCCCCTGATTTGAACATCACATTTAGCTTTAGTTTTATATTAAAAAACTCACTATCTCTGACAGTGGTGTGATCACACCTCTAAGACGTGTTATTGCTTGAATATGTCAGCTTTATTTTAGTGAACTTTGTAACTATAGTTTACGTCAAGACAGAAGCCACTTATGATCCAGGCACAATTAGAAAAATGTTAAACAATTTAACATTGTTTTACCCTGTTATAGCTATGCCCCATTGAACAAGATGACCTATTGCCTGCTTGAAATGAGCATTTATCTGTTTTTTATTCTTTGATGTTGTTGTAAAGTATTGTAAGCTTACCTTAAATTCTTCCTTAAGTGTCTGCCTGTGGTGCATACATGGCTTTCTGTCATTTCTTCAAGCCCTTTTTGTATGTAAATGACAGGGAAGTGTCCACCTGTCACCAAGATATTATTCCATTAGTAAGTTAAATGGATGCTGGTTGCAGAAACAGAGACACTTTCCCCCTCCTTTCATTTGTTGGTTTATGCAAGTTTCTTCTATGTCACTCCATTCTGATTTCACTGCTGTTCTGTACCAGCCTAATTTCACTAATGCTGTATTTTCCACATTCCGTCTTCAGGAAAATGAAACCAGTTGTGCCTCCAACAATCTCACTCTTACATATTTTCCCAAAATGGGTGTTCTGTATAATTTGCACTGAAATCTACCCCTTCTTCTGGCTTTGGTGAGCCATGAAGTCATCAAAAATATTGACATTTCAAGTATTATAACTGGCATGTGAATTAGCACTTTTGGAAATGAACAGGGCCACTCACAGCTTGTTTTAGGCTCTCTGCAAACTGTGTCAAATAGGAACTGCATCAGTTTCATTCAGTTCAGTGTGTTTGAGGAAGAGCACCTGATGCTCAAAAGCTGTCTCAGCTATGCAGTTGGTTCATTAAAAGATATCACAAAAGCTTTGCCTCTTGATGTTCCCTGGTCACACCTAGAACAAGACTTCAACCCTTCATAAAAATAGTAGGGTCAGAGTATTGTCATAGCTGTGATGGTCAAGGAAGTGTACAAGAGGCAAGGGGGTTTGTGATACCTTGTATAGCTGGGACAGCTGTTGGACCAGCTTTTGGGCACTGAGTGCCCTTCTTCAGGACGTCTGAGGAAAGATTTCAAGTACCAGCTTTGAAAGCTGAATTTATGGAGAACAATTAAGTCCATGTCCCTACCAACTCCCAAGCAATCTTTTATGTTCCATCCCGTGTGGGAGTGAATGTCACACTTTTAGAAGTGTTGTAACTGTTACTTTAGAAATATTAGTACAGCAACCTATTCTGTTTCATGCATTGAGATTTACATTTGCCTTCAGACCTCAGTAGCTACATCTCTGTTTCTGCTTGATAGTGAGTTCTGCCATTTGGTAACTCTCTGTTTGTTAGCGTATGCTTACTACTATATGTTATCAAATATTAATCAGATGCAAATGTAAGTTTGATTTCACTATGCTAACATCTTCACCACAATTATAAAATACTAGCTGTCATTCCCTTTAGCAAGAGAATTTCTTTCATGTGAAAAGGCATTGAGAGTTTTCCTTGTGTCAGCTAATACATGTGAGAGAATTAACTACACAATGAAATCTAGCCTGTAGTAAAAGCCATCATCTATTTGACCTAGTTTTAACAAGTGCCTTTTTTAAAAGCAGCTGGCTAAGTAAGCAGATGTTCTGGCTCAGGTCAATCCAGTAGTAAAACAGCATAAAGTGGCAAAAAAACGCGCTTCATTAAAATAAACAGCTGACAGAAGAAATGTTTGTTTAGTAACATATGCCTAACTTCAATGGCAGATATTTCAGCTCTAAATATGAGTGTTCAGCATCTCTTGAACAATGTTACACAGCTTTATTTGAAACAGGAAAGTGCTTGTTTTGTACTTCCTTAAGGAAGAGGAGATGCATTTGTTGAACTGGTAGTTCTAGATCCTCGATTGGGAAACTGCTGTACACACCACATAGGAGGTATGTCCTTATAAAAATGCTTTTACAAATGCATAGAAAGGCACTTTCATTCACACAGGCAAAAGAGCAAATCTTATTGCAAGACTGGACGTTCAGTTTATTTTGATCACACTGGTGTGAATTCATGACCAGCAAAACATAAACGTAGTTGGTCTTTCTTCCCCCAAGACAAACAGATTCATGCAATATTGTTCAGGTATTTTCAGACCTGCTCTTTCGGGATCTGTAGGAGTTCCTAGACTCTGCTAGCTTTGGAAACCTTACAGTTGGCCTTGCCTTTCATTTTTAAAAATTTAAAGTTTCTAGTCTTTTTGCTTGCAGAAAGAGGTGTGAAAATGGGAAGTGATCTCTCTACTGGAAGTTCAGTGCTGTTAGGTTTCAGGGAGGGGGCTGTCACATGGGAGCTATTTTTATGTGCCTGCCTTTGCTATTGAAAAGGGCAACCAAGTATGATGGGAGGCACCCTCACCACTAAATTGTGCCTACCACATTAAATCCACCAGTTCTTACCCCATCCACTGCCAACTGCCACCAATGAAACAGTTCCCATCGTCTCTGCGTACCTTCTGCAGCTGCATGTGCCTTGCATCTTGTCTTAAATATTCAAAGGACAGACCATGGTTGGTGATAGTTCTTTAATGAGTTGAGTCAGTTCCTCACAAGTTTTCTCTAGACAGTCCCCTTTCTTTTGCATCAAGGAAAGTCCAATATAGGTGGTCCTCCTCGATACAATTATGGTAATGCTGCAAGATTCTGTCTTGCTCACATCCCATCCTATAGGTACTCAGTCTAGCACTGATAGCATTAATGTCTGTGCCCCTAGTTTGCAGTCACTACCTGAGTTAATGTGGCCTTTGGCTACAAGTAGGAGGAGAAAGCTCAACACTATGTAAGGTCTACTAGTAATCTAGGTTAAGAGTGTCCTTTGTCTTAATCGCACCTGTGACTAGCTCCACCTTGGTCCTTAAGCATCAGTCCCTTACATTCTTATGTACTCTGATATCCAAAAGATGAGTTTGTATCTCTTGTGGATATACCTGAGCTAGCTTTAAAATAGCTCACCCAGGTATGTGAAACAGTGCAGACTAGTGGTTTTCAACCATTTTTTCATTTGTGGACCCCTAAAAATCTTGATTGGAGGTGTGGATCCCTTTGAGTTTTAAGTGTAGGTATTCACATACTTTTGACTGACTACAGTAATTTTTCATGGATCCCTTAGTCTGCAAACCACAGGTTTGAAAACTACCGGTGTAGACCACAGAAGAACAGGGTTCAGTACAGGCTGCAAAATCAGCTCTCCTTCTGCCATAGATAGGTACTTGAGCTCAGTACCTTGTTGCTCCAGTTAGTAGGGCTGTGCAAAACTGATTTGATGGAACAGTGTTTCATTTTGAGCTTAATTTAGTTTCAAAAGCACTGTTCCATTTTGCTTAATCAAAACCGTTTTGCTGTTTCAGTGTTTTGCCCGTGGGTTATTATGGGGAAACATAAAATGCAACAGGCAAGCAGATTGGGGTCTTGCCCACACCCCGGAGTGGGCTGCGGGGGCTGTGCCGAAGTCCTCCCAGGGTTGCAAGCCCCCGATCTGCCTGCCAGATGAGAGAAGCCAGGCGCTGCCACCTGGGACCGGCGCTGGGAACATCGGTGCTGCTGCCAGTCTCAGGTGGCTGCATCTACTCTTCTCGTTCAGCAGGCAGATTGAGGCACAGCAGCCCTCCCAGGGGTGCGGACAAGTCCCTGATCTGCCTGTCGGATGAGAGGAGGTGGGGACTGGTGCCAGGAAGATTGGTGCTGCTGCTGACCCCAGGCAGCAGTACCCAGCTCCTGTCATCTGGCAGGCAGATTGGGGGCCTGCACCCCTGGGAGGACTCTGGCACAGCCCTTGCCACCCTCCTGGGGGTGCGGGCAAGCCCCCGATCTGCCTGCTGAATGAGTGGAGGCGGGGACCAGCGCTGGGAAGATCGGACCGGCCACTGGACCCAGCAGTAGCACACAGCTCCTGTCAGCCAGCAGACAGATCGGGGCCTGCTGGCACCCCTAGGAGGCCTGCGGTGGCTGTGCCAAAGTCCTCTCAGTGGTGTGTGCCCCCAATCTTCCTGCTGGATGACAGGAGCCAGGTGCTGCTGCCAGGGGCCAGCGGCAGCACCAATCATTTTGGCGCTGGGTGTGGGCTGTGCCCACCACCAGTCTGTCTGTCATCTGGTAGGCAGATCAGGGGCTCACACCCTTGGGGAGGACTCTAGCACAGACCCCTGCAGCCCTCTTGGAGGTGAGGGCGAGCCCCTGATGTGCCTGACAGATGACAGGTGGCAGGTGCTGCCAGCTGGGGTTGCCACTCAGCCTGGCTTTGAAACTCGAAATGTTTTGAAACTTTTGAAACGTTTCGAGTTCCCTTGTTTCGTTTTGAAGCTGGTTCAAAGGCTTTTGTTTCATTTCAGTTTTACTGTTTCGAAACAGCTTTGAAACGAAACGCCAGGTGAAATTTCACCCCTACCAGTTAGTTCTCAGTCCCAAAGGTAGCTAGTTTATAGCTAACTCCAGTGTACCTGTATCAGATGCAATCATACCATTTGATTTCAGTGTAGACTTAGACTAAAGTTTTCTGTAAAAGGACATATGACACCCAGGGGAAGGATGTTTACTTAGTAATAGTTGCATAGTTTATAAAATATAACAGAGTGTAGAAATCTTCCAATGGCTGCAATTCTAATTATCCTTCTGCCTGTATCTTACTCCTACTCTATCTTCCTGTCTACTTTGACACAGCAGAAACCAATTTGTGTGTGTGTGTGTGGTTTTTAGCAATTAATTAGCTTACCCAGTTGTTTGGAAGGAGTAAGGCATTTTTTTTTCAGCAGGAGCTTGTCTTTGAGCCTGAACAGTGTGCAGGGACAATATTGATAGTTTTTCGGACTTCAGTGTGGAACACGCCAAGTGACAGCCTTATCTTCACTTTCCCCAGCTTAGCATCGGACAAAGTAGGCTGTTGCCTACTAAAACCCGTACCTCTCTCAGCCAGTTAGGCTCTAAGGGCATTTATATGTGTGCTCTGGGTGTGGGAGTGCAGGGGGTGCTTTAATTAGAGTGGCTCCGAGAACTGATCTAATTAAAGTGCCCAGAGCATCTTGTGAATCAGCATCCCTGTGCTTAAAAATGGCAGCAGGGACACTTTAAGTAAAGCTCATCCAACGAGCTTTAGTTAAAGCGCCCCCACTGCCATTTTTAAGTGCAGAGACGCTGATGCACGAGACCCGAGTAGTCTGCAGTATGGTAATTACCACGCTCCAGCAGATTCAATTAATCGAGCCTGCTCCACTGCGCTGTCCCATTCTGCCCTGCCTTCTGCCTTTCCTCAACTGTAGGAAAAAAGCAGATTTCAAAAGGGAGACTGCAATACTATGTGGATAGAGAGCTGAGCTGGGATGGGAGAGACCTCCATTTTCTTTCAGACTCTGGTCTGCAGCAAGACTTTGGGCAAGTCATTTTGCTTCATTTTGCCTTGGTTTCCTCCTGTGTAAAACAGGGCTAAGGGTGTGGAGCTCCTTCCAAAAGTGCTTTGAGATCTAGTGATAGAGACCGCTTGTTAGAGAGGGAAACTGCTGATTTCTATGGGCTTTGGATCTTGTCCTTTAACACAGTGCAGGTATACATCTAAATTGCTGCTTGCTGTTGTCCATCAACTGTTCTGTATAAAGTAATAGTTTCAGCTGCTGGTAATTTCTGAATTTTGCAAATCATCTGATGCTGTTTCTGTAATTCGCCGTTAATTTAGCCAAAAAAATGGGTATGTTGCTAACCCAATCCTGCTATTTGCCATTGTTGTTGTTTTACCCATAGGCTTTTGTACCAGCTTTGTTACTTTAATATCTGAGCAGTTCATATGATGATAATTTATCCCTGTGTGCTTCTGTGAAGTGGAAGTATTGCTCCTATCTTGTAGACCTGGCTAGTTTTAATCTTGTAAATGATTTTATGGAACTCACCAGTCCTGTGAAAAACTGACAAAGATTTGATCCCATTTCTTCAGTGCAATGCAGTTGAGTGAAGGAAGCATCTAATGTCATGTTCCAGTTCAGCAAAGCACTGCAGTGGGTGTGCTTTAAGTATGTACTCGAGTCTCAATGACTCCATTGGGACCTACGCAGGGTTCTTGCGCTTTGCCGAGTAGGAGACTTAACTAAAGCATTTTTAACTCGGGTCTTATTCCTTAAATGGAATATAACTCAATTTCTTATTACAGAAGATTCAGAGAATGTTTTCGTGACCTGTGTGATCTACTGTCATTACAAAAATGTCACATATATGTAGGTGCTGGAGGGGCCTAGACAGCTGTTAGGTATAAATGGTATGCCACCTCAAATACTTGGGTCTTCCTTCAAAGATCCTACCTATGGTTACTGACAGACGTGGCAAAAACAACAACAAAAATGCTTTACTGAAAGAGGAACCATGTCATTTTGACCTGGCTTGCCCAACGCCTGTTATAGATCATGCACTTCAGCAGAGCTTTTTGGTGCTTTTATCCAGTTGCTGATTCAATTAGCTGTTACAGGGGTTTTCAACCTTTTTAGATCATTGTATCCCCAGCAGCCAGGCATGGAGCAGTGTACCCCCGGCCACAGATTTGGGGAGGGGGTTCTGTGCAGCCGGACACAGAGCAGCTGCAGCTGCCACGTGCGAGCTTCCCTCGCATCCGGCCAGGTGGGCAGCGCCCACGCAGCAGCGTGGGATGTTGTCAGCTCTCCGTCCCTGCCAGACGCGTACCCCCTAGGGCCATCTTGGGTACCCTCAGGGTACATGTAGCCCCAGTTGACAACCCCTGAGCTATTGGATAAAAGCACCAAAAAGCCCCACTGAAGCGCACAGTCTATACCGACTTCGGGTGAACCAGATCAAACTGATGCAGTTCCTCTTCTGGGCAGGCGCTACACTTGGTGTGGGGGCACACTGAGTGAAATCAAAGCACTGTTTTGTTTGGGGGGGGCAGGGTTTCCACGTCTCTCAGTGGCCTAATATAATGCCAGACCATGTGCTTTCTTGCTCAATCTCCATTTCTAGATGGGAAGAGAGCTGGGTGGGGAGGTGTTATAACAGAGTTGTTTGTAGAAATCCAAAAAATGATGCGACTCCTGAGTTCGTGTGTCCTGATGCAGAACCTCAGCAAGGCACTTACTTGGTTTCCCGTATGAATGGAAACCAATGCACTCAGCAAATGGACTAGAAATTGCTGCATCTAAGGCAATTGCAGTGTTTACTGCAGTATTAGTTACTTTTGATTCGATTTGCGAAGTTCATTAGACTACAGCACAGTTTATTTAAAAAAAAAAAAAGAAAAGAAAATATACTGTTCCTTCCTGAATGTTGTCCTGGCCTTTATGCAATGCTTTTTGATAGTTTGTTGTTGTAATAATTAGGGATCCTGGTTTTCGCTGTTTAAAAATTGAAAATTCCATGAGAAAATCCCCGAATTCCCTGATTAACCCCCCATCCACATTTTTCTGTGATTAAAATGGAATGCCACTATACATACAGGTATCAATTTAATACAATGTTTTATTGATATATTTACAATTTTAAAGCAATTTGGAAGCCTCAGTCATTATAATAAAATAAATTCTAAATACCTATAAATTTTGGGGTTTGATTGTGGTTTTTTTATCATGGAAAAATCAGAGCTCCCCCTGCTACCTTCACTCACCAGGATGTGGGTCCAGCTGTGGCTGTTCCCCCTCCCTGTCACTGCTTTGTGGCTCTGAGCAATCCTGATAGGCCAGTGCCCTGCCCTTGCCCATGCTATTGCCCCTCACTCCCAAGCCACAGCCCCCCATTCCTGCTGGTGCCCCTCCTGACCCACAGCCCCCTGGCTCTGCCACTGCCCCTCGCTCCCAACCAGCAGTTCCCTGCCCCCTGGGCCACGTTGGTGCCCCTCACTCCCATCCTGCAGCCAGTCCCCCATCTCTGCCAGCGCCCCTCACTCCTGACTTGTCCCCTGCCCCCCCGGTGCCCCTTCACTCCTAAGCCACAGCACCCCCCCAGCCCTGCTGGTGCCCCTCACTCCTGACCTACAGCCTCCTGTCCCCCCCAGCCCTGCTGGAAGGGGCCCCCAGCTGCCCCCTTGTGTCTGGGTTGGAGCACGATGGGTGCAGTGGCTCTGACTTCTGCAAGTGGTGGTGGAACAAGTCCAGCCCTGGCACAGGCTAGAGGTCTGTAGCACCCCCTGCCCTAAGCTGGGGCTCCCACGCTGTGCCAGTGGGCCTGAGTACTGCCTCTGCTCTCCTCCCTCCCGTGTCTCCCAGCTGTCCTGCTCCTGCAAGCACAGCTGCTGGCCTCTGTGCCACCAACCCAGCCAAGCAGCTCCCTGCCACTCCTGAAGGGCCTCCCCACCCCTTTCCCCCACTGAAGGGGTAGGTGCCTTCCCCCTGCCACAGCCCCAGCACTTGGACACTTCCCTTTCACTCAGAAGTCTCTTTGCCACAGCTTCCCTGCTCCAGGAGTGGTCCCCTTGAAAGAAAGATGAAACAGTAATGGAAAAGCCGTATCGCTTGTTCTCTGGATAAGTAGAGGGTTTAATTGTTCCATTGCAGTCAATTCAGTGCCTTCCTGCAAGCCCAGCATTTGGTTAAAGGGTTTATCTGAGCAAACGGAGGATGTTTTTGATTTTATGCAGTGTTTGGCCAAGTTTACTGAGAGCTTCAGTAGAGGCCCTTGCGAGGCCTTTTAAGGTGAAGAAGCAATCTGTAAGGGGCCAGCAAAGAGCTGGCCCTTGTTGCTGGCTCCCTGCAAAGAGGGCCAGCTGTTCTGTTGTGAAGGAGTCTGGCTCTCTATTGACTGCAGTGGAATTATACTAATAAACCAGCAGAGACTTTGGCTTAGCATGTTTAAAAAAACCCTAAAATAAACTAATATCCATGTTATGGACCAGTTGCCTAATTAAGCAGTCTCTTAAGCATTCAGCCTCTATCAACAAATTCCGCTCCTAATGTGCTTTCCCTTCTTACTGCCTTCCTCTCTGTGCCTCTTCAGTAGCCTTCTGCAAGTGCAGGGAATGATTTTTGCAAACATGCCAGTAAGTAACCTGATTCAAAGGAGTAGTCCTACCTGAAGTCAATCCAGAGCACAGTTCTTTGCAGGACCAGGTTCATAATCCATTGTGCCTCCCGTATCTTGCCTTTCCTTAGGGCCCCAGCAGTTTTTGCTGCTATTAAATTCCACCTAGTCATGCAGCTAATACCATCAAAATTAATGGAACCATCTGTGAATGAAGGTGCTACTAAGCATAAATTGGATACATTCAGTGTAAACCTCTCTGTGAAGTCTTGGGCCTGACATGTGACTTCACTTTTGATCCTATGAGTCTCTTCAGCTATAATCCTATATCCATTCCCCCTTTCATTTGGCTTTATAGTGGCAAAGTCATGAATAAGGACACAAAGTGTATATGTATGGTCATAAGTAAACAGTTCCTAACCCCCCCCCCCCCACCAAAACCCTATTTTATTTAACCTAAATTAATTTTATGCGAACTGTAGGTTGCAGATGCAATCAGTAACTAAAACGCTATGGTGACAAGTGCAGATTGTGGACCTAGCATAAGCCTAACTGATGGAGAATGTGTGCTTATGCTTGTATGTACTGAAGTGCGCAATATATAATCAACAAGCAGTAGTATGGGAAAGTAGAATAACATCTTGTTAGCGATGACCATAAATCAAGATGAAAAGAATACAGAAGCACCATTCCATAATAGTAAAAGAAGGAGATTACAGTTGTGGAAGGGAGGATTTTTAACGTTCAGGGATATAAATCTAGTCTAATTTACACCTTCCTAGTTTGTAAGAAAACTGGTCCAGTTCCATCCAGTTCCCAAAGTTTCAATGAAACTAAGGAACGTAAGTAAAACCAAAGAATATTTCTGACCTGGGTGGCGGTTTTTAAAGGATTTGTAATTGGTCTTTAATTTTGTGTTTAAAGGTAATCATTAAGGGAATTATAGCTGTACTTTCATTTGTATCAAAGCTTGCAAAAGAGGTCCTGATTATAGATTGGATGTTGTCTTGTTTCTAAAGACTGAGTGGTCCAGAGTTTTTGGTAACAAAGCAAACAAGTTCCCCACTGTGAAAAAATCCTGGGATTATGTCTCTGTATGTTGCCATTCATATCTATATCTTTTAAGTCAGTGATGAACAGAATCAGAGAAATTCTGTCCTCTCCTGTGTGTATAGCACTGGTGTTAGAGGAATCTGCAGAGGGCTGAGGGAAGAATATGTTTTGCACAGATATAATGGCCTTCTGCTGCCCCCCATCCTAGACTCTGGCACATGGAGGGATGGGGATTCTGAGCTAATTCAAACTGGAGCTGCCCATAGGCAAGAGATGGGAGGCTTACAGATTGGGCCCATTTCTGACCCTGGTACAGTATGGCTTACGGCCACCCTGGCCTCCCTGAGCTGGGCCTACGCAGGTGTAGAAAACAGAATTTCAGCCTATAGGTAACTGAGAAGACGCAAGGACTCCAGCTGCAGAGATACAGCTCAATCAGAAGACATACATTAGACTGGATAGTCTAACATCAGCACTAAGTGTGCCTCATGATCAGGGAGCCTAGTTTTCCATGGGGGGAAAAGGTGGAAAAAAAATCTCTGTTTAAAGCACATAAGACACTTTTTTTTCCATGACCTGCTGAAAGCATGGTGGCACCCCGTGGCAAGCTGTACCATTCTGCTCTTTCTTATTTTTGCCAACATTTTTATCTCTTGGCCAGTCAAAATCAAATCCCAACCCCGGTGGCAGCCTTAGGGGAGGGCAAACCAGATGGGGTGCCCTAAAGTGCAGGCTCCTGGGTTGTCAAATGACTCCAAAATTTTGCAACAAATGTGAGACTTGCTTGTAGGTCATCAGACTTACACCTCTAAGGGGCCCCAAGTGACTCTTGTCCAGGGCCCCAACAACCCTGATGCCACCATGCCTCCCCACTGCTGTTGATTGGCCAAGAGGCAAAAATGGCAGCAAAAATAAAAGAAAGCGGAAATCACACCGCTTGCCACGGGGTGCTGCCACGTTTTCAGTAGGTCATGGAAAAAGCGGGATTTCATGTCTGTCTGTGGTTTTCCAGGCCAAGCAGAAAACCAGGATCCCTGTTCATGAGATCTCGTGAAAGGTGATCTCTAGTACAATGGTTCTCAGCCCTTTCTGGCACCTCTCAAAACTTGTGGCTCTAAGGCTTCATTGGGTTTTTGACTACAGAAAAGTAACAGAGCAATTTTTCTGTTTCAGAGGACTTAGAAAGACCAGAGCAGGTCAGAATATTTTCAACACTACAGATTCCTATCTGAAATCTCTGGGTTTACGTTGTGAATCATGTGTAGGTGTTTGCAAACCTAACAGTGGTCGTACCTAGCATGGCACCCTGCAGCACTTTTAAAAGGATCCCATGCCACCCCAGGGTGGCATAGCACCCAGGTTAAGAATTACTGCTCTAAGTGCTGTGCAAGCCATATCTCAGAGAGTGGGGGAGGAAACTTAATATTTATAACTAGATAAAAGGAACAAAGCAAACTTTAGATTGAAAGGAAAGATAAACTCACTTTGTTTAATCACTTTGGTTGAGATTAAGTCTTGTGAATAGCACATTGTGATGATTGTTAAGTGTTCTACTGTTGTTGCAACTTCATTTACAGCACACTCAGAAAGGCTTAGTTAAAGGAGAGAAGAATTCCAGGTGAAGAGCTCTAATAACCCTGTGCAAAGAACAAGAGAGATTTCTGTTTTAAAATTTGAAATACTGTGGCAAACAGGTGCCAGAAGAGCCCAGGCTGCTGATGGCAGAAGAGAAGCATTAATCTGTTCTTTCCCACGTGGTACATCTGCAAGCCTTTTGGCAGTGAAGATTCAGACTGTTGCATATTCCAGAGATTTTTTTATTGGAATCTACATACAGGTGGGAGCAACCTGTCATACTCTGAGCAATCTTATTTGAAGATAAATTGAATGAAACAGAGGGTTACAGGTTGTACAACCTGAATTTATTGTATGAAGGAGTTGGAATCTCTCCTTGCTTCTGTTAAACATTTGATATTCTTCTCAAAGATATTTTTGAGAGAAAACACCCGATGTCTCTGAAATTACCTGCTATTTCCTTAATCCTGGTCCTGTAGAATAGACCAGACAGCAGCAGTAGTTTCCAGCTGTGGGTAGGAATGACCTAGTTAGGATCTCAGGCTAACTCGCAGTAGGACCCGGTGCCTCTGCTCCTCCTTGCCACCTGGGTGCCTTGCAGCATAAGGAAAGCCCTACCCTCTGCAGAAGCCCTACCCCCTGCCAGGGCCTGCCTGCTGAAGCCCCCACTCCCTGGCTGCAGAGCCCCTCGCTGCCAAAGTTTCCATTTCCCAGTTGGAGTACAGTGCCCACAAAGCCCCCTGCCACCAAAACTCTGTGGGCCAGGTCCAGCCCATGGGCCATAGGTTATCAGCATCTAGAATAAAGTATTTGTGCATTAAAATAATGATGACATCATTTTGGTTATGTACTAACCAGGGCCTGTGAACATCTGAGCTTTCTTTAGGTGAGCATGGATCTCACTCCAGTCCATGGAGATGGGTGCTGTAGTCAAAGCCCTAAGCAGCACTTTATCTTAGAATCTGAAAGCCCCACTTTCACAGCCTGTCCAGGGTCTATCAGCTCTACTTCCTGCTCTATGGTAAAGCCCCATACATTTATCAGATGTCTTGGTTTGGATCCTGCCCCCAATTTTTCTGAGCAGTTCCTGAATTTAATTCGAGAAAAGCTGGAGATGCAAGTGATACTGTTCTGTTTCCTGAAGTGCTGCTCTGGCCACTGGAATAGGCTGTAGATTCATGATTTATGGCTGAACAGACCCAGGTTATGGAAAAGGTTTTTAATTTAAACCATTTAGCTATCAGCTTCAGCAGCTGGAAAATCATGAATGAAAGCAGGAATAGAGGCTAGGTACCAGCAGCTCTCTATATTTGAGTTACGGAAGCAACACCAGCATATTGGACTCATTGTGAAAGAAGAAAAAAAAAGTATCATATTTGGTGGCAGGTTTGTGAGGCTAGTATTAAAGCATTGGGGTGAAGATTTAAATGGGGCTAAAAGATAGCGCAAGGGGTCTAAGGCTCCAGGGTTCTTTTTGCTCTTTAGTTGGTTAAATGAAGTGTCTAATAATTTAAAGATCATATATTTAGCTAGATTTTCTGTCTTTGTATGTCCACTGGTGTATACATAACTGTTTACCAGGGTGGATAAAAATATGACCTGTGTATATGTGTGTATGTATAAGTTAGATATTTTAAAATGTAATTATTTTCCTTTAAAAAGATTGTTTGCAATTATGACAAACTATTTGAAGGCCTGCATTTGTTTAATTTTAAAATATTTTAATGGATTAAACTAAGAAACAATATTCAAGGAATCCATTTGCTATCAAAGCTGTAAAGAAATTCAGGCCATTTAACATTTGGCTGTTGCTGGCGTAGCAGCTGTAAGCAGATTTTTTTTTTTAAGCACTAAACCGACCTTTGGTGGTAATAGCCTCTTCTGTATGTGGAAAGAAATTTTAGTTCATTTTCGCTCTCAATTATTCAGTTAGTTCAGTTTGATGATTCGTTTTAAGTTGAGAACTTTGGACTAGAAAAAGGAAAGCTTTTTCTCCACCATTCCAATCTTCAAATGAGTAAAAATGTAATATGAGAGAATGTGATTTACTAGTTCTAATATCCTGAAGACCATAATGATCAGGGAATAAAAACCACTTCAGTTTACTAGGTACAGATAGATAGTATTTACTTTATTGAATATATCTATTAGTTTAATAGCAAAATATGTTTTTGTTAAATTTGTATCTAATACATTTAATCTTATTTTATTTAAATAATAAAAACATTTTAAATGCTGTTCTTGTACAGTTTTACTTGAATTTGGATAGAAACTCAAATTAAACTTGACAAAGATCATATCATTAAAAAAACTAGTAAATAAGAATGTGTTTCTAAAATAAATTTAATAATTATCTGAATAAAGCTTTGTTAAACCATGTAGTAGCTTAAATGTATATAGATGTACTACTGCACCTAGGGAGGAAGAACCAGCAGCATACCTACAGGCTGGGAACTCCCTTCTCATCAGCACAGAAGCAGAAAAGGATCTTGGAGTCATTATAGACTCCAAGATGAACATGGGCTGGCAGTGTGGGGATGCAGTCAGGAAGGCCAACTGCACCTTGTCATGCATCCACAGATGCATCTCGAGCAGGTCCAAGAAGGTGATCCTCCCCCTCTGTGCAGCACTAGTCAGGCTGCAGCTGGAGTACTGCACTCAGTTCTGGGCACCACACTTCAGGAGGGATGTGGACAACATGGAGAGGGTCCAGAGGAGGGCCACTCACATGATCGGGGGCAGCATGGCAGGTCCTACGAGGAGAGGCTACGAGACCTGTACCTGTTCAGCCTCCAGAAGAGAAGGCTGAGGGGGGAT
Organism: Crocodylus porosus; assembly: GCF_001723895.1. Classification (NCBI taxonomy): domain Eukaryota; kingdom Metazoa; phylum Chordata; order Crocodylia; family Crocodylidae; genus Crocodylus; species Crocodylus porosus. The sequence goes on from NW_017728947.1 coordinate 96,311,172, forward strand.
CTGGTGGCCGTCTGTAAACTGGCCAAGGGAGACCAGCAGGCTATGGGAGAGGCCCTGTTCCCCCGAGTGCTACCGGGAGTAACAAGGAGTACTGTCCATAAGTTGACCGAGGGTAGATTCAGACCAGACATCAGGAGGCACGACTTCACAGTCAGGGCAGCTAGGATCTGGAACCAAGTTCCAAGGGAAGTGGTGCTCACCCCTACCCTGGGGGTCTTTAAGAGGAGGCTAGATAATCATCTAGCCGGGGTCATTTGACCCCAGTACTCTTTCCTGCCATGGCAGGGGGTCGGCCTTGATGATCTGCTCAGGTCCCTTCTGACCCTACCTACTATGAAACTATGTAGGAAAGGCAAGGATTTCTTAGGGTGATATCTTTTATTGGACCAACTGCATTGTTGGGATAGAGTTAGACATGCATTTGAATGCAAGACATTTAGGTCACCGTATAGATGCAGGGTCAGACATAGGATGGCTTTTAGGATTTCAGTCTGTAAGTGCAATCTTGTCTCACCAAATGCAAGTTACTGAAGCAACATTAATGGGCCTTCACCTTAGCCTTAAGGGCTAAGCTGTAAAGAGGAGGAAAAAGAAGACGACCCATCACTTTTGACCTGTAGCCTATTGCTTAGGGCAGGAGGGTCAAACCCACAGAGCTGGTCTGCAGGCCAGATCAGATCCACTGACCAGCCCCACTCACCAGAGCCAGCACACAGGGCCAGGCCGGTGCTGGCATCTCATCCAGTGTATTTCTTAAACTAGCACTGCAAGCTGCACATACCGTGTACCAGTCCTGGTCTGGGGCTTGCATGTGGAGTTGACACAGGGCACTCTGTATATGAGGTACTCATGCCAGATGGGCGCTGCTTGCTGACTCTAGTACATGGAGCTGGTCTGTGGGCCCCATTCAGAACAGCCCCAGAGCCAGTGCACAAGGCTATTCCAGCAGGGCACCATATGTTTCTTCTTCAGCAATATATAAAATAAATAAAAGGGTTTAGTCTGCCTGTCTGTGTGTCTGTCCATGTGGGGCATGGCTTCAGCCAGTGCTGCATCAAGAATGATGGGTGGGGACTGAGTGCCACCACCCACCACCCCGCACCACCACTGCCTCCTGGGGTGGGGGCAGGGGTGGCGTGGGGCTGAACATGGAGCAGGGTGGGGAATGGCATGGGGCTGGACATAAAGCAGGGTGCGGGGGGGTGGCGTGGGGCTGGACAAGGAGTGGTGGCAGTAGCTACTGCCTTGTGCAAAATCCCCCTTCTCCTCCTCCCCTCCCCCCGCCCCAGGAGGTGGTGGCGGCACAGGGTGGTGGGTGGTAGCGCTCCATCCCTGCCTGCCGTCCTCCACATCACTCTTGACGGGCAATTCGCTAGTCCGTCATAGTTGAGGATGATCATCTTCTGTGATCATCTTGTCTGTGGATCTGAAGATGGTTGACGAGGCCAATTCAGGACTAGCCATTTTCATGGAAGATGTCTGTGCATCATTTCTTTTATCATGGAGAAGTTGCTGCATGTCAGCTTCCATACGGTTCTTGACAAAACAGGACCTTAATCCAGTGGCAAGGAGGCCAAGACAATTGAAGATCTCGTTCTGCTTCAGCTTTTGTCTGCCTGTGCGGCCGTTGAGATTCTAACATCTTTTGCTGCCTCCTCCACCATCAAGGACTTATAGGCCCATGGCAGACTTATTGTACTGGTGATTGTACTCACCATGTCACAGTACCATCAAAGGATATATGTGGCTTTTCAGGAGGGAGAGCATCGCTTTCTGCTGTCCCCACCGCATTGTGGTGGTGCTCCTGCTGCTGAGCCATGACTGCTTATTCAGCACCATATGCAATGTGCCATGGATCAGCCCCCTGTGCTGTGTTCAACGCGCAAACCTGATACAGCACTGCAAATAGCTTGCAGCATGCACTGGCCCTAGTCTGGGGCTTGTGCTGTATCCAATGTGTGGGGCTGGCACAGAGCGCTGTATGTTGTGCCCATGCTAGACTGGCCCCCAGGCCTGCACTTGTAGCACCCACACTGGAGTGGCTTTATGCAGAGTGCACCCTAGACTGGGCCCCAGTCCTATATGCAGCACCTGTGGTTTTAGGTCTAGCCTGGTACAGCGCATGCAGTGCACAGCAAATGATTCCAAATACCACATGCGATGTGAGGCTGGTCTGAGACCCACGGGCCAGATTGTAGGGCTCTGTGGGCTGGAACTGGCCTGTGGGCTGTGTCTAGGTTGCGGTTCTTGCCTATGAAATGGGAGACTAGGGTTTTTAGGCCCCAGTGAGCAGGAAAGAATTTTAATTGCATTTCCTAAGAAAGTGTCCTAACCACCAGGTTAGCCAGGGCTCAGGGCATCCTCCATCCTCCATGTTGCAGCTGGGCCACTGAGAAAAAGAGAATGCAAGTCATGGACTAAAGAGATGCTCTCCCTTGGGAGGGAGGAAGTCCACCTGTAGCAATGAATAAGTTTGACCTTTCCCAGCATTTGAGCCACTCTGTTGCTGCCCGTAGGTTTTTTCCCCATCCCCAATCTCTTCCAGGAGCTTGTGGGTGTCATGTAAAAGTGATTTATGACATTTAAGCCTCTTAAGCCTCCATCTATTCAGGTCTTTAGTTAACAGTTGATGGAACAGGTGATTTTCATCATCTCTTGCCTCTATTGCTAGCAACCATGTTAGGGCCTGTCTTCTATCACTTGGTCAAATGCCTGAGAGTACCTCTGCATGAGTGTAACTTGTGCCGACTTGTGTCAGCACGTTGTTAAGTACAGCGTTGAGCATTTTAGTGTGACAACTTCTGGGCCATACAGGAACACGGTATTCTGCTGGACCGTGGTGGTTCTGAGCGCTTTGAAGTTGGCATGCCATGTTGTGCTGGCTAAACCCCTTAAGGCAGCTACTCGTGCAGAGGCTTTACTGCTGACTCTTAGGTAGGTTGGGGTATGCTCACGGGGAAGGATGTGGTTGCCTACTCTGCTATTTATTCAGCATGCTCTTGGCTTGATGATTCTCCAGCTGAAAGAGTGATGATACTGATTTATTGATGCTCAACATTTTTAAGCACCACTCATGGAGATAATCAGCAATGAGTTCCATGCCAGTACTCAGTGTTTTCCAGTTCTGTCATGTCTATTTGGTGGGCTACTATGGTGACGTCGTCAGTGTACATGTATCGCGTTGTTGTTGTACGGGGGGCAGTCTGAGGTACATACATTGAAAAGTATTGGTGCTAGCACGGACCCTTGGTGGGGAGGCAGGGGGACTCCATTCTTTAAGTTTGTACTCTGCTTTTTTCTCCTTGGCTGGTAATGAGTTTGACTGATCTGCTAGAGACAACTTCATGACGAAAGCGCATAGATTGTGGTCAGGTATCATAGAGTGCAGTTTATATTTGAGGCCTTGGTGTCATAGGTCAATAAAGACCTAATTTTGATACTAAATCTTGTATTCTCTTGACCTCATGAATAGCTCCCCAAAGCACAAAAAAGCATGTAATTTTACCTTGAACAATTCAGATAGAATAAATGCAAGTATGAACATCAAACCAGGAGTCAGGCAGTGAACCTTGTGAGATTTCTTTGATTGTACTCGCAAGTTTTTTCCTTGACTTCCATAAGGATGTCTTTCAGGCAGGTATATTCCTTTATTCTGCTTTCTTGAATTTATTTACTTTTAAAGTGTGAAGCAAACAGAGCTGAACATTTCCACATGTAGCCTAGTTCTTAATATGTCAGGGTTTATCATGGATCCATTCCTCTGAGAAATCTAGAATCCCCCTCAAACGCATGGTCAGTGCAATGCCCCGGTCAACGGTTCCTTTGTCTTACTCTAATGACTTGCCTGTATATGAATGCACTGCTGCCTGCAAACTGATAGAGCTATGGCAGAAGATTTAACAGTCGGGGGTCTGGAATTTAGAAAGGTTTAGAGGTTCCAGGTTTACTTCCAACTGACAAAAGACCCAGATTGATGATGATGATGAATACTCATCTGGATGTACTCCCCGCTGGTGGTTTATGTTGCTTAGATTATATTCAGGTTGAGAGTTTTCCGGTGTGGATAGTCTCTGCTCCCAGAAGTGTTTATGAATTTTATTCTAAGATTGTCTGATGCATAAACAGGTGCCCAGCACTGGGTTCAGCTTTCCAAAAGGCAGGTATTATAAGACTCAGCAAATTAATTCCTGATTTGCACACTCCTCACCCTCACCACCATTTTTTTGCATCAAGTTCTTATTCCCCCAGACCTCACTGCCCCCTGTTTACATTAATAAAAACTATGGTCTTTAGCCAGGATTGCTGGGAGATATTTTTTTGCCAAGTAATGTTTTCACTCCAAAATGCAGTTCTGGCTTTTCCCCAAAACTACTAATGAATTCCAATTTGGTGAACTGTTTTGCCCCCCAAATGTGGTAAATATTGCAAATGTTGAAATGATCCATTTTGGCATGTTCAAGACTTTGATTTTTTGGTAGGAAGGATGTAACTTTGTCAGGGGACATAAGTATTACTCCAGAACTAGTGGAGGAGATGGTGGTATCAGGCCCCAGGTTGGGATGTGAGAGTCTTGAGTTTGAACTCATGGATATATGCCTTTGTTGGTAAGAGAGAGCATTTTCTGAGTGGCACCTAAGTCCCCTTGTAAAACTAGGCCTTTCATAGTTTCATAGTTGTTAGGGGCTGGAAGGGACCTTACAGATCATTGGGTCCAGTCCCCCTGCTGGGTTCAGATGACCCCAACTTTGTTAAATCCCTGTGCTGCTGTTAAAAATGTAATTCAAACGCACCTAATTAGAATGAAAAACTCAGTTTTGGATTAAACCAAACTTTTGGTTCAGTCTGAAACACATTTTCCCCATTAGTTTGATCCAATATTATTTTTTTAGTATGGCTACCAAGCTAAGAAGTAAGTAAATTATTAGCACAGCTAATCTTGTCAGCTGCTTGTCATTGTACAATGGTTTCACATATCACTCATCTCTGAGACATACATTAGAATCTCTGAATAAACTGCTATGCATTTGTTTTGAGTGGGGTGAAATTATTAACCTTATTAACAAAGACTCTTCTTTACATGAAGATTGTATATGGTTTTCTAAAGTATATTCTGTTGGTGCAAGCACACTGCCACCCATCCACATAATGAACAGGTTTAATGGAAAGTTGCGCTCCTTATGACTTACAGGTTCCAGTGGTCTCTTCCCCCTCTCTTCTGTCTCTGAACAGTTGCTTGAATTTCAGGTAGGAAGTGAATTACTATTGTCACTAAAAATGTAGCAATTTACCCATCACAAGACTTGTGTTTGGGTTGAGGCTTTTAATAATCAAAGTGCATTGGATGTAGGCTTGGACTGTGGTGTAGTATGGGTCTCTGGCGCCTAGGAGCCAATGCTTCCATTTCCCCGGCACCCCGTCATCCCCAGCCAATCTCTGGAGGAGGGAGGAGGCCCTGGTGGATGATCGCTGAGTCGGCACCTGGGGGCATCCTGCCGCCCCTCCTGTTGCTATGCGACTGGGCTTGGATAAACTGGAGGGCTATACTGTACTTTGCTCTTTGACCCCCCTCACTTGGGATTCTGGAGGTGTAAGATCTATTCCCAGCTCTACCCCTCAGTGTGCCTTTTTTCCCTTCACTTCCTTTGTTTTTATCTACTTTTATAAACTTTTCTGGGCAAGGGATGTTGCCTGTTATATGTTTATTTAGCACTTGAATCATCTAGTGATGACTATAGACAAACAAAGTGCTGAATTGAATAGGCTACCACCTAATTATTTATTTAAAATATAATTTCAGTGAATATTTGCATAACAGTAGTGCCTACAGGCTTCATTTGGGGATCAGGTCTCTGTTGCGCAACACACATGAACCACCACCAAATAGATGCAATTTTGGGGAAAACATATGAATATCATCTGACTATAGGGAGAAGAACTACTGCATGTGTTATAAGAGAGGGGACCCGCCTTTTTGGCAGGTGTGCCACAAATTAGCCGTGCACCATTCCCAAGTGCTGCTCTTGTCCTGTTCTCCTGCCTGATCTGTTGTTCTGCTTTCCGCTTCTTTCCCTGTAGCCCAGTCTGCTACTCTGCTTTGTGCTCCCTTCCCTATCTACCACTGTGCTCTGCTACATGTCACACAGAGGGCCTATGTCCCTGATGGCACCCGAGCCACAGGTTGGCCGTCCCTACACTGTACAGTGCCATGTAGTATAGTCTAATGACACTTGTTTTTCTGTGGTGGGGAACGGGAGAATAATTCATTAGAACAGTAGAACAATTAGCTGGAAACAAGAACCTACTGCAAGCACCAACATTTTGCAGTTAAGTGCAGGTCATGTATCTTTACCCTGCACTTCTGAAAATTTAGGAAAGCATTTAAACTGGTTGTGTATGAAAAAAGAATATAAATATAAGGATCTACTGAAATTGGAATTTTGTAGATTTTGTGAAATCCAGTATTGCCCATGAAACTGGGGCAAAGCCTGCGAAATCTGCAGGGTCACATGATGGACAGTCCTCACAGCCAATCAGCAGCGAGGAGCAGCTCTGTATAACAGGCAGCCCTCTCAGCCAATCAGCAGTAAGGAGCAGGGCTACTGGACTCCTCAGCTGATCAGAGATGGGAGGTGGTGCACTTCTCCCACAAAATGGCTGCTGGGCCCCACAATCTACCCATAAAATCAGCTGGCAGCTTCTGGAAATTCGAAAGGTCCCTGTGCATATAGCACAGGACTGTGGATTCAGCTGGGAATGTGATGGGCTAGCCAGCTTAATAGTAAATTGCTTCTCTCCAGCTCTGTGCTAAGGATTTAGCATCGTCTCAAGAGCACAAAATCCACAAGAAAGATTACACGTACGCAGGAGACTAGTTAGCATACAGTTGCAGTTGCTGAGTGAACAGTTCGTGATGGAAAAGAATATTTGGCCTCCCTGGAGGAAGAGAAGAATAGGTGTGCACAGAAAGGGATTTATTCCACGTAGCCAGAGAGGCCCTCGCTTCAGCGTGCAAGTGTTACTCAGCTTAATGTTCATTCCTGGACTCTTTCAGAGCCAGAGTATGGCTATCCACTCTCATTGAGAGACACTTACACTACTAGAAAGCCCAAATTTCATTTACCATATTGTCAAATGCTCCTTTCCAATTTTTCTACTAAGGCGAGAGAGATAAATCCTCGGTCCCTTACCTCAGTAGCTCACAAGAAATAAACAGGATGCCAGGCCTTTTATGTGCATAGCATGATATAGTGCACCATCCCTCTGCACCTACAGTGCTGAGGGGTGAGGGAGATGGGGAGCGCGAGGAAATCAAGTAGTGGTGGTTCATAATAGAGGAGAGCTGGGGCTGTAGGGTGTTGTCTGCTGTTAAGTTCTGCTCGCTGCTGCTTTTCTTTTAAAAGCAAAAAGCAACAATACAACTACAGTATCAATATACACACCGTGTTTAAAATAGAATAATTGCAATGTAGCTGCACAAAACTTCTGCAAACTGAGTATAAAAATAGCACAAATATATTTGATTAGAATATGTTAGATACTTTATCATAGTCTTCAGCATACTTTCAACAACATTAGGGGTGCACTGAGATTTTCTTGGCCAGTGATTAACCAACCATATCTGCTGATGCTGATCTGATAACTAATATTTAGAAATAAAAAATGCTAAAACTTTTAAAGTACTTTAGATGTCCTTTAAATAGCTGAGGGATTATACAAGAGTAATTCATGCTGAATGCCTTTATACCTTAACAAACTGCCAAACCTGCACCAAAATCCAGTGAGTGAACTGTGAATAAGGAGCGACGTGCTTAACTCCAGAGCAATATTTTCAAACAATTTTTGTGAGAGCTCTGCAGGTATAGGGAGAGGAGATGACTGGCCCCAAGTTCAACAAAGCAATGGATCTCAATGAGACTGAGCAGTTTTTTTGCCTTGAGTATCTTGTGATCCAATAAATGCTGTGCCCTGTTGGCCATTTTTTTGCCATTTTGTTTTTGTTCTGCTTTTAAAGCTTTTCATTGACAACCTGCTTCTGGTCTTCCCTGCTAAGTGTGAAATCAGAACAAATGTCATAACTCTGGCAGCCAAACTTCAATCTTTGAACTCGCAGCTATAAAAGCAATGGCAATGGAAAGGGCTCTTTTCAGGGCCAAATAAATCATTAGATTAGGACATTACAGTTTGCTCAAAGTAAAAATTCCTGCTGCAGCTAAAGACTGGTTAAGAAAACTACAAAATAAACATGTTTGTAAAGCAATAAGCAAGACATTTGAATTACCAATTACAATTACCACTAAAATCAAGATGAAGGAGTGTGAATGTATATGACTATTACTTTTATACTTTTAACCTCTGGTTTTCCATTTCTTTGTTTCTAATTTAGATGCTGTAGTTGTCCTGGACATGGTGTAGGATCAGTATATGCTAATTACAAATATAAGAAAAATACATTGTTCTAGTGGTGATGTCTTGAATCATGTTCAAAGTGACTTGGTGCAGCCCTGTGAGATCTGATTTTGCTCTGTTTTTGTTACCAGTAGATATTGATTTGTAGAGCATTGTTTGACAATCTGTCCAGCCATTTGCACCTAGTTCTTTTTTTTAACTTGATGTTTTTGTACACCATATTTTTATTACTGATTCAAACACACAACAATACAAGATCCAATTTTCCCTGATGTGTACTTCAGTCACTTAAAGAGATCCATGGGTAAGTCAGCACACAATTTGGGCTAAAGGTTTAATTTAGGAGTATAGAAAAGAATATTTTATTATTATTAGCAATTGAAAACTCTTCAAAATGAGTATTCTTTTTTTTCCTTTATATACATCTTAATGGAACATGCTCAACATTTTCAAAGCATAATCTCCTTAATTCAATTTGGTGTTTCCCTGTTTCATAGTTACAAATGTATCATGACTTCTATAATCCATAGTGTTACCATGCTGACATCAATGATATTACACTAGGGATAGTATTTTTCTTAGCATGTTTGGAAATACAAGGGCACAAAGTGTAGTTGGTATTGGCTAGTCACATGCCAGAAATTCTGCATAGTATCCTAGTATCTGCAGTGAGAGTGCAGGGCAGAAGTTAGACACCCTGAATCTGTGTGCTCCAGAAAGTCACAGTAGAGTAATCCAATCCATAGGTCCTCCAGAATTGAGATAGCAAAAGACAGCGAGGCAAATTGGTACATTGTACTTGCATATGTGCTTTTTGATCAGACCAGATTAAGCAAAGATTCATATTGAAAAACATTAGTCTCCCTAGCTTTCTTTTTGGTGGATTGGGCTGTGAGCAGTGCTGGTAATCTGCAGAACATGCGGAGTCACCGTTAGCACTGTAGAGAAGGCTTTTATTCAGAGCTAATATTTTAGCAAGAACTGCAGCTCAGTGGCCTGTGCTGGAAGGTTGCTTCCACCACAATACGCCTCCTTTTGTCCATTCCTGGCAGTTAACTGCAGAAAGCTCTAATGATCTTGATCAACGGAAAACCAAAACCTGTAGGTGCAAGAAGGGAAATGTAAATTTGTATCTATAGTAACCACAGCACTTAAAGGTAGAGTTTCTCGCTGGTCACTTTTCAATCTAATGAATTAGTTTATTTTCATGCCCAGCCTTTTGCAGCAATACATTGCACCCCTGTATTGTGTGCCAATAAAATCATGTTGATTGGTGACAATGCCACTTGTGCTGCATGGCAGGGGATGGCTGGTAGCAGCTGGTATCTTTGCAAAAATTACAGACATCAATTTGCAGATGTTCTGACCACAGTTCTGGGAGCTGGAACCTCAGTTGTTTCCTGAAACAGACTTCCAGTTTGCAGCACAAAGCCACCCTTAGGCCTCAGTAGTATACAGACATTTTTGGTTTGTAATTGGATTCAGCCTGAAATTAAATATTTCCTTGCAGCATCAGGCTAGTACTAGAGCTGATTGCTCCAAAAATTGTATTGATGCGTCATATTTTTCAGGATGACATTGTAGTTCTTTCCTTTTGCTGCTTAAACAGAGCAGTTCTTCAGCATTTTCTTTCTGAAAGCAGAAATTGAAATGCTAGTGCTTTAATTAAGGCTTACAAAAAACTAGAACTCTTGGTTCCAAAATGATACCTTTTATTAGACCAACTGGGAAATCGCAAGAAAACCGTCCTTTTCTGCAAGCTTTTGGGATCCAAGTTCCTTCATTGGGCTCTGGGAAAAGTATAGATTGTACAAGATGGTAAAAAGTCCCCATAGGTAGGAAATAAGCTTCAGTTTTGCACAGAGGGAGCTGAAGATGGAAGGCTGTCCCTCTTAGAGTGTCTTAATTAAGGCTGGTATTTAGGACATTGCTCTGAGAGTATCCATTGGGACATTTGGGCTTGCCTGTACCACTGCAGCAGTGGATCCTGTTGAGGCATAGGCGGATTAATGAACAAATAAGCTGGGCACAAGCCCAGGGGCCCTTACCAATTTGGGGCCCTGGCCCCGGGATCCTCATCAGCAGGGAAGTGAAAGCCACAGTTTTAAACTTAGCTCCCATTTTCAACGCCAAGTTTAAAACTGTGGCTTTTGAGGACAAAGTTGAGCATACCCTGACTCAGCTATTGCAAGACAACATAATTCCTGACACAGGTTTAGCAGAGACAATTTACCGTCAAAAGTTTGGAAAATCTGCCTTGAGAATGTCTCTTCTGTTCTTCAAATTCTCTCTTTAGCCTGGTGCACTGTCTCAGATAAGCTTAAGAGATGATATTTTAAAGATCTAACCAAGAACAAAGACACCTTCTACTTAAAGGCTTTCTCTGTCCAACTCAGTAATGGGAAAGCTCATGTATAAATGATAAAGGCTTGTCCTTCTGTCATCCCCAACATCATTTATAGTTGATCTGTCATTTCGGCCTTTGGACCGGTCTCCCAAGGGAAACAGCAGAAACCCCATCACAATATCAACTGGTAAATTTTCAAATGGAGGTGGTGGTAAATGGGGAAGCCACTTTTTTTTGTTTTTGTAACGTGAGTGCCATTAAAAAAGAAATTGTGGTCTTGCTTCTGACTAAAAGCTTGCCTAGACTAGCAGCAAGGGGTTTTCTTCTTCTTCATAAAATCTAATGTGAACTCAGATCTGAAGTATGCATATGGTCTCTGCTTTATAACCCATTCAGCCAACCAATTGCAGTTCTTGTGAGTAGGAATCTTTTACAAGCAATCCTGATCTGCATCTGAATGCTAAGACTTAGAATCATTAGGGTTTTGTTTTTTGGATGAACCATGCCACTAAGGGGAAGATGTAAGGTGGGAGAGCACTGCAGAGGGGAAGGCATGCTGCATGGAGGTATGAAGGTACATGTTACAGGCAGTACTATGCAGAAATATCCACGGTACTTCAGAATTGGGAGCTAACTCCAGAATTAGGAGCAGTTGGGGATTGCTGAGTTTTGAGACCAGACTCCTCCAAGCATCGTTGGACTCTGGCTGCACTCCTTCCTTCACAGCCAGTAAACCCAACATTCTTCCACCATGAACCTGCAGAGATTTTCCACCACTAGAGATGGCACAGAATGATAGTATGACAGTGATTTAAATCGCTGTGATTGCTCCAGAAACCACAACCATGTTATTTGGACAAGATAAAAGGTTTAATAGAAACAAATTCATTCATTAACGTATAATTAAATTTATTTAAAGCAGCCTCTGGGGCTGTAGAGTACCAGCTGTGTAATCTTCAACACTTGCACTTGGCCAGGCTTGAAAGCAGCAGTAGTACTGGCTCCAGGGACATCTACTGCTCATACTGTTGTCTGAAGGAAGATGGCTTGATAGTAGCCACTGGAAAGCCTGACGGCAGGACACTGAACAGCTAAAGGAAATTTAACAAATGTAGAAAATTTGCTCCTTACGATCTTAAATCACACAAATCCCTGAGAGATAAAGGGTCTTACTTGCTTTTGCCCTGCATCTTGCCTGGTCATTTATCTCTGTGGTAGATAGAGGTAGAACATTACCACATCAGACAGTGGCTTTTTGTGCTTGCTTTTTGAACAGGTGGAAATGGCCATGCAAGCTGCCAAGCAGCAAAGATGGAGTCCTAAAAATTTTTCTTCCTAGAGCCATCAGGATTTTCAAACTTTCTAGCATGAAAAAACTTTCCTGCATGCTGAATTTGAGCTCATTGGCATGACCCTGAACTTCCCCCACAATGCGGTGATGACTTGAGAAGACCTGGCCTTACCTCTGTCTTTGGCATGGTGGAGCACAGCACTAGATGGGAAACGGAAGGAACTTTGAGTTTGGAGGACTCGGATGTGTTTTGCAGGAAGATATTTTTCAGCCTATTTTTAAATTCCCTCATTTGGCATCCCTTCTAAGGGTTAGCATTGACATGTCTCCTCTTCCCATCTGTGCTTAAATGATCTGCCCCTCTGCATTTTTAGAGGACTTCTTTGCACACTCAGGTACAGGTTTCCAAGAAGAATCTGACAGAAACCCCTCTTCTTCTCTTGTGATTTATGGCAGGGACCAGGGAGTAAAAGTGTGTGTGTCTGGGGAGGACCAGGGATATGATGTGTATTGGGCAGTAAGGAAGTCAGGGGCTGTAGCATAGTAAAGCCCGCCCTGATCGCAGGGGACGTTCAGGAATCAGAAGCTCAGACTGAGTTAGCGTCTCTGATCCAGAAAGAATTGACTTCCTTTTGATCCTAAAGTTGAAGGATACAGGGCAGCTTGTATGTCTGGAAGTGCCCAGCTTGTGACCATGCCTTAGTGGTCTTGGGCTGCAAGTTCAGAAGGCTGTTGTTAATACTGTCTGCATCGCAAATAAAGCTCTGTATGCATGCAACTATTCACATGGCTGGAGAAAGTGATCTCAAATAGCCTTCACTGAGAAGGTGTTTCTAAGCAGCGTTTATCTCATACTTAATTTCCTGTGCTGGGCTGTTCTTCTTTTCACCTCTGTCACAGAGTTTACCCTGTTGGAGCCACAGGCCTCTCGCTTCATTCTGCAGACAGTTGCTTATGGCCCCCTTTCATTTTATGCCGCCAAGTCAATTCAGGTAAATTAGCAGGACTCCTCCATATTCTGACAGTCACCTCTGTGTCTTCTGCGCTGCTACCTCTTACGTTGGAAAGGAGCGCCCTGTAAATAGTTACCAGATTGCCCTGTTGTCTTCCTTCAAATCCTTCACAACTCTCCTGCTGTGATGCCTGCAACAGCATTTCAGCCAGCTGATATGCAGTGGCCCCAGCCATCTACTGCGACAGAGCCGATCCCCGTACAGCGCAGTGGGGACCTCATTTTGGATCAGGTTCGGCTGCAGTACAAACTCAGTAAAGAACATGTGGCAGAAGGGGAATGGAGCCCTTTGGCCTATTTCTTCTGTCACGCTGGTGTAAATCGTGAATAACTGCCACAGACATGGAGCCGTGCCAGCATAAAGTGACTGGAAGAGGAGAATCAGCCCCCCCTCCCAGCCCCCCCTCCCAGCCCTCGCTTTTTACTTTCTCCTGGAAAGCACTTAGTATAAATGACTTTCAGACCAGATTTCAAATGGGTTTGGTGGTCAGTAAGAAATAACATAATGGATTTGTGTCCTGTGGAGCAAACCAACCAAGGTCTACAAAGTATAACTCTTCAAGAGGGAAAATCGTGTCATATTGCAGCTGTCCTTTATTCCCATGGTTTTAAAAGTCTGTTGTTACCCTGCATGTTCATATATCTGTGCGTTCCCAACCTGTCCAGCAGTTTATACCCTGAAGCCTCTGCTGGGTAATTCCACAAACCCCTTCTCCATGGCTTGGTCTAAGACGGGGGCAGGCATTTTTTCAGGCAAAAGAAGGGCCGCTTACTGAGTTTTGGCAAGCCATCGAGGGTCGCGTGACAGGCAGCCAGGGGCAGATGTATATTAATTTTCTAAATTTTTTAGGGGCCCACAGGCCAGACAGAATGGCCTGGAGGGCCACTTTGCCCACCCCTGGATAAGAACTTTGTTATGCCCTGCTATCCGTATCTGCATGTGGTTTCTCTGGGACAGCGAGAGGCGCATTTACAATGCTAGATGCTCGCATTCCCTTTCTTAGCAATATTCAAGTAACGCGGCTGACAACGGGGTGCAGTCTGCAGAAGCCTTGAAGCTGAATCATAGCACAAACATCCATTGATAAAGAGAGTGGAAGAGTCAGCTATTTGCCCTGTATAAACAAGGATGCTTTTCCTGAGCCTTGTATAGTTGGCCCTGAGCTCTAATGTAATGCTCTTTCAATTAAAGCAGAGTCTTTGAGATACAGCAACTGTATGGAAACATAATGTTACTGTGTGGAGAGTCATACCAGTCAGTAAGATGGTGCAAGCAACCGTGGTTCTGTATCATCTAGGATTACAGCGGCGAGCAAAAGTCTGGCCCATGGGCCAGATCCAGCTGACAGTGGACTCCATTTCCCAGCAGCCCCAGCCTGCGCGGCTCAGACCAGTTTCCAGAGAGACCCCAGCAGCAGTCACAGTGTGATAGCACAGGGCTGGGCTTTGCAGCGCTGGCAGGCAGCAGGGGTGCCAGCCTCTTCCTGGTGGGGGGCTGAGGCAGGGCTGTGATGTGGGTGGGAGTGGGCTGGGCTCAGCTGCCACTGCCTGTGTGGGATGGGCAGCAGCACCAGTGCCACTGGGAGAGATGGCTATGGGGGGCTGCAGGGAATTTTGGGGTGCCTATAGCCCCTCCCCCGCAGTACTGCCCCTGCTGGCAGGGTGCATGGCACGGTGGGGAGCTGCTGCAGAGCTCGCCTTGGATTTTGCGGCAGTGACAGCGTGGTCCAGAGCCACAGTCTCTGGGCAGGGGCATGCGGGCAGTGGATCATGGCTCTGCCCCGACTCCAGACCATGCTGTCACCACTGCAAGGAGCTGGGGCAGAGCCGTGATGCGCTGCCTTCACATCCTTGCCCAGAGCATGCTCTGCTTTGGCCCAGGACCATGTCACTGCCGCAAGATCCCAGCTGGGCTCCAGAGCAGCTCTGCACCCTGCTGGGCACCCTGCCAGTGCTGCTGGGGCCAGTCTCCATGGATACCCAAGCCTCACCCTATCACAGCAGGCCTGTTGCTGTAGTCTCCATGGAAACCAGCTCCAGCCATGCAGGCAGAGGCTGCTGGGAAATGGAGTCTGCCATGTTGCTCACCGGTTATAACATGATCGTATACTATAGCATTCGGAACGGATGCAAAAACTGCATACTAGAAACAGAAACACTGGAATGTATTGTTGGGCTAGGAAACGTATGTGTAGAGACAGGGAGAAAAGCAAGAAGTTGGAGTTTTCCAGAGTCCATGATGTCAGTGGGAAACCTCATTCACAGCTCAGACCCTTCCATCGGCCACAGTCTTTCCTCTTCCCCTTCCCTTTTCCAGATGGAAATTCCCAGTGTCACCTGTAGGGTGTATGGAAAGGAGGAGCTATTCCTAGTATCTTTTCTTTCCTTTGGGGAGCACCTTCAGAGCAGACTCGGTGAGCCAGGTAGGAGCAGGTTGCTCTCCCACCATTGTCTCATCCCCCGCAGCATCAGGGTTTGAGTGGGTTACTATTTGCTTTGGCCCACGTCTTCTCTCTCCCATGCAAGAAGCACCTACAAATGATCTGTGACAACACTGCTGGGGTCTAAGACCCTTTGGATGTATAAAGCCAAGAGCAACTTTTGTAGAATTCTTTGTCTTGGGGAGCTGTTTCAAGGATGGATTCAACTGTGTCAGATAACTGTGAGGAATGTCTTATCTCCTATGCAGGTTATTTGTCCTGTGCAGGCTGGTAGTTTATGCCTTTATTATTTGGTTTTGGAGACTACAAACAAATGGGGGCAAACTCTTGCTTTCTTTGAACACCCTCAGCTCCTAGTGACCATAGAAAAGCAGGATCAGGCTCCAGAAGAAAACTGTGTTAAAAGCAAAGGAGGTTGGATTGGATCCATTAAATTCATGAGTCATGCTAATGGTGTGCTATAGGTCTGGGGTATTGGAAGGAGAATATTCTACAATAACTTCATTTGCTTTTGTTCTTTAAATGTGATGTGTCTTTACATAGCTATGGGTTTTTTCACTGTCCTTAAGACATACAATACCAAATGTACCCTCCAAAGGAATACAATGAAACAGGGTACAGCAAAATCAAAACCTGCCACATTTATTTCTAAATTATCAAAGGTAACTAGTTTCATGGCTGGATGTGTCTGACATACGTGAATGCACTAAACCATACCTACCAGACAGTCCTGGTACTGCTGTAATAATAAGTTTAAAAAAGAAAAAAACAATTATATAAATTGTTTGCCTGTGTTCTTTGTAAAAATGGAATGTGTGTAATCTAGGAGGAAGTACTGAACATGACAGAATTAAATAGGTTCATGTCTTGTCTGCTCATCTTACCAAATAATCAGTCTGGATATTTTTTCTTTTTATTAGTAAAATAAATTAAACACCGAATCAATGAGCACTTGAATATTTAAAGGCCACAATGTGCAGTATTGTGGATGCTGTGATCTTTAGAGGCACCAACAGCTTTCCCTCTGGCTATTAACATGTCTGCTTTACACAACATAAATGTCAAAATTGCTACAAGCCTAATTAGAGCAGTAGGTCAACCAGTGTCTTTCTCTGTAAAGTAACCTGGGCCATTAGCCACATTGAAGGGACTCCCTTTGTTAAACTTGTTCCCCCAGCCCTTCCTCCCCACTTTATCGAACAGCATCCTGCCAATGCATTTCAGCATGTTGCATCACAGAAATTCCATAAGGGACTGCGCTGTAAAAAAAAACTAGCGGCTTCCTCCACTTTGAAAATATGAGTTGTAAGGAAAGACCTGCTGTGATGGCAAACTTATCCTGGCCCTTAGATCTGACCTACATGAAGGAGGTGCATTGACTTGTCTTTGTTCCCAAGCAAAATGTACATTCAAAATGACATGCGAAGATCATTACAAGCCCCCCACACCTTTGAAGACAGACTAACCTGTTTGGCTAAGGTTTAAATAGTGAAGCCATTTCAGACCATTTCTGTTAACTCACACACACAGTAAAATTGTCATAATCTGATCTATTTTCCCTGCTTTAATGAAAAAAATCAGTTGGGGGGTTTTGGGGTTTTTTTTAAGTGGAATTTAGCAATTCTGGCTATTCCATTTAAGATCTAAAAAGCACTGTTGTTTTTGGTATCAAAGAAGGGACTGCTATTTACAATTAATCCCATTAGATTTTACAATGCGTTTTTTCAGTTGTTTCTGTTTCAATGTGGAGTATGTCTTGCCAGTTGAAATGGCCTGAAAACTGTAGCAATAATGAAAATTGTTTGAAGCTAGATGCAGACTTTAGCAGCTTTGTGTTACAATGAATGTGCATGATGTTGAATTCTGTAGTGGGAATCCTTAAAGTGCAATTTGCAGCATTTTTCATTAAGGTGGTCAGTGATCAGGTGTGCGGGCAGTGATGAACTGTGCGGTTTGCAGCGGATGTACTGCAGTTGTTTTTCTGACAGAGAATGCAGACTCCATCACTTTAGATCCCAGATAGGCCCTAACAATGGCTAAAGGTCTCTGGGGGTTGATTTTGGTTTCTTTTTTATTATGCTGTCACTAGCTCTGATGACCTACCCTTGATTACAGCTAACCCTTCACCCCTTCCATATAATGTAGGATGTCTCAAAGGGGATCAGACTCATTATAGACTGTTTATGGGGGTCAGATGCACACTCACCTATGCACTCAAGTTAACTCAGTCTATAGACATTGCATGGGGAGATCTAAAAGGGCATGTGGGGAAGAACTCTTCTACCCAATACATTGGCCTGGCTCCACTGCTGCCCCTAGAAACTTAAAGGCACTTTTAGCAGCTGAGGACATTGCATGCAGGCACTGAGCCCTGTAGATCCATGCACTGGCCCACATACCTTTCACCTCATCTTGGGCATTAAGAATGCTAGAAAGCATGGTTCCATGCAGCATGGTTGTAGGAGAGCATTAGCCCCTGAACCCCTTTTCAACCCTGGTAGACTTGAAACCCTATGGGACAGGGCTTCAGATTCCTGCTTGTACAAAGAGAAGGAGCTGGAATAGCATAAAATGGCAGGCAGTAATGCAAGAACAGGATCTTCCGTCACCTACTTATTTCTCCCTTCTTGCTGCCCCTCCTAGCCAGCACTTTTCAGGAGGGCAGCGTCTGCAGCCAACTGAGGCTCCAGACGAGGGGATGTTTCCTCTGTAGGAGAGTTACAGCTCTTTCCCGTGTGCTTTTTCACTTGCATAGTGATTGTCTTTCCATGGAAAATTTAAAACTTTTTTTTCTCCTTGATTGTGCAGAGTATCTGCAGACCTATGTTGTCCTTTTTTAAAAGCAGTGGAGTGGCTGCTGCCGAGTTTGCTGCAGTAGGTCTGTGACTGGGAGCTGCTAACCTGTTTTCAGTGGGAGCTATAGCTAGATTTTAAGCTTCAGCTTTTCAAGGGAATATGAGGAAAAGAGGCACTAACCCCCCCGTTGAATTAGATCAGGGCACCTAATTGCCTTATGCCTTGTGAGAATTTCAGTCTACATGATAAGGGCTTATCTGAGCACAGATGGAAACCAATCAGATTCAATTTGCATGCGTCAGGATTTCGGTACAGGTCTGTGTACACCTGCCCTTATTTGGGGATTGGTGTGTCCTGTTCTCAGTTTCATGTAAGGCAACGAAATACCATGCTTAAACTAAAACAAAAGTGCTTACACACAGGCTTGGACCAAACATGAATGCAAACCAGTCACATTGCCACATTCCTAGTTTTTGAACAATCTGCAGAAGATGCAAACAAGATGCCAAGTTTATAATCAGCTGCTGAATTTACTCTGTTAACATGCAAAAAGCACTATCTTTTTTTTAGGGCTAGAGGAATGGGCATCTACTGTTTTGAGTAGTCCAGAGGGCCTGCATGAATAAAGCTTTCACAGTCTTTCTGAGCATGTCATTTATAGGATAGTGGCCTTACTGGGGAGTATCGGGCCCCAGATTTATGTAGTTCCTGTGCTGCTTTGGCTGTTAGCAAAGCGGGGCTCTGTGTTCCCCTAGACTAAGGCATGTCAAACTCATTTGGGTTGATGAATCAAATCGAAGCCCTGGGCCTTCTCGCAGGCTAGACAGAATTATCTCTGGTGGCAGAGTGGGTAGCAGCAGCAGCATTAATCCCCATGTACTGACTGCTTTTGTGCAGAAGCTCAGGCTTTAACCCCTGTGCCTGAGCCAGTGTGGTGGTGTGCAGGTTACCACCACCACCACTTGCCTTGCTGCCACAGAAGAGCATCCCCAGTGGGAGTCATGACCCAGAAATTTGGTGATGGGATGACCAGTACCCAGGGGTTAATGTCACTGCCACCACACAACCCAGAAATTTGGCAGCAGGGTAAGCAGTGATGTCATTAACTCCCTAGGTGCTGGCCCCACTGGGAGAATGTCCAGCCCCCTGGGCTGGATCTGGACATGCATCTTCTGGACTGCAAGAAGCCCTACAAGGCCCCATTACTCCACAGGCCAGATCTGGGCCAGTCTATATGTTTGACTCCCCTGCCCTAGACAGATTACTTCCTCCTACTGAGGGTAGTGGGTCTAATACCTCCAAGTTCCCGTCTTGGCTGTCACATTTAGGATTGAACCTAAGGGCCTCTGGAATTAAAGGCATGACCCTCTGGAGAAGGGGGGTCTCTCATAAAGCCTTATCTTCTGTGGATATGATACAGATAGGGACATGCAAGATGCTGATCCGTGGATAAGGCAAGCACAGCATGGATCTACATCGGGGGATCTCGACCTTTTTAGGTTCAGGGCACGCCTCCATAACATTTTTGTATGTGGCAGTATTGTTGCACTACCTCGGCTTACCTCAGTGGTTTTCAAGCTAGATGCTGCTGCTGCAGCCAGATGAAACTGCCTCATGCAGAAGCAGACTGGGAAGGGCTGTGGTGAGGGCATGCTCCTGCATGCATTAAGGTGGGCTGATAAAACCTAAAACAGGCAGGAGCTCCCAGTGCAACCCATGCATGCTTCTAGAATCGGAGACGTATGAGACAGCATTGGCCACCCCTGCATGGCTCTGCACAAGGCATGTGGGGCAGTTTTACCCACTTGCAGCAGCGATGGTGGTGCGCACCCAAGAGGCTCTCATGGCACCTTGGTTGAGAACCACTCAGCTACATGGGTGGAGACTGATGTAGTAGGAAGATGGTGAGCCAGTGAATGCCACAGCCTTGAAGCACATCTCAGGGTCGAGAGCTCTCACCTCCCGCTCCACTAGGCATAGATATATCTATCTATCTCCATGTGCACATGAGCAAGGTCCTTTCATTTGGGCCTTGCCACTTTCTCTGAGGGTTTGGTTGGGTTTTGTTTTTTAATGCACTACAGTGGCATCCAGAGACCCTAACAGGAACTGGGTCCCTTAAAGCTAAGTACTGTAAAAAAACTTAGCAAAATGTTATTGCAAAAAAACACTTTTTACAATCTAAAGGTGAGTTTGCGGTCTAAGCCACTAGTACTTGAGCACATAACCCCTTTTCACATTTGTGACACTTCTGTGCAGCCCTATGGTACTGCAGTGTGGATCCTTAAACAGTAATGCTGGAGCTTCTCTAGCAGCCAAAGAGAGTTGGTCTTTGTTTTGTTTTTTTTCCCTTTCTGTTCATTTACATTTCTGCTTTCCTGCTTCTTTCTCTCACATACCCCAGTTTGAGAAATACTGAGATGTGATAAGCATCAAAGAATCTAAGAATAAGACCTGCTGCTGCTTTGTTGTTTTCATTTTAACAAACTGTGTGAGCTTAGTCTCTCACTGTCACCGACACTTGGAGTTGAGAGCAGTGGGGCATGTGAAACGCACATTAATAGCTCTTTTTCCCTTTTCTTGGGGGGTGCTAGTGAATTTTTTTATCAGACCAACCGTTGTTTTTTTGGTTTGTTTTAACAGTGTGTTGGGAAATGGTAATCATGGAAGCTAATGCACAACCCAGGGGTGGTGATAGGCCTAAGGATCTTGCATATAGCCAAAGGTGGCAATAGTGCACCTAGGATTCTGCTTCACGTAATCTAAGGAACAAAACATCTCCTGTCCTGCAATAGGTATTCAAAGGGAAAAACCCCAGTAAACAGGTTCCACCAGCTAGCTACTTAATACAAAACTGTAAGCTGGAAAACTTTCCAGGCTCAAGGCTAAGATAATCTTCCATGTGAGGCAGGGAAGTTTTGTTTTCACACATCATGTGTTTCACAAGAGTGTTCCCAAAATCTACTGTCTGATTTCTGGCTGCAGTTGTGTTATTAAGTAAATAAGGGCCATTGTTTGGGTGTTAGAAGTCAGTGATCCTAAACAGAAAGAGATGAGACAGGCAAAAAGGGCAGAAATAGTGAAGAGAAAAGCTTATGGCAAAAATGCAAACAGTACTTAAAAAGGGTGGTGTGAAGCTAATGCTCCCTAAGCCAGTTCCACTTCTAGTCACGAGAATGCAAGTTGGATTTGAATTTGAAAGGGGGTCTCAGAGGTCAATGTTTTATCCATTAAGCTGTACTGTAGCTGTTTAAACTGGGTCTGTGGCCCAGGAAACAATGGGGAAGGCTGCCTTGTTTCTGTTTGGACTTGGGGGAGTTTGTTTAAACAGACCAAATAAGGTTAAGTCATTCCTCAGCTGGTAACAGACCAATTATAAAGTTCACCAGGTGAGGTTTTGCTGTGAATTAATCGAAGTTTTAACCAGCATCTTTAATAAGAGTATATTCTTTGGATGCTTCAAAACCCTGTTTCCTTATTAACAGGCTAAAAGTAATAGGGCTTTGGGAACTGATTTCCATATTCTTGGAAATTAGATGTGCTGCACTTGAAAGAAAAGAATTTGCCTCTCCATTAGGTTGGCTGCTGTTCCCACCATCACTTCAGAGGTATTTAGGCTACTTCTAACCGTTGCTGATATGAAACAGATTTCCTTGGTAGTTGGCACCTTGCTACCTAATGAGAATGCCTCTGTTGCATTAGCACTTCCAGTTCAGTTTCTCTAGGAGAGAGAGGGTGCTGAGGGACATGCAGGTCCCCCATCTAACTCACGGGGCTCTAAATAAAGTGCCATGAGTTAAGAGACCTGCCCTGCAACTCAACATGCATTTGGCTGTTGGGAGGGAGGGGGGAATTAAGCCTGCCTGGAGCAGAGGGGCTCTTCCTCCCAGCCATTTCCCTCCACCCCCCTCCTAGCACCTGTGCTGCCTACAGCAAGGGAGAGGAGAGGAGGAGCAGGCTGGGTTTAGCCCAGCCTGAACTGGAGGCAATTGTGGGGGGCCTCGTGGCAGGGGGCTTCAATCTACCCCCACCCCTCTAACTTAGGCCAGGCAAACCCCAGCCTGCAGCGTGTTGCCCCTCCCCTCTCCCCCTTCCCTTCCTGCAGATGGCCCCAGGGGTGGAGCTGGGCTCCATGAGCCCAGCCCTGACTGCACCACAGGTTAACTCTGGGGAACACAAGTTCCATTAGATAAGGGTTAATTTGTCACATGATCAGCCATGTTAAAAGTGCTCTACAGCTGTGCACATGTCATGCCATAACTAGAGCACTTTCAGGGTACCAATAATGTGACTTCTGTCTGTGCCATAAAGCCTTAAAGCTCAGTGGCTCAGTTGTAGGAGTTGAGGGGCAAAGGAAAAAACAGGCACCGGTTTAACAAAGCTTGTGTGCCCTCTCATTTTCAATTATTTTTTGATCCTCCAACTCGTGACACTAGTTTTATGCCAGTGCACCTCTATTTCAGGGATTTTGTACCACTATGAAAACAATGTCATGTTGCAAGAACCAAGTCACAGACTGTGGCATTTGCACTACAGTCATAATGATAGTTGCTATTTAGTCTGTTTGCTGCTGGAAGGGAAGAAGGATGCCCCAAAAGATCTGGTTACAAGTCGAGCAGAATTTTTTGAAATACAGATTGTGAGTATACGGGGGTTGCCCATCTCTGGCCTTGTCTCTGCTCTAGTCACTTACACTTGGGGCAAGTGGCTAGACATTAAGGTTGAACCTCCTCTATTTGTCTGACTTAGTGGCATCTAAACGCCCTTTACAGAGAATAGGGTGGCCATAGAGATACCTCAAGAATAGAGGACATTGCCCCCCACCTGGGCAACAAGCAGGACAAGCTCGTCCTCCTGCTCAGTGCAAAGAAATATGATGTCATTGGGATAACGGAGACCTGGTGGGACTCCACC
>NW_017728947.1:96334389-96337468 GCF_001723895.1 Crocodylus porosus
GCCCCCTAATCACAGCATTGCCCTGGCCCCTGTTGCTTACCTGTGTATATGTTCCGCCCGTCGGTCTAGGCTGGGCTGTACTTGTGTGTGCTGCTTGGTTTAGCGGTCCAAGGCTTCCTCCTCCCTCGTCTTCCCCTTCCCCCAGTGAACCTAGTTTAAAGCCTGCCGGGGGAGGTCCGCCAACCTAGAAGAGAACACACACTTACCTTTAGGGGAAAGGTGGAGCCCATCCCACCTGAGCATGTCTCTCGTCGTGATGTGCGGGTCGTTGTCAAGGAAGCCAAAGCCTGCCTCAAGACCCCGTTCCTGAAGCCGCCAGCTGGTCTCTGCGATGCACGTCTCGTGCCGTCTTCCATGTCCGCTCACTGGTAGAACAGAAGAGAAAACCACCTGTGCGCCTATCTCCTTCAGCACTCCCCCCGGAGCACGGTAGTCTGCCATCAGGTGATCAGGGCTTCTGGCCACATCATTAGTACCCACATGGATTAGGACCATGGGGTAGTAATCAGTGAGCTGGATCACAGCCTGGATCATCCCCATCACGTCGTGAATCTTTGCTCTGCGAAGGCAGTAGACATCGCGTGTCGAGGGGTCCTGGCGACAGATGAGGCCCTCTGTACCTCTCAGGATGGAGTCGCCTATGACGATCGCTCGACGCTTTCTCCTCTGGGATTGCGTAGCTCCTTCGGCCTGTTCAGAGCATGGAGAGTGTGGACTTGCCTCCTCTCCCTCCTTCTCCTCCAGTGTTGCCAGGGCCTTGTACCTGTTCTCCAGCCAGGCTGGAGGAACTGGTACTGCTGTGTCACGAGCAGCTCTGGTTCTGGAGGTGACCATCTGCTACTCTGCAGTGGAGGGCAGTTCCCGAGGTGCTTCTTTCTCGGGTGTGTGGCCCTGCAGGGAAAGGAAATAGCTGTCAATTTCTTCCTGATTCCCTTCAGTCTGCTAACCTCCTCCTGGAGCTCCCTCACTGCACCTCCAGGGTGCCTGCAGGACAGGTGTGGGGGTCCCCAATCCCTGCCCCCCTCCCCCGGCCTAGCTGGGCAACCCCCACAGGCCAGGGGGTGGGGGGATGCCAGCTCCCCCATGGGCTCTCTCTGGGTGGAGGCCTCAGACAAGCCCTGGGTAGGCTGCTCCCCCCGGGCAGGGGCCCTGGCAACACACCGCGTCAACACCATCATAGGAGTTGCTGCTTGTTTTTAGCTTAGTGCAGTGCCTTCGCCCTGCCCTAGTAGGAGTCTCCCTTCTGGCCCTTCCTGCTTGCCCGCTTGCGCGAATGCCGACGCAAATGCCGGCATGCTCTTACAGAGCACACCTGTTTGCACGCTCTGTTCGCGTGGCGTGGCTTGGGAGTGCGGCTCCCTACCTGCTCAGCTAAGAGGGATCCGGGGGGGGCGACCCCTCTAGACCTGGCTCGGCTGCGTCCGGTCCCGCTGCCCACTTACCTTAGGTGGCTCCGCTGCTGCTGCCCCTGCTGCTGGCTCTGCTGCTGCTGTGCCCGCCTCAGCCTTGGGTCTGGTAAGGGGGCACACATGTGCTGGACACACGTGTGCCTGGATCCCTCCTCTCCCCACTGCTCCTAGCTCCCAAGAGCCATGTTCTTCACATGTGAAGCCTGTGTGCAAGTGCCACAGACAAATCTGAAGCCTGTTGAGCTCAGTCACTCTTTCCATTGAGTTCAGAGAGTTGGAGAGCAGACTCCACTCAGGGTCAGACCGACTTCCATATGTGGGGTCAGGAAGGAATTGTACCCCATGGTCACAATTGTATGGACTGTGCTGGGTTTTGCCTTCTTCAGTAATGGGGGCATGGCCCTCTTCCTGGGATCTTTTGAACATATATTAACTATCTTTGCAAAAGCAGACTGTGTACCCCTGTGGTCTCTCTGCTTTCCGTATGGCAAATTAGGATGTTATGTCTGGTGTTGTGTTAGAGGGTAGTTTTGTTTAGGGGTTAGGCAGTGGATTTATGTGTGATGCTTTGGATAGGATAATCCTGCCTCAGGCAGGGGATTGGACTAGATGACCTCTCAAGGCCCCTGCCAGCCTTACTTCTTTATCATTTCTTTATCATTCTGCAATTGTAATATATTCAAGAGCTCAAGAGAAAAAAATATGGGTGCACTCCTATTATTATCCTTACAGTAAATACCATTGCAGTAGACATGCTATAGTAAGATATTGTGGAGGAACTTGAATTCTTCTTTCGGGAAATGCTTGACGAAGGAAAACAGCATATATGGTGGAAGGACTAATGATGGACTATTGCACTGCCTTGATTCAATCTCTTCTGCTAAGAACCTTTATTCTGCTCAGAGCATATCTTCCTTTATGCTTTAGCACTGAACAGTCATTTGCTAGCTATGCAGCAGTAGCATTCTATGGTCCCAATCGGCTTAAGGCCAATTATGTCAGCTATTGTAGAAGCATAAAAGAAAATGTGCTCTGCAAAGAATGAGAGTTGAAAAGTGAGAAATGTAGAAAATTTCCCAGAGCAATAAGTGGAACATGGCACTAGGTAGGCATTTCCTAGTTTGAACTTACAGACCTAATGCTCACACAGTTTCCTTTGACCACGCATTCCTGTTTGAGGGGTAGATGGTAAAACTGTGGCAAGCAAACTTGGCTAGGCAGTCATAGCCACCAACATTAAAAAGCAGCTGGAGCTCATACTGTGACTTGGGAATCAAGGCTAAGCATCCTTTCATCAGGTTAAAATATATAGTTCAATAGGCCTCTCAGTCAATCTATAAAATGTTGATTAAAACAGAATTCAACCTTGGCTGTTACATTACATTATGTAATATTTTTATACATATGAAAAGGGTTTTTTTCCTGTAAATACCTGTCTTGTAGACCTCGTTACTGTTAACCACATATGCCATACATGAGGGGCCAAAAGCTCATAAATTTGCTCCTTTCTATTGATTGAAGTGGAACAACACATCCATTAACTCAGGATCTGGCTTACAACGAACAATACGGTAACAAAGGTCTAAATTTCATAGACATTAGGGCTGGAAGGGACCTCGGGAGATCATCGAGTCCAGCCCCCTGCCCAAATGGCAGGAAGCCAGCTGGGG
>NW_017728947.1:96339158-96356691 GCF_001723895.1 Crocodylus porosus
TCCTGGGCGTCAGTTGTCAGTTGCCCCATCTGGTTTAGCAGGGGTCCAACATTGCCCTTGCTTTTCCTCCGGCTCCCCACGTATCTGAAAAAGGACTTTTTGTTGTCCTTGATGCCTGAAGCTAGTTGGAGTTCAGTTGCAAATGAAGTGGAATGATCTATAATACCCTTAAATATGGTTCACTGCCAAACTTGCCTACCATACTTGAAGGAAATGCTCCGAGGCAGGTGAAGCTTCCTGGCAGCATGAGCCAACCACCATTTCCAACCCTCTTTGTTCTGAGAAGTATTGCTTTTGGAAGCAAGACTTTAGGTGAGCATTCACATTGCTGTTGTTCTTTCTCCAGTACTTGGCATTGACTTCAACTTGTCATTATTCTAGCTTAGTTTCCTTTTATAACCTTGACAGATTTCTCTCTAACTAGACTTCCTTCCCTAACAATAAAACTAGTGATTTAATCCTGCTAGAAAATATGACCTGCTTATTATCCTGCTTTGGGGTTTGTTTATTAAGGAAGATACTTAAGTTTGGAAGGTGGTTTTTCAGTTTCTAATGAATGCATGCTCCTACCTTGGAGGATTATACTACTGTATTTCATCTCTTTTTAGCCCCTAGGGGAGGGCTGTCTAAAAAGCAACAGTAAATGTCCTTTCTCATTACTTTTGGCAGTTTTCAGATTCTTAGGCCACATCTTGCTACTCTGTCATGTCTTCATCCAGTCTACCCTTTCTTGTTTCGTATGATCTAACCGTATCTTCCCACTTTGTTATACATCTATAATGGTATGCTTATGACAAAAATATTTCCATCAGTGTGTGAAGGCTCTGTCATAGTAGGCATTGTAAGCAATGAATCTTACACATATAGATATATCTTAAGCTGTAAGCAAAGCATTGGGTTACTGTATTCAGGAATTTTGCTTGTGATGTTGGGTAGCGTCAGGAGTGAGTTTCATGCTAAATGTGAGCAACTACAAAATATACAGATGCGATTCCACATCTCTGATTTATGCTTCTGTAAAGTTAATGCTCCATTTAGTGATCTCAAATGTGAAAACTGATAAAACTGCTTTATTTTGGCAATTTTAATATTAAACAGCTCACCTTGTTTTCCCCTGCTGCCACTTAAAACCACTTGTAATACCTGCTTACAGGAGAAAGGAAATGGTGCCGGGTAAAAGTGAAAGCACTTCTGTTCTAGAACGGATGTTCACAAGTTTTCTGTATTTGATTAATATATGGGAGAATGTCTCTGAATACCCCTGGAGCTGGCTTGAGCATAAACCAACATTTGAAACCATTGATGGCAGGTGTTTAGATCTAAGTTGGTACTTAGCTTTTATTTTTCAATGGAAAAATACATCTCAGGGAAAATTCAAAGCAGTAGTGTAGAACAGGATATCAAACTTTATGTACAGTTTTTAGTCTTCAAAGTTTACTTTGAAAGGGCAGGAGGAAATCATAAAGAGTGTAGGCGTTGCGTGCCTAGACTTCACTAGGTTTTGGATTAGGCCTGCAGGGTGTGGTGGTTTCCTTACACAGATGTGGAGCTACCTGCCAGCTGTCTACGGTAGAAGTCCTGCCGGCTGTGAGTAGGGGCTGGGAGACAGCGTCTTTCTTTGTGCTGCTGTTTGAAGCTGAGCAGTGGGGAGTGGGTTGTTTGATAAGCAGTGTAAAAAGTCTGAGGCACCTGCAACCCCAAGTCCTTTCATGCAGTAAGGGAAACTTTCTCTGGCAAACGTGGATCAGATCATATCAGTATTCCTGAATTCCTGGTGCTTCAGTTTCCAGGAATTCACTGATTTGTGAGGCACATTTAGCTGATTTCAGCATAAATATCTTTGTAGGTGCTTTGTATGGGAACTGACCAACTATTTTTTCTCCATATGGTCTATAAATTGTTCCATTGCTATTTAATGTGGGTTTTGGACTCACTGCCCACGTATTGCAAGTCATAGGAAGGAGAATTTCAGGCAACCACTGTGTAATGCTGTACTTCCTAATATACTGTCTAAATGGCTAATGTGGTCCAAACTATTTGATATAGATAAAATAAGCTGACTCTTCACAGCTGAGAAGAGCCATGTCTTTTTTCATTGTGGAGCCAATGAGGGTTTTGCTGTTAACTTCCAGTGGGGCAAGATTGGGTCTTTAAAAAAAAAAAAAAATTAGGGGTGTGTAAGGGTTCTTACTAAGAAATGGGTCTTCGCATATGTAGTGGATGCAAATCTGGGAGCAGGAGAAATCAATCCTGTTTTCAAAGATGGCTAACAGCTGTGAAATGAGTTTTGCAAACATGGATGTGTGTCTGTGTATATTTATGCATGTCATAATGCAGCATTTGTGCATATATTGGACATACAATGGCTTCTGATGAATTTCAAAGTTTATTAGTGTGCAATCTGAATAGTCAATTCTTATGTCTATTAATCATGCTCTCTTGCATAGAATGGATTAGCATATGCAAATACTCAATTTGCATAGGACTTTGTAGTGCTTGCTTATTGTAACGAGTTGTTTTTAAGGTAAATAACGATAAATATGAAACGGCAAATATGAATGCATAACGATTATTTGGTATTGTGAGATACTTTGTTCATTATATCAAAAAAGGAGATATTTACAGCTCTTTACCTTCAATACTTCCTGAATAAGCCAGGTTAATTTTGGAACATTGTAAATAAGGGGGGAGGGTCGCACACGCATCCTAACCCATCCTATTTTGTGCATCTTTTCATTCTTAAAAAATGAAATGGTATGTGTGATCATTTTCGGCCTGAACCAGAAATCTGTCAGAATTCAATCTGTAAGTCCTAGAACTGATTATCCTCCATGTCATCCAAAAACCATATGTGACTTGGTAATGCAGCTTTCTCTAGAAAGGAAATGCACACAGTGTCTAGTCCTACTTATAATAACACCCCTCATCTAGTGCATTCAGTAGGCATGTTGCTAAAAAGTTCACAGACATATCTACACCACTGCAGCTAAAGCCTGTGTCCTGTGTGCAAGAAATTCTGCCTTCTTGCACAGCCGTAAACAGATGGCACCAACCATGTTTCTTTTCTAAGGTCCAAATTGGAATCACTACTGGGTCCTATTTGTAATTTGTCCCAAGGTGATGTTTTCCTTCTAAGTACTCTCTTTTCCAGTCTAAACCCACTGAGACATTTTAGCAATGCAAATGGGTAAGTAGAGACACTTCTGGAATGTATACCATAGTGATTAATGAAGTTAAGTTGGCTTACAACAGGGCAGTAGAAGTCAGAGCTGGATTTTATTCCATTCATTGTCACTGTTACACTGTGTGACTTATAAAATATCAGTTGGGATCTGGTTTTCCAAGTAGCTGAGCAACCGCGATTCCAGTGGAAGTCAGCAGGAGCTGCAGGAAGTCAGCACTTCCAAAAATCAAGTCCTCAGGAAGAGTTACAGTTAGAAAAGCAAATCTCAAAGAATAGAATACTTTCTTTCAGCAAACCAAATCACTGTGCATATTAATCAGATCTTGTTTTTCCGTGAAAATTATGTGCAGACTGAGTAAGAGTGCTTTTCCCAGGGCTCATCACTGGCAGGCCACTTAAAATAGTTGTTTGTTAGGTACCAGGCTGGTGCCTAGTAGTAGTTTAAGCCAAACTCTTAAGCCACCTTTGCTGTGCCCACCCCCAGACTTGTGCCAAGTGCAGCTGGATAAATTTATTTATGTAATTATGGGCCCAGATCACTAGAGGCAAACTTTTGAAGCTATGCTGGGTTTTTTTTCTTTGAAATTCATAATGGCCTGCTGTTTATGCTATGGCAGTATGTATAGCAATAGTATAAACAGAGTATAAATTATGTTTTTTTTCTGAGGACTCTTATAGCTGTTTTAAGGGTAGTTGGTGTAGACTGATCGCTGCTCAACAATGACTCAGACTATTGATAGAAAGAGGCCATGTCAGTCGGATAGGGCTATGTGAAATTTCGGCGAAATTTTGTTTTGTTTCGGATTCAGACGTTTTGGTGGTTGAAACACCGAAACGAACACAAGGTTCCAAAACAGCTCTGAAATGCAATGGGCCATCCAAAACGTTCCAGAAATGTTTTGAAATGATTTGGATGTTTCCGAAACGTTTCAGAGCTGTTTCGGAAGCGGGCTTGCAGGGAAAGAGAAGCTAAGAGGGAGGGGGAGGAGGGAGGGAAGGACTGCTCTGATATTGACATCGGTAGCTGGCCAGTGGCAATGATCTGTCCCGGAGGTCCCTTCCAATCCCAGCGCTCTGGGGGAGGGAGAGAGAAGCACCATAAACGGCTGTTTGTGAACTGCTCTCTGCCATTTTGCAGCTGTGTCTGTGTCTACAGCAAGAGCAGCATTTGTAAGCTTGCAGCTTGCTAGTGCCTTGCTACCAATTTGTCACCATTGCCAATCCTTTCCTATTTATTTAACCTTGGCTACCCTTCCCCAAAAATCCTGTTATTTGTTCTTATTTCCCCCCTACCTCCCCAAACAAAAAGAAAGCAGTGCTTCGCCTGGCAGTATCTCATCACCGTGCACTGCAGGAAAGCACTCAGTACACATACATTTATGACACAGACGCACATTTTTTTCCAGCACACAAAATATGAAGTGTGCTGGAAAGGCAGGAGCCAAGTCTTCTGGCCGGGGTGGGGGAGGGGGGGAGAGGAAGACCTGTAAGTCTCCTCCCCTCTCAACTTAAATCCAGCCTCTTCCCTAGCACTAGCAGGCATGAGGTTTCTGGTGCTAGTGGTGGCAAGGCGGTGGGACCAGTGCCTGCATCTGCACCCCCTCCAATAACACCAGCCATAATAATAACCCCCAGCATGCACGAGCAACATGACAGCCTCCTCCACCCCCATTTTAGTTCCTAGCCTAAGCCTTCCAGTGCCAGAGGAGGAGTTAGATCTGGAAGCAGGGTACCTGAGCACACTAGCAAAAGAAATTTAGGGGACTGAGGAGGAATCTGCATTTGTGCTCCATTCCATCCAAGTTCCCCTACAGCCAGGTCTCCTTCCCTGAGGTTCATGTTGAGGTTGTGGAGGCAACCTCAGTTGAGTCAGGTCCTCCTGTTGTTGTGCCTCTGCCTGCTGAGGAGGGGGTCAGGCAGGATCCGGACCTGCACCCCAGAAGCGAGGGGGTAGTGTGGTGTGGGATCATTCTGAGGTGGCAGATGATCCCAGGTATGCTATCTGCCTGCACTGCCTGTGTAAGACCAGCCGCGGAAAGAAGGAGAAATCCTTCAGCACCACAGTGATGCTGATGCATCTCAGGAGGCACCACCCCCTTGCCCTTGCTGCTCCTCAGCCTGGCACCTGTGGGAGCATGCCCAAGGGAAGTCCCCCTCTCACTCCAAAGTCCCTGCCCCCCCAAAGCAGAGGCAGGCCACCCTGCAATAGTAGTGCAAAGGTGGACAGAAAGGGGTTTGCGTTGCAAAGGTGAGCAAGATCACTCAGAGCATTGGGGAGATGCTTGCTTTGGATGGCCAGCCCTTCTCCCTAGTTGAGCAGCCAGGGTTCAGGGAACTCATGGCGCATGTGGCCCCGTCCTGTCAAGTGACTGCACACACCACCTTCAGCGAGATAGTGGTGCCCTCCCCATATAAGGCATGCAGGGAGTACTTGAGGAAAGAGCTCCACAGATCAGGTCTGCCAGTGGCCTTACACTTTGCCTTGGACATCTGGAGTGTTGCACCTCATAACCGGTGTACCCTTGACCTGCGAGCCTGGGTCGGCATGACCGGCTTGGCGCAGAAGGGATAGATGACTGGACAGGTGGGGAGTAGCGGCAAGTAGGAGTCAGGCGGCTTGAAGCGTATTGGTTGTATGAAAGGTTTATTGTAGTTACGCTACCGATGGTCGCAGCGTAGGCAGGATAGCTGACTTGTTCAGTTACAGTGCATAAAACAGAACGGTCTAAAGGGGTCTGTTGGTTCATGGGGTTCCTGAGCCGAGCCCTTACTTTCTAACCCGGAGGCTAGGTGCGGCTGCCCGACTCAGTAGTCCCAGAACTGGTCAACAGCTCATGCACAGGGAAAAATTATAATACACTTTCGATCAGTAAACTTCCGAGAGCTCTTTGACGAGACGATCAGACAAACCGGTGAATGAGATATGCCAAATGAAGAACGGCTGGCGAGCAGAAGGTGTCTGCAGGTGGCCAATCTGCTGACTGTGTCTCCTTGGTGTGCTCAGAGTTCTCCGCTTAATGGCGGGAATCTGCTCTTAGTTATAGTCAGCAGTGACCAGTCACTTCATTCCAATTGTGAATATTTACTGACCGCCAATTACGTTCTTACACAGTGACCTAGATACATATTCATCTGACCTAGATACCTATTCATTTGACCCAGATACATTATTCATCTGGCTGCCCTCAGTGTATAAGGGTTGCAGCTATACAGGGAGGAGGCCCTACATCATCCTGGGCATGACATAAAACTGCACCCCAGGAAATACCAGGATCATGAACCTCCCTGGTGAAAGGTGGGTAGGAACAGGAGGCACATGATAACCTCCAGCCACTGCACTGTCCTAGCTGGGGAAAGCCCAGACCTGTAAAATCTTTGAGAGGCCTGAGGCTTATTGGTTGCAGTGGAGTTGTGAGAGTGAAACAGGGGCTACCATCCCTGCAGTTTTCATCCTGCTGCACCTTAACATACAGAGTCACACCTGTCATGAATTTTGCTTGTCTGCACCTTGAGGTGCAGTTTCCTAGAAAGACCTGCACTTTTCTCCTTGAAACTTGGCAGACTTCATGGCCTAAGAAGGGGCTAGTATCTCTGCAAGTTTCATCTGAATCAGAAGTGGCAAAGAAATGGCAAAGTTATAGGTAGTTTGTGATTCCCCATTATAGCCTATGGCAGAAACACCATCAAAATTCTGAAACATCTTTGAAACAGTTTCAGTCTAAATGAAATGGGACAGTGATTTGAAAAACTGAAACAAAACACTGTCCCTCTGAAAAGGCGACTCCAAAACCGAAACGAAACGCAGGTGTTTCGCAGAGCCCTATAGTTTAGGGCAGTGGTTCTCAACCTTTTATGTACCAGGACCCGTTTGTAAACATTGACAGCCAGTCACCATCCAGTGGCCTTCACTTCCGACCCAGTGTCCCCTCCCCCCAGCCTCCCAATGTGTGGGGGAGGGGGCCCCAAGCAGCCCCTTGTAGCTGGAACTCTGCCAGCCTGCAAGGGAAATGCAATGGCTTCCCATGTTTTTCTCCTTTTAAAAAAGGATCGTTTTTAAAGTTTGTTTATCCCTTTTTAAAGGTTGTTCATGACCCTTTCATATCCTTGCGACCCACTTTTAGGTCACAACACACAGGCTGAGAAACGCTGGTCTAGGCTCAACCTCGATCTTCAGGAAAATAGCATTGTTATAAAAGTTAATGTGAAGAGGAATGTTTTCATGAGTCATTTTTAAACGTGAATAAAAACAGTATTTTATTGGGATGTAAACATTTCCCTGCAGGGTTTGCAACCCAGGTATTACAGCCTTGTGTCAATTACTGCAAGAGAATTTGAAAATGAAACAAACTAGATACTGATGAGAACGAACGGTGAAAGGACTAGACTATTTTCGTCGGCTGATTATTACCCATAGGCTGGTAATAATTAGTAGAGAGGATGAAAATCATCTATGATTTATAAATGTGGATGTAAGAAGATAATATATTACTAAGAGTACAAGCAAAGCAAGGACATGGAAATCATAGTATTATGTATTAATGTGGAGATACAGCACTAAGGCATTAGCACACTAAGCAGTTGTCATCTCTTACTGAAATGAGTGGTCTTGTTTAAATCTATCTATTCCTGATCTGTCAAATATAAAAATAACAATGTGTGTGGACTGCAGACTGCTAGCAGAGGCACAGGACAGGGGCTGCTTCACCTTCTGATTGGTCTGCTTTCTACAGCAGCCCTGCATGCACTACATGTACTAAAGTTACATGCTGTCACAGTGGCCGTGTCAAGGATGATTGCTGTGTTCCTTGCACACCAGTGCAATTTGCAGTGATAGTTTGTAAAGTTATCCTGATACAGTGCCTGATTTATCCAGGGGAGGTGGGGAGAATGACCAAAATACATATGCAAGATAAGGTAGGGCAGGGGAATAATTCACTAACCTTGCAATTCTGAGAACTGGGCACAGGTTAAGCGATGTGATCCAGTAGGTGCTTTATCATCTTGGGACGGCACAGAGGCTCTATCAGGTATTTGAGAAGAATGTCGCAATAACACAAAGACTGGTGAGACTCACCTCCCACGTAGCCCACTGTATTTAACTGTGAACACACACTACAAGCCAGTTCAAATGATGTCGTGGGGAAAGAACTGAGGGTTTTAAAGTCAATTTGCTTCAAAATGTTAAATGAATGATGTTTAAAAAAAGGACTAAATGAATTCAAGAGAAGCAGAGTTTTATTTTACAGCATTTTCTGGCGTGTGCTCATTTCTCCTGGAGACTACGAATGAGAAGGGCGGCCAGAGTCTCTGGAGTTTCATTGATATTTTTTTTTTTCTTTTTTCCTCTTCAGTTATTTTCATTTTGTAAAGTTAATTTTCAGGATTCTGGACTTTGTATGTATTAGACCAGGGATTCCCAATGTTAATGTGCAAAAGGGCACATTCAAATTTAAAAGAAAAAGCAGCAGGCACCAATAAGACAGCATTTTTTGTTGGAATAATGATTTTTACTGATCGTGAAATGCACACAGACACCTGAATAAACTTTGAGGGGCACCACATTGGGAACCACTGTATTAGACTAATTGGAGACGACAAGCAATATGCATCTAGAACTGCTATGAGAATTTTGAACATACTACCAAAAATCAAACTTTTTTTAATGAATTTTTTTTAAAAGCTTAATTTTCCAGCCTGCTATAATGTTACCTGCAATTTTATCTCATCTTCTGAGTTCTCTCTAGTAAGGCTATCTTGCATAAACTTCTGCACCTACTGTGAATCCATTCACACCCTAGTAAGCCTACTTCCTATGAAAAAGATTAAAGAGGTAGAATTTGTATCAAGTATAATTTGCAACATACATAGGCCTTTTCAGACCACGGGCTTGAGGAGAGAAATGAGGTTCAGTGAGTTTTTACTGCTAGTTTCTTCTTGTATGACCCAGTCTGTCAGCTTGACCGGTTCAGCTCATCGCTGACACTGTAGTTTCACACATGGAGAAGTAGCACTGAAACAACCAGACTTTAATATTCTTCTCTTTTGGTTCCGTGTTCTTGTTTCTAGCTTCAGTTTCTCAGGGGGGGGGGTTTAATTCTCAGGATTCAAAATCTTTTCTCACTACTACTAGACTGTCTCTCTGCCTCTCATACCAAGACACACTGTGTTAGTTGGACATAGCAGAACAGGTCAACTGGAGGATGCATTAGCAACAAGAAAAGTAACTTTTAACTTATTCTCACTGTTCACACGTGCACACATGTGCTTGTATGTATGCTCATGTGCACCACACAGTGGAAAAGAAAGCATGTAGTCTCTAGAAATGATCAGCAGTTACCCCTGGCACTCAGTTACCAGAGAGCAGGCGAGACACTATGCAGAACAAACTGTATGAAGGAAATAGCAGATGACGTATTTTCCAGAGCAGTAGCTAGGACATAAAGGACCCTTGCTTCTGAATGAACTTTGGAATGGTATTTAACCTAGACAGACTCTGTCCTACAAATTGAAGGTAGTTTAATTCAGGGCTTATAGGCTAAGTGTAGAAATTAAAAAACCCAGAGGCTGAATCGATTAAATCTTTCCAGGTTAGTCTAAACCGTGTAGACTGAACCGATTAGCAAGTGAACAGACATTCACTTTTGATTCCAGAAATGCAGCCACAGGCCTGCAGTGCGTCAGGCCAAAAGTTGGGGAGTGCCAGAGTACACCTCCCAGCCACTGCGAAAGCAGAGGGAGGAGAGAAGCCGTTCAAGACTTTCCCCACCTCCTGCTCAAGCACAGAGGGGGTAGCCAGGCCCCAACCTGGGGCCAGCATACTGAGGCCAGGGGAAGGGGGGCTTTAAACCCTGCTCCCTGGCCTGAATGGGACCCCAGCTCCAGTTTGCCTAGGGGGGGAAAGCCCCCACCCGGCTTCTGTCCTCCACTCAAGGGGGAAGCAGTCCCTGCCAAGATGTTGCTCCCGGTTGAGCAGAGTGGGATGCCATGCCCTGTTCAGGGACTCACAGAATGAGGTGGGGAGGCCCTTCCTGGCTGCATGGGAATGCAACCTGGGTCTCCCTCAGGGGGAGGATTTAAATGCCCTGCCTCCCCACCACAGCCCCAGGCGGGGGCATGCCCCTCCCGCACGCTCCACTCAAGTGAGGGACAAAACCCATGCAAGGGCTGCCCTCTCTGCCTCTAGCAAAGAGTGTAGGGGGTAGAAGTGTGGGAGGGGCTGCTTCTCCTCCAGAGCAACCCCTTCCCAACCCCTCTGCTGCCTCAGTATACTGGCCTGGGCAGCAGCTGGCCATGCTCCTTGCCCCTGTGCTTGAGCATGGAGCAGGGGAAAAGACAGAGGGGCTGCTCTGCCCCCACTAGGCAGAACCTGGCTGAGGTTTAGAGCAAGGTTTCTAATTCCCCCTCCCCCCGCCCCCAGCCAGCCAAAACAGTGCTCCAGCTTGGATGCAGAGGGGTGAGGCCAACCCTACTCCTCTGGAGCAGACAGCAGAGTCCAGGGCTACAAAGCATCCTGGGATGCTGGGGGACTGTGAGTTAACTTGAACTGGGAAGGGGTTTGGGACAGGAATTCCATAAACCAGCTTGACCTAAATCAGTTAAGTCTGATACTGCATCCAACCAGGTTTATCTTAAACTGGTTTTGGCCATTTTAAGAGATTTAAGTGCACTGAACTTCTGTTCTGTTACAGGTTTAACTGGTTTCTGATTAATTAAGCCAGTTTATGTGTAACTTCTGTCCGTACCCATAAGGGCTTTTAAAGTAGAGTTAAGGCAGCTAACCCTTCTTTGTCATCTCCAAAGTTTGCAGTCTCCTATTTGGGACTGCTTGGTATTGAGTAACCCAGGGCTGAACCAGGTTACTCAATACCAAACAAGTGCTATTCAGCATGAGTAGGGATACATTAAATATACATTTCTTGGGGTAGGAACTCCTTGCAGCAAAACTTCTTGCCTTGAATATACTGGGGATGGCTCTGATTTTCAGCAACTGGAATATTTTGCTGAATATTGTTTGAACCTTTAGGTAAGCTCCACCAAGGCAAATGTTGGCTTTCCCTGCCTAGAGTGATGGTTTAAACTGAGACACTGACTGCCAAGATCAGAGTTGGTCCTCATCATAGGCAAGACTTTGGTGTCCAAGCACAGTGAGAACGTGGAACAAATGAATATCTGTCATTCTTTGCACATTACTTTTGTGTCACTGAGCTCATACCAAGTAATAAAATGTTTCTATTATAACTTTATCGATAAAGAAAATGGCAACTGGTCTAATCTTAATCCATACACCTGTTTCGTTTAATCCAAATATGATGAAAATGGATTTAAAAAAAAGAAGTGTTATTTCCTGCTCTCTCACGCTCTTCTTTTTTGTAAAACTTCCTTTTCCTGTTTTGGTTACAAGATTTTGCATAGACTCTCAACCTATGTGCCTGCTAAGCTGATGTTCTGCTCTGTCGTTTGGGGAAGCAGAATACATTGTTTAGCACAAAGTTCAGGTGCCTGAAGGGGAGTCTGTTGCTTCTGAATCTCCCCCAGACTTCTTTCCTCAATGGCAAGCAGGTGAGTATCAGGAACTCAGCTTGGATGTGTTGTGGTTTCATTGAACAAAAGTGATGTGTTATTAGCACTTGTTTGCAGAAGGATTGTCTTTCAGTCATGAAAGTCTATTGGATTTTTGCAGCAATAATAAATCATTCTCATTCTGCTCTTGACAAAGGAGCGAATGACTTTGATTCAAGTGAGCCACGTTCATCACTGATGGAACTCACATTTGTTTGTCTCTCTTAGAATTGCAACTCCCATTGATGGATCAAGGCTTTATGTTGTTTTACTATGTTGTATGCGTCTTTGTGCTGATTATTAGTGTTGTGCTTGTAATTTGCATGTGTGAATATTTGGAAACTTTTGTTTAAAGCATTGTGCTGCTGGAGTACTGAAAGGACTTCACAGTGACTGAACGCTGCGGTCAGGATCTAAAATTGACATTTTCTGTTGATGGTGCAACTTCTGATTTGTGCATGTCGTTTTGCTATTTTCCAAAATTAGTTGCTTGCTTTAATTTCTGGAGATTAATGGTGAAAGAAAATAGTTTGTGATAGCAATGGCTTACTCATTTATGGTTACTTTTACAACTTTTGTCTTGGCACATGTCACAGTCACATCAGACCCACAGTGTTTTTTTCCTTAATTTACAAACACGATTCTTATTGATGGTTGTTGTGGTCACTTGATGCACAAATGGTGTATTAGAGGTGCTGCAAGATGTGACTTTAGCAATCCTTATCACACTATGGACATAACACTGTCGTCTATACAAATATGACCGTGACGTTGCAGATACACATTCTCTTTCCTCAAGGGCATTAGACTGGCTAACTAACCTTCAAGTGGACTTATAACTGTTGCTCTAAGTCAGCCATACGAAAGAAGACTCTTAAGAACTTGGTGCCTGTACTGGAAGGGTGCTTGCAAGATACCAAAAAGAACCACACTTTGTTACAAAAGGAAAAAAGTGAGCGAGTGAAAGTGCTGTAGAAAACAGAGGCAGGCATCTGTGGTTTGAATAACCTGAAGTTCAAGGGGAGGCTTCCTGCTTGGAGCAAGGCATGCTCTTGTGAATGCTCAGTGTTCTGATAGGTAGGGGATTTTTAATTGCCAAATTGCTAGTTATGACTTTTCCACCACAATTTTGATTATATATTTTTAAGATGCTGCATGGAGATATTCCCAGTTGGAGTTTGCTTTTAAACTTTTCCTTAAATTAACGGGTGCAGTTTCACAAGAACTTATCAGAACTGAAAACTGAGAGTTTAAAACGGAGTCCACCAGCTAGTATTAAAACTTTCAGAGTATGAGCTACATGTAGGGTCAGAATCTGCTCCCAGTTGTATTCACATAAATCTGGAGCAACTCTGGGCTTGATTCTCCCCTACCCAGCAGCTTGTTTTGTTATTTACATGTAAATACATGTACTGCTAACCAATCTGGATTCTCTTCTGAATTGCACTGCAGGTGCAGAAGGTTACAACAGCTCTGAAATGAAATTCAGCCCTGTGGAAAATATCTGTTACCCTGGGCTCTCTTCAATTTGTGTTGTTTTTGCAGTACGGCTTACTTGAAACTCCCTGAAACAGAGTGAGACAGGCTAACACGGTGTGCTAGCGCAGGCTTTACTGATTACATCTGGGCTGCAGGCCTTCAAGTCTGCAGTTCACCTGACAGGCTGCAGGAATGCGGCTGTAGCCTCGTGTCTAGCTAGCCGGTGAGGTTAATGTACATGAAGGTGATACAAACCACATCTCAACATAGATCATTTCATACTTACACCTCTTTTTTAAAGCTAACATTGGACGAAGTAGATTAGCATCCTGAACCTGCTATTTCTTGTATAACAGGTTTGACCACATGAACGTGGCTTCTGGTAGCCAGTCTTAGCGGAGTATTAAAAAGCACAGTATGTTGAAAGTATGCTGTGTTTATGTCCCTTGAGCAGTCGGTTTTTTGCAGGGTGGAACAGGTCCCTGGATAAGGCCATGGAAGTTATTTCTGATCTCAATAATAGTGATTAGACCTGTGAGAAAATTTGATGGAAGGAAAAAAAAATGATGAAAAATGAAACTAAAAGGTCAGGTAAATGTTTGCAAAGTAGCAGTTCACAGCCTCGGAGAACTTTGCATGTATTTCCTCGTTAATTAAGACTGCTCCCTTGGAAGTTGGGGTGAACATGTGACAG
Organism: Crocodylus porosus; assembly: GCF_001723895.1. Taxonomy (NCBI): domain Eukaryota; kingdom Metazoa; phylum Chordata; order Crocodylia; family Crocodylidae; genus Crocodylus; species Crocodylus porosus. The sequence continues at coordinate 96,353,075 of NW_017728947.1, forward strand.
CTAGTATGATCTTGAGCCATGATATTCATGTGGGCTTTACTGGATCAAAACCAGAGTTCATGCCGTGTAGAATCCAGCTTTGAGTTCATAAAGCAGCTAGTTCCTGTGGGGGTCACAGTACAGGGGCAGGCTTTCAGCCCTTGGCAATCCCTCCCAAATGCACTGCTTCTGGATGGGATCGCACAGACCCACCAGTTTTAGACTGGGTCTCTGGGTTGCAGGCTCCCCTCACTCCCACCCCAGCTTTGCCAACCACAATAATAGAACAGTTCCAGCTTGTCAGACCCCTTTATACCACTCTTCCTTCAGTCACCTCTGATTTACAGCTGGCTAAAGGGGCTCAAAATAGCTTCTTTATAATAAAGGATGGTTTATTTACCCAGCAGTATGCAGCAAAGGATAAAACAGCAAAAGGCCTTTGTGTCTGGGTCTTGGCTAACTTTATTCTTGCCTCAAAATGCCACTTGTCTCTAGGAGCCCCCTTGTATCCTTAGTATCTCTCCATGTCTTTACACATGCTCCAGGGCAGGGTGCTTTAAGTAAAGCACCTGCAGCATTTCTTGCATACCCCCCACCGCCATTTTGAAGCATGGGGATGCTGAATACATGTGATGCCGAGGGTGATAGAGCATGCTAATTGGTCTAATCTGTTGACCCAGGACCTTCACAAGAATCTTAAAGTGGGCTCGTTTCATTGCAGTTGCTAGTATTACTTAAGCAGGAATAAGATGTTACTATATCAAATGGCAGTGTATAAAATAATCGAATTGTTATTACCATTATTACTGGATTGTCTCGTTGCAGTAGAAGAACTTATTGAATTATTTAAATCCATAGGTCTGCCTAGAATGTAAATGGAAACTTTATTACTTTCTGGAGAACTTGGATGCAAATGTCTGGGCACCTAGGCTTAATGGCCCTTAGACCACAAGCCAGGCTGTACTGGGTCAGACCAGCAGTCCATCTAGCCCAGTATCCTGTCTCTGACAGTGGCAAGTATGAGATGCTTTGGAAGGAGAGTATATGAACAGGACATGTCTATTAGGGGTGTGCAAAGTGGGCAGTATTGGATTTGGATTTGGCCCAATTGTGGGGGAGACAGTGATCAGATTTGCTGGTTCGGATCACTATCCCGATTCGATTTGTCTGACTCTGAAGATTCAATTTCGAATCGGAAAATCAGTGATTCAGCCATAGACTTTGGTTTTTTTCTACATACCTCGAGGTACCAGGCGGAGCTCGTGAATGCTGAGATGGTGGGGCAGGTGGAGCATCCTACAGGAGCGTGCCGCCCCCCCCCCCCGCCACATGCTTGGCAGCAGAACCCCTGCACCCCCCTCCCAGCTTGGTGATCAAGGAGGCACCAGTTGCAGAGCCAGGGGGCAGGGGTCCTGCACGCTCCACAGCAGACTCGGGAGTAGACCTGAAGTACCAGGTCCGCCGCCGCGCTTCTGTGGGACACTCCATCCACCTGAGCATCTCAGCATTCACGAGCTGCCTGTTACTTCAAGGTATATAGAAAAAAACCTTTAAAGCTGTGTCTGTGGCTGAATCGTTGAATCTCTTCAAACTGATTTGGAGGGTTCCAGTTCAATTCAGAGAGATTAAAGGGTCTCCTGATTCGATTCAGATTTGGAGGTTCAGCCACCGAATCTCCTCCAAATCAAATCAGCCACCAAAGCTTTGCACAGCTCTAATGTCCATCCCCTGTCATACCCTTCCTGGCCTCAACCATCATTGATTTAGGGATGTCCAAGGATACTTCGCTTGACTGTTCTGTTAATAACTCCCAATGGACATGTCCTCCATGAATTTGTCTAATTCCTGTTCTGAACCTTGGGTCTGGGAATTGTAAACCTATAAGGCTAGATAGGGTCCAACAATTAAACATATCCTCAGCTTGTGGCTTCCCTGTTGTTCCATTCTCCAGGGACCTTATTTCCAGCGTATATTTGTTTTCCTGCTTGCTCCTTTTCACTGTCTCTCTGTTTTAATTCCATGTAACCAGGCAAGATAATATCAAACAGGGAACAGGAGAAATGTCCCTCATCCGCTGCAAAACACTTCTATGGTTTTCCTTTGCAATTATAGTGTGGTAACATGGCATTTTTACCATGTTTACCTTGCTGTTTGAGATTTACAGATGAAAAGCATTGTACGCCTAACAGGATAGGGGTCTGTTCCAGGACTGGAATATCCAGTGTCTTTTGTAATAACAGTGGTAATTACAATTGGATTATTTTGTATTTTCATATTAAAATTAAGTTATTTGTATTGAAAGAAATCAGCAGATTAGTGACTCTCAACTTCATAGCATTTGGAAGTTAATTTTTATTCACCCCTCTTTTACATAACCAAATCAGATACAGCTCCTCTTTAACAATGGATGCAAAACCTGTTGACGCATGTCTGCTGCTACAACAGTCAACACTCCCACAACAAACCCATCAGAATCCATGGACCCTGCATATGCCTTTCCCAAAGGCTAAGTATAGACTGTCAAAAAGCCTGATGCTGAATCGATTCAGTCTTTGTAGGTTAGTCTAAGCAGCGTAGATTGAATCAATAAGCAAGTGAATCACTTTTGATTCCAGAAATCATGTCTGTGATGTCTGTGCAGCCACATGTTTGTGATGGCCCAAGCCAGAAGACAGGAGGCAGTAGAGCCTCCGTGCTGGGCTGAATCAGAGAGCTTGGGCCAAAGCTAGCCTCCCCACCCTGCAGGGGACGGAGGGCGGGGGTTGCAGGGCAGGGCAAAACTAACTTGAATCTGTAGGGGATCTGGGACAGAAGTTCAATAAACCGATTTAACCTAAATCAGTTAAGTCTGATACTACATCCATCCTCATTTATCTTAAACCAGTTTCAGCCATTTTGAAAGCAGTTTAAGCGCACTGAGCTTCTGTTGTGCTACAGATTTGAACCGGTTTCGGATAACTTTTACTGGTTTATGTGTAATTTCTGGCCCTAGCCAAAGTGTGGTATATCTTCTGATATCATGTAATCCACAAACCAAATGTCCTCATAGTAACTGCGTGGACAAAACTAGACAAAAAATAACCAAATACTGCGCTTCACAGTAATCACTCCACAGACTAGAAGCCATACCGTAAGCTGCCATGTTGCTGACCATTACCAGAGATAATTCATTACTTTTCGCATGAGGGGTTGTTTATATCATAGAAGTCGAGTCGGAGGGGACCTTGTAGATCTTCAAGTCTGACCCCCCACCTGGGCAGAAGAAAAACTGGGCTCAAATGACTCCATCAAGCCTCTTCTTAAAGACCCCCAGGGTAGGAGCCAGCACCACTTTCCTTGGAAGTTGGTTCCGGCTCCTAGCCGCCCTGACCATGAAGTAATTCTTGCGGATGTCTAATCTAAACCTACTCTCCAATAACTTGTGGCCATTATTCCTTGTCAGGCCAGGGTGTGCTAGGGGAAACGGGATCTCTCCCAAACCCTTCTGGTCCCCACTAGTGAGTTTATAGACGTCACCAGGTCACCCCTCAGCCTTCTCTTGTGAAGGCTGAACAGGTTCAGGTCCCGCGGTCTCTCATTGTAGGGTCTGCCCTGTTGTCCCCGGATTCTCTAATAACTTGTGTCCATTGTTCCTTGTC
>NW_017728947.1:96356702-96383814 GCF_001723895.1 Crocodylus porosus
ATTAAGTGGAGGTCCTGTATCTCGGCCAGCAACCTCCTAGAACGGTCCAACCTGGCTGACTGTTTCTCCCAGCAGATGTCTGGGTAATTTAAATCACCCATGACAACTACATCCCTTGCCTTAAGTGCCTCTGCAAGCTGGCCCAAAAATTCCTGGTCCAGCTCCTCCCCTTTGTTGGGGGGTCTGTAGTAGACCCCCACTGTTAAATCCCTCTCCCCATGGCCCCCTTGGATCTATATCCAGCTAAGAATCTTAAGGGGAATATGTCTGTATTAAGAAATCTACCTCAACTACAGGCCTGGGTTACATAACTAAAAAGTGACTACATCTCCCAAGTTGAACACAGAAAATAAATTAATTTTGCCATCACCAGTTTTTACCTGTATATCAAGAGATCACTTTTCTTCGTAGTTTTCCTTAAAGAGTGACATATTTTGGCTAAGTTATTGCATTTTTAAAAAAATATTTTGGAGAGTAATTCTTCAATATCCAGAATGCAAAGACAAGTTTCATTAATGTCTCTTCTCAGTCAAACTTAAATGGTATTTACATACATCCAGAATTTTTGTTGTTTTTTTAAGCCTTAGTGCATATACGTATATTGAAAATACAGATACTTCCAATATGGTATTTCTTCAGGTAGTTTCAGAATCAGCTAATGCTTAGAATATAGTCTTTGTTTGCTTGATTTATGTGGAACTATCCAATTTCAAATAACTCAGAGCTGGAGTTAGATACCCTTAATTGAATGGTATTTAATGTACAAATGGCCCCACTGAAATCAATGGGTCAGATTGTGTTCTGCCTTTCAGGTACTAAATGGTACTTTACCCCAAGTATGATACTGTTTCACCCTGACTTGAGTCCTTGACAGACTGATAATATAAAAAGTGGCTGGGTTACCTTCCTCACCACTTTTTGTGACACTTCTGAGGCTAAAGTGGACATAGCCAATGTGTTTAGTGATTTTTTTTTTTTTCAGTGATTTGAGCAGGATGGAATGGACTTGCACTTAGCTGTGTAAGTGCCATTTGGATGCCTAATTACTGGGATAGGTTCTGGCCTAATGTGACTGCCAGTATCAGAATCTTCAGTAATAAAAGAAATGAATTAGATCTGTGACCTAGAAGAGATCAGAGCTAAGCCTCTCTTCATGCATTGACACTTTGTTAAAGGTGCTCATTACCCTTTGATTTCAGCAGGGGCCCCTTGCATCTACAGGATCAGAACCTTCAAGGCCATCTCCCCTGTCTTCCACTGCAGGTCCCAGCAGCATATTACATATCCTACCATGAGTAATATCTTAGCCATTATTCCTGAGTGTCAAAGACTGCACGTGGGAGTTTCCAAGCATGCAGGAAGAAATAATACCTATGTTCAGTGAGCCTGTACTGGAAAGCTGGATAGGCCATCAAAAATATGGCTGTATCATTCCTACAAAAAATAAATTATTCAAATGAAAAACTATTTTTATTAATAAAAGAGGGTGTTCTTAGGGCCATCACATGAGGACCCAACCATAAATCTAGAAGATTTGGACCCAGTTTTTGTTAAATGTTAATAAATTCCATTTTAAAATATAACTGTAATTTCAGTTTTTTATAATCCTGTGGAAAGTGGCAAATAAGATCCAGGGTATAAAATTGCTGTGTAGTGAATCAAGAAGACCATAGCGCTCAGATCTCAGTGGTGGAGATCATATAAAGACCTGGGTAGATATAACAATGAGTGATTGTGGGTTCTGCTAGCATGCATGTGATCTGCAAATAACTTCATTTGCTTTTACTTTAAACAAATTAGTAGAGGTTTGCCATATCAGAGCCATAGTGCGTGGTGCATAATGGTGTATATTAAAATTCAGGGTGGCACTGGTTTCCGTATGGGGAAAAAAACCCTCATATTAGAATGTAATTAGCCTGGGCCAGCATCATGTCTCACAGCACCTGAAGTCTTAGCCTATGTGTGAGGCCTCCAAGAAGGGCAGAAAAAAGTCAGTACTAGGTTTCAGAAAAGTCAAAGTTCTGTCCCCACCAAGCAAGCAGGATTAGAGCTGGCTCGGTTTCTGTAGCCGATGGCACCTACGAGAGTAACATGCTTAGGAAGTTTTGACTCCTTTACCAAATAGCCAGATTCTCGTTTACAGCCAAGTCAGCTGCAGCTTTCAGTGCAAATCTGGAGCAAGGGTTGAACTCATGCCTCTGAATAAGTAGCAAGACACCTTAGCTGTACTGCCATTGTGCCCTGGTACTGGACACAGCTAGAGAAGAGTGGACTTTTGTACTGCAGTATTTTGAATTTGGCATTACAAGATATACAAGGCAGTAATTTCACAGGCCTTTACCACCTTGTAATTAGAGTCCTTGTTTTTTCTAATTTTATCTTCCTCCTGTTCGATTGTCTGTGATGAAAATCCAGGCTGGTGAGAGAGCAGTCTGATAGCTTGCATAGTAATGCAATGTGATGTAATTAAAACATCAATATAGAAATTTAATTACATTTTGAATGTTATGTGTAATGAATAGTTCAAGTGGCCTTCTTCACTGTATCTCTGTTCTCAGTAGATCACATCAAGACAATTTCTGGATGGCTGAATCATGACTAAATACAGATATTATCCACACTGATCTGAGAGAGAGAGAGAAAGAATGTAGACTGTGCATAATCATATGATACAGAGCATTACTATTAACATGTGGTATAGAGTTTTAACAGCAATAACAACTGTGTATAGCTTAGAAAAAAAGCTGGGAAATCTGCCCATGAGCTTTATGAGACTCTTATTTTCTGACCTAAGTTAAAAACCATGTAATGAGCCACTCAGTTCCCTTTGCAGTCAATAGAAAGAGTCGCATCGACTTCAGTAGGAGTTAGATCAGATGCTTTTTGAGCTATTTTCAGAGAAGCTGCTTATAGTAGCAGTGGGAATATTTGTCCTCATAGCAGGTATAGTGAGAAAACAGACTTCAGGCATAAAGAGGTACTCCTTGAGTCCAGATGAGACAGGAGGCAACAGTCAAGTCCCTGGAGGTACCATAGGGTTTGAAAGATTGATGAAGCTCTTTGTAAGGAATAGTTCACCATGCACTGTATCTCTTGTTTTATGTTGCTTACTGTTATGGCACTGGAGGCCACATAACAGATGTTGTCCCATTTCTATTGAAATGAATGGTAAAAAAAAAAAACTCCCCTTGACTTAAGGGAGAGCAGAAATTGAGCCTGATAGGTTGTTTTATGTAATGGTGACAGTCCGTCTTTGTATCTCTGTCCCAAGGTGTGAATTAGTATTTCAATTATGGGACTGCAGCATTGCCATTGTCACTGTTTAGTAATGAGAGTGAGGCTGTTGAATCCAGGTGCGGGATGCTCTTCTTAGTGTACAAGACTCCTGGGGAACCAAACAGAAACAAAGCTCCCAATTGTAAGGCCAAGTTCAACTCGAATCCAAAAAACACTGGGTTCAGATTTTGGAGTCCAGTCTTGCCCTGTTGAAGTTAATAGCAAAGATCTTATCAACTTCAACGAGAGTAAGGCCGAGCTAATGTTTAGGTACAAGATTGTGAGGAAAAGGAGGGAGTGGGATGACGTTTTGCGATTTTTTTAAAGATGCTTCTGGGCACACGTTGCTGTAGCGCCCCTCCAGTCACTGGAGTTATGCTAATTTATGTAAGCACAGGATCTGGCTTTTCAGCAGTGATGAGGGGCATTAGGAGAGAGATGAGTCCCTACCGTGCTGGCCAGTGCACAGACATATGGTGAAAAGAGTCACTGATCTAGAAAGTTTATAATGCGTCTACTAGCCTCTGGCATGCTGTGGGCATAGACAAACTCTCTGGTTTACAACAAAATCTTGGCTGGTACAAGCATTCATATCCTGCATGACTATATGGAGGGCCATGTTCACACCCACAAGCACAGAGGGCCGGTTTGCTGTGCCGCGGAGGTGGGGAGACGGCGACAGGATCTGTCAGCATCCGTAAGGATCTGCCTGTGGAGATGATGAATCAGCATGTCTGGGTGTTAGGCTGACCCCACCTACACATGAAAGCTAATTCAGTGCATCGCTTTTTACTCCCCTCCTTCTTAGCCTAGAAACAAAACTAGACTGACAGTCCTTTCATGACTATTTTAAGAGCCAGGGCAATGCATTTAAATGCAGTCACTCCAGCTAATCTGACACTGCTATTATGTGAGTCTTTGGATTAAGAGTACAGGAGTTAGTTAAAATCCCTTGGCTACTTCTGTTAGGCTTGTGGGGAAGCTGCTGTAAGGCATCTGTTCACCTTTAAAGGGATAAGTACAAAGGGTTTCATCTTTTGTCAATGTATTGAAAGTTGCGCTGATGTCCTGGAGGATAGAGAAAACACCCTTTGGCTGCTGAGGGGAGATGCGCTTTGCTCTGGAGCCTGTTCTTGGTGCCCTAACTCCTACTGGCTCCAGGGGAGTCCCTGATGATTAGCAGGTACTCAGACCCCCTAGCTTGGCCAGTTATCAAGCAGCTACTTTTTAAAAATTATTATTATTATTATTATTATTATTATTTTTAGTATCGGATAACTTTTTTTTTTAGTAAGGATAATTTATGCTTTTAAACAGAATGGGAGGGGAAGCATGCATCCTGTTTAACAGCATGAACTATCCTCCCTTATAAACACCAGGAGCTGAATTCTGATTTGTTCAGAAACCCCCTTCGAGCTAATACCCAGGGGCCTGTCTAAGCTCTTGGGGCGTTTTTGTTCTTAAATGGCCTGCTTGGGATCCCAGACCCTTTATGGTATAACGAAAAGAGGGTCTAGTCATGTACCAGGGTAACATGGATGAACATAGGTTTATTTTTGTAAACCATGTATGTAAATAAATTAATAGCTAATATTTTGGTCACATCTGGCTCTTTCCCCATTACTCCAATAACAACCCTTACCCATTTCCATGCTATAGAATACGTACAGCACATTGTCCTAGTTTTCTTTGTTTTGGGATAGCGTGTGCCACTATTGTACAAAAAGTAACAACCTCAAATGCTCTGTATCAGCTGTGGTCTATCTAATGTTCTCATAAGCATCTTATTCTGATGATTGTGCCCGAGCACTCAGTGAATGATGACAAGATCTGGATGTTTTTTTGTTATTATTTAGTTTCTTTGTTCTTTTAAGGCCTGAAAAGGCATCCTCAATGGTGTAATTTAGCTATTGAGAGCAATGGGACTATTCAATTTACACCAGCTGAGAAGCTGGTTGTGTTTGTATGTGTGAAAGTGTGAGCGCTACTGAAGGAAAGCCTGGGCAAACGGGTGTGTGTTGCTGTTAGGAGAAAAAAAAGGCCCTGGGTGCAAAGTAGATGATTTGTTACCACTCTGAACCGGATTGTTAAAATGATATCCTAGCCCCTGGACTAAGGAAGACAGCTATGTCAGAAAGCATATAGGCATAAAGTTAGTAGGATTGCTTTGAGTTTAGGCTTTATAACATGAATGGTATGACATAAACTATAATAATCCTCCATATTTTTGAAAGGCTGTTGGCTGCTTTTTCATTCAGAACCCTCTTATGTGGTGAGTCAGGGCCAGCTTAAGTCTCGCTACAATGTGGGTGTGCTGTTTTTTTGTTTGGTTGTTTTTGCCTCGCATTAGTAGTTCTGCTGACTGCAGGTACTGGAGCAAGAGCTGATTTCTGTTTGGCAATCCAAAAACATTCATGATAGAAGCTGAGACTTAATATGTTCCGTGTTTGTCAGTGACCTCAGCGATTTTCCCCAGTGATATCCGTTTCTCATGAAAGGTGTATTTCTTATATAAATCTGGAGGAACTCACTGTGTGTCTGACAAAGTCACTACTATGTGAGCACATTTCAGTGGGAGGGAGGGAAGTGATGATCTCATGTGAAACTGCTGAACAAAAATAAACATGTTCAGCAACTGCCTTATAATGATTATATACTTAAAGAAGAGCCTTTTATTGCTTAAAACTTCACAGAACTCAGAAATAAAGGGAGCTGTCTTATGGGATGTTTAGAAAGGAAGAAAGTCGTCCCCAGTAATTTCTCAGGGTGAGGAACTATTCGAAAGACAGTTCCCCCCTGCCACTCCCGACTCTAAAATTCGTCATATTATCTGTTAGTTTGAAACTGCTCTTTATGGCCGTGTCCACACATGGTGTGCCACCACTACTTGTCCCCAGGGAACGCCCGTGCCATACAGGCTGTGGCACACGGTAGGTTACCCTGGGTCGGATAGGCACTGAGCTGGCCCCAGCTGGGATTCTGGGGGCTCCCGGGGCTGCAGCAGCTGCAGTTCTGCTGTGCGGAGCCTGGCTGGCAGCCATAACACATCTCCAGGCGGCCTGGCTCCACTTCTGAGTGGCGCGCATTGCCCGTGTGTGTGCTGTTCTGCTTTTTTTTTTTTTTTTTCCCATGGGTTTTTTTGATCCCTGGATATCCAGATGTTTGACCCCAGATATCCAGGGTTCTTTGGCCCCTGGATATTCAGGTGTTCTCTGTGTTGCAACGGAGCAACACAAAGGGTTTGTTTGTTGTTTTTTTAGCTGCTCCACTGCAGCATAGAGAACATCAGAAAAGACGTGTCTGTGGCACCACATGCTCCACAGCTGCGTTCGTCTGGACATGGCCCTGTTTCTTCAGTTTAGGTTTAAATTAACTCAACATTGTAAATCCTTGCATTCTCCCATCCTTTCCTCTTGCTAGTAAACTGAAGTGAAACTGTTCGTTGGCGAGTCTGTGCATGTTTGGTGGTGTATTCTGTGACATCTAAGTACAAACTAAGTCTCAGTAATAGACATTAACTGGATTAGTGTAATGAACATCTTCAGTTTACCTAATACCATTTTTGGTATGGAGGTCAACTCACCTTTGGTTTTATATGCATCTCAACTTTGTTCCCAAATATTTTTCCACTCAGCTTCTAAGTATAAATTTGTAATACAGATAGGACACTCAGAAAGTAACAACAGGAATTAATTAACCTGTAAATGGAGCAGTGTGGTATCTTTTGAAAGTGTATATGATATATGCTTGCATTATAGTATTTGCTGTAGGATAAAAAAAAGGACATTAGCAGGTTAGAGATTGTTTATGAGTGTGTTCTCTCTCTCACACACGCACGCACGCACGCACGCATGCACACATTTAGCAAGCAGAATGAAACATGCCATCATTTCAAGTATCAACAAACCTGTTGCACAGTATTTGGCTTAAATGTTTTGGATGGTTTCTGCTGTGATTTCTTTAGAATATTTTGTAATAAATTGCACATTTACTGTTTTTTTTATGGTTTTGTTACTTTTGTTCTCCAGTGAACAGAGTATTTGCCAAGCCCGGGCTTCAGTCATGGTCTATGACGATACCAGTAAGAAATGGGTGCCAATAAAACCTGGACAGCAGGGATTCAGCAGAATCAACATATACCACAACACTGCCACTAACACCTTTAGAGTAGTTGGTGTTAAACTACAAGATCAACAAGTGAGTAACCAATATGCTTTGTTTCTTGAAAATTCTCCTTTGATATTTAAAGATATCATTTAGTAGGTAGCTAATGCATAATTTCCCTCACCCACCAAGCGTTTGTTAATTCATATTTTAGTCCAGCCACTTTACTCCTGTGTGCTTGATTGACCAATGAATGTACTTTTATCTGTTAAAATTTGATACTTTTTGTTTGTTTGTTTGTTTGAAAAAAGTACCTTCATTAAATTTCCATCATGGAAGATTTTCATATATTTTCCTTCTCCGTTTTCATTTATGATCATATTATCTGCTGGTGGCTTTGCTCCCTGCTGTTCATCATGACAATTCCATTCATAGTACAAACTTTTAGCATTGTACACGCTGAATAAACCATCATTCACTCTTCTTTGAGCATCTTCTAGATATGATTCTTGCCTTCCTAACTAATACCTCATATTGCATTTCAAAACCCTAGGCATGTATTCTGACTTCATGTCCAACAGCGTCAATCCAGAGTAACTTGTTTGGCTTTAATAGAGCTACAGGGGATTTACTTAATAAAAACTGAGACCAGAATCAACTCCTTACTCTGCATGACAGGGAGCCATTACTGCTAGTGATGGCACATTTGTTGATCTGAAATTTGATAGCAGTTGTTCACTTGGTGTCATGTTCACATTTATGATCCAGTAAACTATTAGGACTAGAAATCATTCCCAGTTTAGTTTGTAGAAAAAAGGGCTGGGAGCCAGGGGGCCCTTTTTCTGTTTTTAGCACCACCCCAACTCATTTGGGACATAAGGAACATTGCTTGCATTCAATGGGTCCAATTTTCTCCCATTGGTAAAATGTGATAATGCTTAGTATGCTTTAAAAATGTGCTACGGTGCAGTGGTTGTTAGTTGTTGTTAGAAATTTAGCTGGACTCTCACTACCCTGATTAAAAAAAACAACCGAGGCAACTTTAAAATGATAGTGTGTTTGTTTTTAGCTGCATCTTTGAAACCTCCTTCAAAGCCATATTTTCTACCTCTGCTTTTACCTTTTCTGGGCAAAACAGTTGTAGGTGGGTGTGTTGTATTTATTATACATAAAATTAGTTTTATGTTATATGTCCTAAACATTTTCTTGTTATTCTCAATAGAGTGAAAATAGCTGCATCTGCTGTGGTTAATTAGTAATGAGATTAGGTATCCTGGTTTTAGCTTGGATGTCAGCATGGCTCTGAAATGCTGCAAATTAGCAAACTTTTACTAACTAACCAGCACAGAGAAAACAGATCATAAGTTCATGTGGGCCCTGCATAAATATCAGTTGTATAAAAATCACTAGCAATTGAGCGGTGTTTTTAAACTACATATTTATAACCCCCTAGGGCTTGCTTAATTAGATTCTACCATTTGAACGTAGGTCAAATTTGGGGCTTGAACTGTAAATCTTGATGATGCTTTAAATATATTATTACATTAATATTAACTACTAATCTTACTGCAAAAGTACCTATTTATATGAAATACATAAGGGGACACGCATCACAACTGAAAATATCTAAAAGCAGAAGTAAACAAGTATAAAACACCTTACTTCTCTACGGTTTGAGCTATTCAAGGTGAAAAAAGGTTGTGAAAGATACCTTGGGGCATGTCCCCATATGCTGGGGCATGTAATTGCAGCAGGGAAAAAAGTAGCTGTAGAAATTTGCACCACTACCAGGATCTCCTGGTAGCAAATTTTGTTCCCGGTCTGCAAATTGGCAGCTCAGGGCATGTTTTAATGTGCCAGACTTAACGTTGCATAAAACGTGGATTTAAAGATAATTGCAGAAATTCATTTACAATCAGATCCATTTGAATATATCATGTATAATGTATATAACTAGTATTTAAAATACCTTTAAAGACATTTTCTGGCGTGCAAGGGATGGGGTATTATTGGAACCAAGACTCTCTAAATGTTGTTTGCCTTTAACAATAACAGCAACAAATTCCAGTGTTAATTGTTCTTCACTAGGCCAGCTCATGCATACTTCCAGCTTGTGTGCTGCAAAGCTGGATTGAAAGGCAAAGGTTTGTTAGAAATAAGACATCAAGTTTTCCTGGATAACTATTTAAAAGAGTCAGGTCCTCAGCAGTGTGGACAGGCGTAACAAAAATTTAATGGAGCTCTGCCAATTTATACTAGCTGAAGAGTTTTGTCGTCTTACTTTGGGTCTTTCAGCATCTTTCATTTTAATTTGCATTCTGTCGTTTCTTACATCTTCCACTGTATACAGCTTTTCCCTTTTTCTTTCTCTGGCTGGTTTTTCTTGCTTCTTATCCTGTCTCCTTTCCCTTTTCTTGGTTCTCCCTTTTATGACGTTTTAAGTAGTCTACCCTCATTTTCCTTTTCTTGTTCTCAGTTTTAGCAGTTCTGACCACTACTAAAAAAACTCACTGCAAAAATTCCATCCTGCAAACATGATGTTGAGTGTGATCATATATAAATTTAGTAACTGGAAATGGTCACTGAACCTCAAGAGTTGTTTGCTTTTAATTCGCACGGTTGCTTTCTCTGTCCCAGCTGCCGTGGTTAAGTATATACTAAAGGCCTATGGTAAACGAAGTCGTCTGTTTCCGCTGCACAGATGCATGTAGCTGCATAGACTCCTGCCAGCATGATTGACAAACCCAAAATGCAGCAGCAGTAACAGAGGCTAAGGCATTTTTGGAGCTGTGGTCATAATCAGCATGCTAACTGCTTCCGTTTTGTTAAAGTTCTTCACTTTGAATGTATGCTTGCAGAAAGCAGCTCCTTTAAGTCAGAGCTATGATTAAGTGATTTTTAAGTGAGAGATTTAATATCAACTGATCTGGCCTTAGGGGAAACGAGTTAGTGATCTTACAATCTGCATGTGGCAGGTCTGTCCTAAAGAATAGATGAGGCAAGTCAAACATGAATTGCTCTCCTGGGAGATTTGCATAATGCTTGGACCAGCAAATTCATGTAGAAGTGGGACTTTGGAACAGCTGGGACTTCTTGGATTTGAACACGGCACAGGCTAGGCCAGGATTGAGGCTTTTCTACTTTGATAGCATCTGCTGAGTTAAGTATACCCGGTTTTTTAAAATATAGGGTCAAATTCGCACATGCTACACTATAATGAAGTTGAGGAGGCTTGGGCCTACTTGCAGGAATGCTGAGTCTGAATTGCATTTATAGACATAGGAACCATTCTGAAGTAATTTAGCCAAAATCCTCAGAATTCTAGGAAGTTTTTGAATGTTTTGAGTACCGCAGTACCAAGCTAGTAGGAGATTCCTGTTCACCTGTATCATCACTATCGTCATCATCATCATCATCACACAGAGAATAAGACCAAACCATAGATCAGAGCCCCACAGTTTTCGGCTTTGTACAAACCCATAGCAGTACTGCCCCAAAAAGCCTTCAATCCAAGTCTAAGATTGAAGTACAATAAATGGGTTCAACAGACAATAAGGTAAATCTGGTTAGCATGCAGTGGTGGGAACGCTGAAAGATGGTGCATTTTAAAATGGATAATATGAAATGCTTTTCTTTTTACTATTCACAGCTAGGTTGTGGAGCTTATTGCCACAGGCTGTCATTGATACAAAGAGCGTAGCAAATTCTGAAATGGAATCACACATTTTTATAGGTAACAAGGATACCTGGCCTTACACAGGAAATACTAAAAGGAGAGGGAAAATAATGTTCCAAAAGAAATAGTAAGCTTATGCTTCAAGGCTTAAGCCAGTTGCTATATCAAATAGTAAAAAGGAAGCAGAACCTTTCTTTCGCAGCTTACTGCTGTGAAAGTTTACTTGCACCTACCTCTGGCACAGCTACTACGAGCTACCAATGGAAAATAACACCAGGCTGGACAGACCACTGGTGAGATCCAACATGGTAGATTCTTGACACACATGGCTCTGGAGGGATCTTCCCCTAGAAGTGTTTATAAAAGCTATCCTCTGAACAGTGGTTATTTATTTTAATTGCTGTTTCTGATCATCAGACTTTTAAAGTCAGGATTTATCTTGTGATCTCAACACCAGCTACAGCAAATGCCATACTTTGCTTGTTCTTTCGCCAGTGTATAAACAGCCTTCTCTTTGCTTTATTCCAAGCTTACTGACTAAGGGAGAGGCCAAACTCTTGCTATTTCCTTTTCTCTTTGCTGGTTTTAAGCGGGTCACCCTTAGAAACGCCTTTATAATTCTTTTGAAGCCTCTGGATAGATAGTATGTGTGTCTTCCTAAGCATGTGAGTTGATGTGATCAGAAAAGAAATCTGTCTTCATCCAAGCTAAGTGATGAGAGTGAGACCCCCAACGTGAGCCTAGTGCTCACTTTGCCCCACCTAGGACCAAATGCCCCACCTAGGACTAAATGCCTTCGGAAGCAAATCAAGTAATTTACCTGTCTTGATGAATCATTTATGGGGAAGCAGTTTTTTACAGTTCATGTCTTTCATTGTATTAATCACTTGTGTGCCACTCCATGAAATGCTCTTCAGACTTGCATAGACCTGTTATAAGTTGAGGAACTGATCTAGACCATCAGTGTTTGTCCCAGTGTTGGTCTGTAAGTGTCCCACATATAGACACCCCTCCAAATCTTTTCAGAATATAGTGATACCCCATTTACAAAACCAAGATAACTATATATCATAACCATAATAAATGCATTATAATTATATTATTAATTAATGTATTATTAATTGATTATATAATTATATTCACCCCTTCAGGTTGGTGGGGAGCATTCCCCTAGCTCTCCCCTGGCCCAGTGTGCATTTGCTCCTAGTACAGCAGTGGACTCTGCACACACAACTCCACTGGTGGGGATCAGAAACTGCGGGCCAGGTTCTTCTGTTAGTTACCCCAGGATGATTCCGTCCTGAGCTCCAGCCCTAGGGCTGTAATGGACGGATTTCAGGGATGCCCAGCTGTCAGGGACGAGGTGCTTGGGCTACATGTGCAGCAAATGGGGAGTGCAGAGAGGGTGAGAAAGGTAGGAGATGGGCAAAAGGATACACGAGATCTGGGAGGAGGGAGAGGGCAGGCCAGGGGGTTGCCGCAATGTAGTCGTTGCCGTTACTAGGTGGAACTGTGCCACGAGGCTCCTGCAGAGCCATATTGGGAAGCGTCTGTGGCAAAAAGTCACACTGCCTTTATTACGCAGGCAGGTGCACTGCTTCAGCTGCAGCTGTTCCTGGCTCAGCTCCAGTGTGCCTCCTGAAAACCAAGCACGCGGGGCAATCTCTACCCTTCTGCTGCAGCCACTTCTCAGTTCAGCTGCAACATGCCTCCTGAAACGCAAGGCAGGCCGGGCAGTTTCACTCTGCAGCAGCAGTGTCAGCATTGTAACACCCCTGGTAGGTTCTTGTGGCACCCATTTGAGAACCACTGCACAAGATTGTTGGGCAAAAGGAAAGTGAGTCATCATGTCTTCCTTGTCCTCCTGCTACTCTTCTTCTATTAGATGTAGTCAGAATACTCTGAATAGATTAGGCTCTTCAAAGTGCTTATGCACAGGCAAAACTGGTTTGTGAACCTCAAACAGCCTCAGGCATAGTGGATAAAATCAGCTGTGTTTTCCAGTGTCTAGGTCTGTCCCCACTTAAGTACTGGAACAGACAGAACTGCTGTAAAGTGCCTCAGACTTCACATGCACATAAACATTAGGTGGAACTTTGCATGGGGCTGGGGCAAATGGGAGCACGAAGCCTGAGTGGGCATGGTGTGGGAACCCCCCCCCAGTGGCTCCCCTGCCACTGACAGCACCAGTAGCAAGCCCTCAGGGTGCTCATGGCCCCTGTAGGGAGAGACACCCAGCAGCAAGTGGCTTCAGCCAGTTTCGGAAGCTGCACGTGGCAGCAAGGAGTGGAGCTAGGCCAGCTCATCTCTACTGTATGGGGCTCTTGTGCAGCTCCCGGGACTCATGTGCCACTATGAGGAAGCCCCACTCCCTGCTGCCACATGCAGCTCTGGGACTTCCCCAGAAAAGGTGGGGAGCCCTGCCCCCAGTGGAATCCCATGAGCTGCAGGTGGTGGCAGGGAGTGGAGCCAGGCCACTGGCTCTATTGTGTGGGGCTTTCCCCTGGTAGCACTCTCTTCCCCACTGCACCACACATCCCAGTGCGCTCCTACTGCGCTGTGCATGTGGACATACCTGCCGCTGCCCCACTACACTGTACACCCAGGTGCCTCTGCCTGCTGCACCATTGCCTCCAGGCTTCCGCCTCAGCTAAGCTCCCCCACTACAGGGAAGGGGAAGACAGAAGCAGAGGGAGACCCTGGCTGGAGCTGGAGCAATACTGGGAGTAGTGGCTGGGTGGGATTGCCCCGCGTGCTTGGTTTTCAGGAGGCACACTGGAGCTGAGCCAGGAACAGCTGGGTGGGAATTCTGGAGGTTGCAGCTTAACCCCTCAGCCTTCGGGCTGCCCTGCCTTACTATAACAGCTCTGAATTTGCTCTTTCTGCAGCTCTGTAGCTAAAGCATCATTTGCACTAAGAAAAATGATGAAAGTTTAAACAAAAATAGCCACCTAGAGTTTCTTGCCTAGATCAGTGTTTCTCAAACTTTTAAGACTCAGGGTACCCCTTGAGAGTCTCAAAACACCCCTTGGAAAATGCCAGCTCTTAGTTTTTACTCATTTTTCAACTACAGACAAATAGAGCAATTCTTCTGCTGCAGAAAACTCAAGAAAGACCACAGCAGGTCAGAATGTTATCAGTGCATTGGATTCCTATTTGAAATCTCTGGGTTTAATCTTGTGAAGTATGTTTGTATACCAAAGTGTTAACCTTACATGGCACCCCATGGCACCTTTGAAAGGTTCTTGAGGCACATCAGTGTGCCATTACACTCTAGTTGAGAATCGCTGATCTAAATAAAGTACCACTTAAAGTAAATATAGAACCTATTTCTGATTTCACACCATTGGGAATTGGGAATTTCTGCAGAGTAGCACTGGTGAAGAAGTAATGTGACATCAGTCTGGTAATTAAAATAAGTTAATGTTGATAATAGATTTGTATTGGCTCTTGAGTAATTCAGTAAGCACCGGCTATATGGGACATTTATGCACCTACCAAGGAAATTGCAATTTGATGTTGATTTGAATGACTGTGGACTGTGAAGCATTAAAGGAATAGCGATTGTGTCATTAATTACCAACTGACATACTAAGTTTTGCTCAGTTTTTTTTCTTTATATCTAAAATTATTAGACATTTACTAGCTATTTTGGCAAGATTGTCATCTGAAAAAGGTAACAAATATGTGAAAAGCAAGTACTTCATACATGCATTAGTAACTCATCTGATGTTTTTCAGCCAAATGTAAATTATTCTATCATACAGAAATGTCAGCCATAACAGTTATGACTCATCCGTATGTGGAATTATTATTATTATTTAAAATAACTTTTTTTCTCACTATGAGTTGAGAATAATTTTATTGAAAACTGATTAAATATAATTAGTTATCTGATTAATTAAATGTAAGGTTTTAACATCATTGCAAAAATAATCTCACACCTAACATTAACATAACTGTTCCTATTTCTATAGAATTGTATTGTTATTAGCTTCTATTAACACTCTACTATGGATGTTTAGAGTTGCACTCCTATAACACCAAGCTAATTCTTGCATAGCTTTGGCCTTTTATGCCATATTTAAGATAGGAGTGAATTTTCATTGTGGTGTCAAACAATTTGGGAGGAGGGTTTTAGGGAAAGGCTTTTCTATTCCTGTTTCACTCTTGTTTTACATGCAGAAGTGGTAAATTAGCAGGGTATGGGACTGCTGGAGATCCAATAAATCATGTCTTCTGCATCAGATACAGCTGGAGAGGAACTTAAAATCCCCATAGTGTCTCATTTTTAGGTCCTGCAGCTAGAGCAGTTTTGCCCCAATCCTGCCTCCAGGCAGATCAAAGCAGTGAGTTATTCCCAGAAAAACCTTGTCTGACAGCCACTGATATATGATGAGTTTCACCTCTTGAGGGCCAGACTTTTAAAAGGGTGGCTTTCCTACATAATTCCTTCCTGCAGTTGAGTGACATGCACAAATCTTCATACATAATGATAAATAGTGAATTGGGCAATGGAAGGTGCAGGTAGTCTGATCTACACCTGTACAGTGCTTACCCTTGTATCATTTCTCCTTAGTCTCTTCTGCTTTTTTATGGGATACCAAAACTATTCTACTTGCTTCTCCTTTCATTGTTTCTCACTCCTATCTTACCATCTCCAGTCATGCTGCCTTTGGCCTGGAAAACAATCTCCCAGCTACTGTGGCATTGGCTCAAACATTTAGTCTGCTGTGGAGAAGGACTAGGGCCAATAAAAGAAATCTTTCTCTTTTCCTAACAGCTGTGGATGATCCATCCCCCAAAAGATGCCAGCGCTTGCTGGCCCCAAGTCAAACACCTGTCTGTACTATGTGCACAGCTGCATGGTAGAAATGTTTAGGGAGGCACAAGCAGGTAACAGATTTGTTCAGCTCTGACAATTCTGATCTTGTCCACAGATTGGCATCTCCTGATAGCAAAACTCACACTCACCTTGTTCTTGCCCTTACAGGCATAACCGGTCCTTTTTTTCCCCAGTTATACATGCATATATACAATATTTTAGCCCCCATCTCTATCTCAAATTGCAGGTAGTGATTAATTATTCAATTGTGAAAGGATTGAAGTACAATCAAGCGACACCCACCTTTCACCAATGGCGTGATGCACGGCAAGTATACGGCTTGAACTTCGCAAGCAAAGAAGAAGCTACCACATTCTCCAACGCAATGCTGTTTGCTCTCAATATCATGAACTCCCAGGATGGAGGTAAACAACTTTTGCTTTCTTCTGTTAATTCTGTGAGTCTTTTCTATGATGCCTGCTGACGAGATTTATTTACCTCCATCACATGATGTAGGTACAAGAACTGTCTGTTGTTTCGAAAAACAGAAAGGTGTAATTGGTTTTCTTGTAGACGGCCTTTAAATAAAATAACGGTTGCTGTGGTGGGCACTGAGCATATTTGTATGCTTTTCTTCCCTTCCTTCTGTTTGTTCAGTGTATCTAGCCCATTCAGGAAAATTCTGCCTTCCTTCCTGTGGATTCCTACAGTGTGGGCAGCCCCACTGATTTATATGAACTATTCATAGAATACGGTTCTACCTATGTGAGTAACAGGGAAATAACAGTATCTGATCCTAAAGAAACTAAAGCTGAAGCAAAGCTGCAACATCAACTTACATGTAGAACTGAGAGCTCGGGTATCAAGCATCTTATCTCTCCGGTCCAGCCATTAAGCACACTGCCCTGGCTCCCTAGGTCAGACAAAAAGAGTACATGCAGCATGGGGATTGTGGTTATGTGATACACTAAGATGCAAAGGCTTACGTTCTGGACCTTGGCATATGCCATTATAAGTATTATATTAACTGCAGTTCAGGTTTCATAATGGAAAATGATTGCTTCATGAATTGAAAAGGTGACTAGTGGTGTGACTGCTTGTCATAGGGGCTTTGCTCTGCTAAGGAGGTCACTTTTCTAAATTTCTGCAAACTCTGTCCTACTGTATGTAGACAAATTACCACTTAACCTCATTTGTATGGCTGCTGCCTTGCTGAAACTCAAGGGGTGACTTGAGAGTAAAATGCGGTTCAGGATGTTTTCAGTCTACACATCTTTTCTCTCCAAAAGATGGTGCAAGCCTCCATTTTCTTTAAGTGTTGCAGTTCCAGTTTTACATCTGGTGTGTATTACAGAATTATGTTACCATCCCATCCAAGTGCAGCATTTCAGTGGTAATAATAGCAGCCATCTTGAATAAATGAAGCCATAACTTTCACAAATTGTAATAGTCTTTGATTCACACAAAAATGCATTTCTGCTCAGATCGATATCACTCTTGCCCCCTGCCCTAGCACCTGATTTAAAAAATCAGGAGAGAATGAGCAGATTCACCTCAAATTCTGTATTATGTCCAGAAATATCAGGGCCTAAATTCAGTCCTCTTCAGATCAGAAGACTTCTGGGTTAAGTACAGACGGTCAAAAAGCCTGAGGCTGAATCGATTCAGTCTTCAACAGATTACTCTAAACTGTGTAGATTGAACCAGTTAGCAAGTGAGCAGACATTCACTTTTGTTTCTGGAAATGCAGCCAAATGCCTACAGTGGCCCAGGCCAGAAGCCAGGGGAAAATAGAGCATGTCTCCCTGCTTGGCTGAAGGAGACAGGTTAGGTCAAGGCTAGCTTGCCCACCCTGCAATGGGGTGGGGATTGTGGGGCAGCTGCAAAGCATCCTGGGTCTGTGGGGGACTGTGAGTTAACTCGAGGGCAGGGGATCTGGGACAGAAGTTAAACTGATTTAACCAAAGTCAGTTAAATCTGATACTACATCCATCCAGGTTTATCTTGAATCAGTTTCAGCCATTTTGAAAGCAGTGATGTGCACTGAACTTCTGTTGTGTTACAGGTTTGAGCCAGTTTCCAGTCACTTAAAGTGGTTTATGCCTAATTTCTGTCCTCAAAGAAATTCTGTATGAGTCTGCCCCACCTCTCTGGTCTGTTTCTAAGACACAGTTTGACTATAGACATCCCTATTACAAATTTGGTTTCTTGTCTACATACTGAGCTCTTCAGTTAAAAAATAGAACATCCGATATCAGTGTTACAACAGCTGAAGAGTTTCATTATGGAACAGTTATAGTGATTTGATTTTACCAGACTTTGTGATGAGCATTATTTCCCTCCATAACTAAAATGTTTTATGTTTATTAGGCTCCCTCCACATGTTACAGGTATTGCACAATTAACTGGTTAATTGTGCAGTTACCTTCAGGTCAGCTATACCTGCAAAATAGCTATCACACAATAAAAAGCTGCAACCAGCTAAAAAATTAGACCTTGAAAATGTGTGCTAGCTTTATAGCTGATTGCTGTTCAGCTTTCATTTGCACCTTTAGCCATGGTCTCCCCTGCATCTGGGAGCCCTGACAGCTGACAGGGCTCCCAATTGCAGGTGTGCAGCCCCCAAGCCCTGGGGATTGCGACTTCCATGATCACCAAGTTTTGTGGGGGGGGAACCCCTGGGCCCACATGGGGCTCTTGGTCCTGTCTGCACCTTATGCACAGCTAGGACCCAGAGACCTCGCAGCCATGAGGCAGTCAATACCCAGAGGTCTGTCAGCTACTGGGACTCGACTCTCAGTCTTGGCTGTGTGTGCCTCCCCCTTCCCCCACCCCTGGCTCAGCAAAGGGGGCTCCCAGCCATGGGGGCCTGCTTCTTGCTGATGCAAGGGGAGCCCAGAATTGGTCTCCCCATACACAGGAATTAACATGTGAATGGAGCTAATGTGCAGTCCCTCTACAGTTGTATCTTCTGAATGTGTGGCATGGCAGGAGGCACAACTGTGTGGATCAGAAAGATCTAATTGTGCCTTTACGTGCACATGTAGAGGGGACCCTAGGTATCTAGGAAGTACAGGATTTGTGAAGTCCTGAGGTTATCTGGGGTACTCTGGAGAGATGGGAATTCAAACCAAAAGGGAGGTTTTTGTTTTTGATTGATTTGATTTTTTTTTTTTTTTAAATATAATTTGGTCTAGAAAGTCCAGTCTTAGGTGTCCTCAGTGAAGATTTGTTCCTCCACTGAACACTTTTATGTCCATCAAACTTTGAGCTCTCAAAATATCTGTCATATTCTGAAGAAACTTGATCTTGTCAATGGTTGATCAGTGACGATTAATATTTGCCATGATTTATTTAATATCAAAAGTCTGGGAGGTGATTTAGAGATGCGTATGAAAATGAAACCCTGTTCCAAAAACTTCTGCGCTGAATCCATGTCATGTCAGTGGATGAAGAATGGAGTCACATTGATGCAAATATCCACATCTCTAAAAGTTTCTAGCCCCTGTTGTTGCAAAAGCGAATCAGCCACTGAAACTGAAGAAGGCCTGTCCAACTCAGGGTAATGCAATCTATTTTATAGATTTCATAGATTTCATAGATGTTTGGGCTGGAAGGGACCCCAGAGGATCATCGAGTCCAGCTCCCTGCCCCAGGGGCAGGAAGTCAGCAGGGATCATAGGATCCCAGCAAGATAAGCATCCAAATGTGTTTTGGAGGCGTTCAAAGTGGGTGCTTGAACCACCTCCGGTGGCAGTCTATTCCAAACCTTGGGGGCTCGGACAGTGAAGAAATTCTTTCTTATGTCCAGCCTGAAACGGTCACGGTGGAGTTTGTGACCATTGGATCTTGTCATCCCTTGGGGGGCTCTGGTGAACAGTCATTCCCCCAGATCCTGATGAGCACCCTTGATAAGCTTATAGGTGGCCACCAGATCACCTGTGAGCCTGCGCTTTTCCAGGCTAAAGAGTCCCATGGCTCTCAGCCTGTCGTCGTACGGTCTGTTTTTCTGACCTCTGATCATGCGCGTGGCTCTTCTCTGCACCCTTTCAAGCTTCTCCACATCCTTTTTGATTTGTGGAGTAATCCAGCTGCAGCCTCACCAAGGCCGAGTACAAGGGGAGAATGATGTCCCGGGATCTGCTCGAGAAGCATCTATGGATGCAAGCCAGCATTTTGCTCACTTTACTAGCTGCAGCATCACACTGAAGGCTCAGATTCATCTTGTGGTCAACCATGACCCCCAGGTCCCTTTCATCTGTAGTGCTAACCAGCGTAGCACTACCAAGCCTATAAGCGTGGTGCAGGTTTCTCCTCCTGAGGTGGAGAACCTTGCATTTTTCGGTGTTGAGCTCCATCAGGTTCTCGTCCACCCATTTCATGAGTCTGTCCAGATCTGCCTGGATTACCCTCCTGTCCTCAGGTGCGGATGCTTTACCCCGGAGTTTGGTGTCGTCGGTGAACTTGGCTATAATTCATGCCTGTTTATTTATGTATTTGATATTCAGACATCAGCAATCAGTAAAACGTTTTCTTGTTGATGAAAATGTGTGTTCCTATGTTTTTATGTTTTTACTTTCAGATGAATCCACTGTTCAGAGAACTCATCCATGATAGGGCTTCTGGCTTAGTTTTTTAGAAAATTTGTCCCATTAAGATAAACTGCTCCTGCATCTGCTCATGACATGATTTGTTCTCAGAATTTCTTTACTAGTCTAACATGATTAATTTTAGCCTATACAGTGTTGAAGCCAAGGGGACACAGTGGTGGAAGCTAAAGCCTCACAGACACCAAAACAATGGGATCAGGAAGCTGATATATGAAGCAAGCAAACTAAAAATAGCACATCCATGCATAGTACAAAGGGCGGAAGGAGCTGCTGTGTTGTACTTGCATACCTCCCTGCTTGTTATGGTTAGATTACAGTGTCCAAAGAGAACTCCCCTATTTGTTTTTTGAGCCTGATTGCCTTTCTGCAGCCTCTACTTATCTGCG
This sequence comes from Crocodylus porosus, assembly GCF_001723895.1. Lineage (NCBI taxonomy): Eukaryota > Metazoa > Chordata > Crocodylia > Crocodylidae > Crocodylus > Crocodylus porosus. Next base: position 96,377,580 of record NW_017728947.1, read on the forward strand.
CACACGATTGTTCATACCTGTGCACTGTGCTGGCTTTTGCTGCTTCCCCGCCCCCCATTGCAAATTCACGCTATCGTGCAGTTATTGGATCTTGCACAGCAAAACCCATTTCTTCTCATGGCTTTTTAATATGCAAAATGTAAACCTGGTACAATGTGCAGGTGAGAGAATCATTTGAGTTTACAGGCAGGGGTCATTGCCATATGCATGTGCACCAACAAAACAGTTTTGTGAGTCCACAATGGAGGTTGGGAGGATGGTGTGCTATCAATTTGGCCCTTTATGCCCTTTTGTCCAATGTTGTTTCCTGCTTCTCTTCCCTCTTGGGCTAAATTGAACCTCTGCCTTCAAGGGAAGCACTGGGGTATATTCCAAGAGTTGGGAATATGGCATCTTTTAACATTTTACAGGGATTACCTTATTGTGTGGGGTGAATGTCCTTGTACCACACTGAATTCCTGGCAGTGTGGGAGTAGGGGAAGATCCCCTCTCTCAACAGTTTAGGTAAATTTTTAAGACTCCATACTGTCCAAATATTTCTTCTCACAGTATAAAGTGTGGATTGCGTTTTTGAAATGCTAGATTAGGAAATTCCAAAACAAAATCCCCAGATACTGAAAATGGGAATGAAACTTTTGGTTTAAGCCCTGCCCTTCTTCTAGAAATTATTTGTAATCCCACCTGGAGGAGTTGGCCCTATTTTGCAATGATGATATTAAATACTTGGATGCTAACTCCAAGGCCTAGGTCATCTTAATGTATCCATTGCTTTCAGCATTGTAAAAAAAAAAAAAAAAAAAAAAAAAAAAAGCAGCTCTTTCTTGAAAGCCTTCAAAATAGAGATCCCAAGCCACTTGCTGTTTTAAAGGTAACTTTTTAGTACATTATCTGACGCTGGCAGGAAGCTCAGCGCCTTAGTTTAGAAGGGCTACTACTATGAGCAGAACACATTTCAATCTTTTTAAAAGATACTTTCCTAGCAAATATCTTTCATCCTTCTGAGGTTAATACTAGTCAGTGTAAATCATGGTTGTTTACCTTTCAGCTCTTTTATGCACAAGTGCTTTATTTCCTTATTTCTCTCTGGGTTTTTGTTTTGTTTTGTTTTGTTTTCCTTCCACCTTTATGTTAGAAAATTAAAAAAAATTGTTCCTAAGCAATCAGCAAAATGACCACAAATGATACCTGTTCAAAACTACGCTCTTGCTCAGAGTTATTAGGGTTGTCATTTAAGACCATTAAGCTGACAAATGTCTTTCTATTAAATCAATTTCATGGGAGTCTGCTTCACAAGGTGAAGTCAAGCTTGTTTCCTGCCACTGGCTGCTTTGTAGCCTAGGTCAGTGATCCCTAAAGGGTATGGTGTGGCACACTAGTATGTCCCAAGAGCAGCAAAGTATATCACAAAAAATAGGTGGCATGGGGCCCTGGCCGTGCTGTCCCATGCGGTCGGATGGTATCCCTGCTGTGCCAGCCCTGCCAGGTGGACTCGGAGCACCAGCCCTGCACAGCAAGTTTGGAGCCCTGGTTGAAGGCTCGGATCGAAAACATTTACTCTTTTATCACGTGAATGCTCTTCTTGATATATGCTTCAGTAGCACTTGGATTGTTATGATTGGCCTTATAAGGCTAGACAATCCATAAAATATTTATATTTCTGAATTTAAATTCAAGCTGCACCTTATGGCTGGAGGGCCTGTTGGACACTGAGCGTTAACAGAGGAGTTGGCCGACTGGTACAAATGGCTTCCTTTTCTACATTATTGAGGGCAACATAGCGGAAAGTATGCAAATAACAGTGAAAGAACAGTTCAAAGGAAGCGCTTATGTAATGAGCTTTTATCGTAGAATAGCATTTCCTTGTCCTCTGCATATATGCTACCCACCGACTTGCACATGCAGTTAGCCCCGTATACTGGACAGAACATGCAGAGTTCAGCTGAATATGTCTCAGCCCTTATTGGCACGTACCACAGGGACAGCTCTAACTCAAGTTACCAATAAGCTCTGCACGGGAACATATTTTGGCAATGAGTGTAGATGTTCCTCACTCCCTTTCTTTGATTAAGACCTCTGCCGGCAGCCTCTTTTATTCCCTGGAGGTTGTTTCACATGTATTTGTCAAACTCCCATTTTTGTGGGCAGGGAGCTGAGCTCCCCAGGGAGCTGAGAGCCTTTTTCAGTCTTTGAGTGTTTTCAGCATACCTCTTCTTGTACTTCTTTCCCGGAGCAGCTGTATTTCTGCAGTTCAGTATGGGTACAGCTCATAAAGCACTGTCATCTGTAGATTGAAAAGCATGATGGAAGTGTAACATTCATCCAACAGATCCCATGTACTTTGGTAAAGATGCAGTATATTGCATAAAATTACTCTCTTAATTTGTAAGTCTCTGTCACCCAAGTATCAGGATGCAGATCATAATGCATGAGGTTCTGAATGAAATGGGATGTGGCATTTGGTTTGTGCAGAATTTCAAATTGTTACAGTCATTTTCTTTTCAGTTTGAACTATTCCGAATAGCCCGGCATACTTCTTAATAATTCAGAGGCAACAACATTTTACTGCTTGTGCTTTAAAGAATGGGAAGGTGAGAAAGTCAGGCTTATTCATGTTCCCCTCATCAGTGCTACCACTCCTGTGCTAGGTAACATTATCCCAAGACTTCGCACTACCATGAAAGATGCATAATGTGGGAAGACATATTGACGGTCTTTTCATTACAGTGCTGCAGACCCTGTAAAATTACTCAATAGTAGAGTAAATTTACTCTACTCAGCTGCAGGGAAGTGATAGCTGTTGACACTTTTAACGCTCTGAAAGGTTTGGAAACCTCTTTAGAGCAGTTGCTAGTCTGCATGATCTTGGTCACACAATGTACTGCATTTTAGCTTTCTGCATCAGGAGGTTAATACTTCTGAGTACCCTCTGGGGTGTTCCTCTCTCTACATGTGGGAAGCATTCTGCTTCCTCATGATCCCATTTACTCCCCAGTGGCTTTTTGTGCACATTCCTCCTAAGAAAAAGTATAATGAATCGAAGGAGAGCAACCCACAGAATGGGCCTGAGGGCCAGCTCGCCCAGCAGCTTACAGTGCCCTCACCAGCTCTCCTCTCCCGGAGAGACTGTCCTGTGTGTGCACACAAACGGCTGGCGAGTGTGTTTTGGGTTCTCCTATCTGCATGATTCACCCAGGGTTGGAGTCTGTTACAGCTCTAACTAGGGTGCTTTAATTCCATTTGGAGCAGCTCAAGCCTTTAGTTCTGGAGGAGCTGGGTTTAGCCCCAGAAATAGGGGTGCTCTTTCATAATTTGACCTGCAGTTAGTAGAAATGCTTTCAAATGTTAGTGGAGCCATAGATGGCAAGTCTGCTCCTATTACATGTAGAAGACATGGGTCTTTACCAAGTCTTCCTACAGCTCCCCAGGCTTTGCAGAGCTTGTCCGAAGCAGAGAGAGAAACTTAACTAAACTGTATCTCAGCTCGAGTGAGTGAAACACAGGAAGTAAATTGCCTGAATAGTTGATGAGTTAATTAGATCTGAAGAATCATTTCAGGATTAATGCTCTAAATATAATCATTAACTTGTCAGGGAATATCTCCCTGGCTTTATTTGTTCTTTTACTAAAGGTTAGGCCTCATTTATTTGTTCAGTTCTCCCAGAAGGAACAATCTGCAGTGGAAAATTTTCTCCCATGTACTTGCAAGATACCGTTTGTGGGGTGGCAGGACACTTTCCCAGTGTTTTGTTAATATAAGCTCAAGATAGTTTCCTGAACACCACTTTGCCACTTTCTCTAGGACTCCTGTATTATGTCTGTTCAGATCATCAGCGATAGCAGAGCAACTGCATCTGCTCTAGAGCAACAAAAGATTTCTGTAATCTTTGAGGAACATAACAAATCTAACAGCTCTTGCAGGCTTTAGTGATGTTTCTGTGGCACTAAATTCTGCTGTTTTAAACAAAAAGCATTTCAGGAAGGAAGCTGAGTATAAAGAGAAAAGTGGTAAGAGATTTAAGGAGGAGAGGCCTGCAGAGGAAAAGGTGCATACTACAATTGAGATTCTTTGATGCCACAATTCTCAGATTCTTGTTTTCCAGAAGTTGCTGTAACGTGGTTAACGTCCCATGTTCTTCAGCAAAAAGATGCCTCCCCCAGGCCTTTCTACTCATCTACGTATCTGCCAAAAGATCACGATAGTCTGAAAAAAGTTAATCCTAGAAAACAGCAGCATAAGTCATGCCTCCAGTCACTGTTTTACTGGAGAACGTTATAGGCTGTTCTTTTCTTTGGTGAATATGCTTTCTAGACTTGCCTACCAGTGCTGAGTCCTTTTAGGATTAATATCTATATCCAACTTATCCTATGTGAAGCATCTCCCTTCATGTTACGTAAGGCTAGATTGTCAGTATAGGCTCAGTTTTGAGCAGGGAGTGGCATGGACCCTACTTCACTTCAGGAGACTGAGTCTACCGTGGGCTGCTTTATCCTGGGAGTTAGGTACAAAGCCCCTCTTGCCATCTCCTCTGTTAACACTCAGTGTCCAACAGAGAAAATCATGTTGTTTTTGTTGTTGAGAAATAATTGCTGTGCATGCAGGTATCAAAAGGAGTTTCATTCTGTGCCCCTCACTCATGCTGAGAAGCAACTAACGGCTGCAAAATAAGGCTCACAGACAAGGTTGTTCAAAGTAGCCAAGGGAGGTAGACACCCAAATCCCAATAAAAACTATTGGTTTTGGCTGTTCACTTCCCTTGGGTCCTCTAGAAAATGTGGCTAATTATTTAGTTGCATCTTTCATATGTCTCGTTTCCAGCCTTTGCCTAAGTCTCTGTTTTAAACAACTGTTGTGTAGAAGGACTAACTCTCCTTGGTGAAGTCTCCATTGCTGTTTGCTTGCTCTGGCTTTATCTGGTGACTTGAGTCGCAGCACCATGTTTTGCTTACTGATAATGGACTGCAGGATTCATTTGTTTATTGGTAGGGCACCCAGTATCTTTCAGAGAAAAAGCAGTTGTTCCTTGAAACATCTCATTTTTAAGGCCTCTTTCAATTTTATGTTCACTTTCTATCACCCTTAGTTAAGTGCTTCAATCACCAATATCCTTAGGTGGTCTCTTGAAAAATGTGACTTCACTTCAGTAAAGACAGGAATTAGTTTAACAGGGTAGTTAGTATCTTTTAGTCTTTGGATTTGGCCCTAGAATTGGAAACATGGTGTGACCAGGTTCTATTTACTGTATTTACTCGAATAGATGATGACCCTGATTATAAGACAACTGCCTGCCGCCCCCCAGTAATTAGATTCCATATATGGAAAATTTTAATTTGGTATAATTTTCCAGATTTAGACTCTAATTATTGGAGGTTTTCCTTGAATTTGTCCCCCTTCCACTGCTACAGCAGGGAGAATAAATCTGGGGCATTAGGAAGTCCCTTAGCTTCCTGCCATGCAAATTTTCCTCCTGGCAGCCCCTCCCCCGCTCCCTTACTGTCAGACCTTGTTGTCCCTGAACACATGGAAGTAAGGAGCAAATTTGAAAACAATAACTTTGAAATTAAACATGGCTGTAGCAATTTGCATATAATGCCTATGCACTTAATTCATCCCATACTGCTGGATGTTACCTTTTTTTGAAACCGTTGCAAGTTTTAGCCAGATACTCCCTAAGCACATGTTTAGCAGCACTTTGGAATCTGCTTATGTATAGTACAACTTTTTTTTTGAAAAACTTTCGTATTCCAGGTCCAATCAGCCAAATCAGTTCGGAATCCTTTTGATTAGAGCAAAACTCAATTGTTCAAACACCATATGTGGTGCTACAACCAGGAAGTGTCATCTTCCCCAGACTTTTCAGCCTGGGGCTTCAGATACTCCCAAATCCATTTGGCAGGCATCCTACGTTCAAACTTGAGCCCAGAGCTCTTGGGGTTTGGATGCCCCCAAGTCTCACTTGCCCTTAGCCAATGGCCATAGGAGCAAGCCAGGGAGGAGTCCCCCGTATCCATAAAGTAGCGCGTAGCTGAGATCCTACACTGAGAGCTGCCAGCTGGGAGGCTGGACCAGGCTCTTGTAAGATGTCCTGTCCACAGTGCATTGGACAGGGTGGGATTTCATAGATTTCATAGACATCAGGGCTGGAAGGGACCTCGGGAGATCACATCCAATTTACTCTTGAAGGTGTTCAATGTAGGTGCTTGAACCACCTCCGATGGCAGGCTGTTCCAGACCTTG
>NW_017728947.1:96384154-96395379 GCF_001723895.1 Crocodylus porosus
AGGCTCATGTTCATCTTGTGGTCAATGATGACCCCCAAGTCTCTTCTGTAGTGCTATCCAAAAGGGATGGCACTGTGGAGTAGAGGGATGCACCCTCTACTTCACAGTGCCATTCAGATCCATCTCAGTTGGGGCAACAGAACAGTGCACCACACCATATTGCTTCAGCTGTGATCCAGCGTGATACCCAAGTAGCTGCAAGCTATGTATGCTATTAATCCAAAGCCAAAGGCTTATGATTTACCACATTATTTGTTTGGCTAGGTCCCAACTGTCAAAAGCCTTTCGGGTCATGGTGACTCCACAGCTCAGCTCAGTCTGTGCGTGTGTTTCAGATACTACCCACAAAGGATCCATGTGCTAATTAACCCCCAGTCGTGATTGGAACCAGGTGTGCTTGTCATGAGTCCTGGGGTGCTCCAGAAATTTATATGCAGATGAGGCATGGGGCAACCTGATCCAGCTTCACCTCATGGAGGGTGGAGCCACATTAATCATATGCAACAGACTCAGAGAGGGGGCAGGAGATGATGGTAGAGGGATTCTGGCTGAACTGTTGGGGGTCGTGTGGTGCTGTTTTCCAAGCATGTATGGCTGGTAAAGAAACAGGAATCCCTGGAAATGGGAAAGGCACAGCTCAGCTGCATGAGTGAAGACAAAGTCAAAATGTATGCAATATTGTGACTCAGCTTGACTTGAAAAAGAGTTGGTGGTGAGAGACTGTGTTTAATGGGCACTACCATATGTCTTGTTCATATGTGCTGCACTAACCTGTTCTTCTGGTGGGTTCTCATCTGCATCTCTGCCTTTTTGGCTAAGATAAAATGTAGGACTTTTGGCACAAAGGGGAGAGTGGCTAGGGCTGGCTCTGGCCCTCCTGGTGCCAGCCTATTTTTGCCGTACCTCCAGGCCCAGTGCCAGTCCCCCACGTAGGGAAGACCTGCCTGTGGTTTTTTTTAAGGGACACACACACACACACACACACACACACACACACACACACACACACACACACACACACACACACACACACACACATGCACGCACGCAAACACACACTTCCCCTCAGTGTGATCAGTATGTTTGCCCAGTATGGGCCAGGTGTTTTATAGTCATGCTCAGGGTTGGCTGCATTTAATCAGCTACATAGTTGGTTTCCACTCTTGGGCACAGGCTGCTTTTGGCAGCAGTTTAATGACAGACAATGTATTTAGTGAGATTTCCTTTTATATAGTTATGAGCTTGAGGGGCTTTTTCCCCCCGTGCCAATGTGGGGGAAAACCTTGTCTTGTATTCAAGTAAATATGGTAAATCTGTGCACAAGCATTGGATCTCCACCCTTTTCTTTTAAATTCTCTTAAAACTAAACATTAAAAAGGAAATTATTAGAATTCTTGTTCATCGCCATTATATGAAAAGAGGAAGACAATATTCAGGTATTTTATATGGTTTTGACAATGTAGGGAATACCCCTATCTTTCATAAAAAGAAATTTACAGGTGGCACACTGTAATGATAGCTATACAGATCAAGATTGGGAAAAGGAATTAGTCAAATTTGCCTGCTTAAATTGAAACGCTCTAAAAGGCCTGATTTGGAGAAGGTATCGACCACTTTTTTGTTCCAAGAAGCCTGGTATCTCAGTCACTGCTAACTCTAGGAAATCTTGGCTATGCAAACTGACAAGACAGCATAAGGAAAACTAATCTTTCTGACTCTGAGGCATTCAGAAGCACATGTGTGCCTGTAGGGCACCCCCGTGTGAGACAACTGCATTTTCAATTTGGCAACTCACCTTTCAAGAAATTACTGCAGGCCCATAATACTACTGTTATCTAACAGTGTAAACAAAAGGACTTATTCTTGGTGTAACTCTCAGAACTCTGTTTCTCTAAAATTATTGGATTTCTACCAGGAACAAGCTTGGGAAGAGATTCACTAAGGGTTTTTTAAGCATTTATAGGTATTAGGATCTGGGCCTTGATCCCTTAACTTTTGATCCGTTACTAATTTTAGTTCTTATTTTTGGCAGACAGTTGTCTGAAATCCCAACCCTGAATACAATAATACAAAAAACATCTCGTCAAGAAAGAGTTCTTAAATTTTCTTCAGCTATGACACCCTCCCACACAGACCACTCATGGGATATTTGGTTCAGCCTAGGGTGGCCATTGGTCCTGTTTTATATTTTTAAACCCTTTGTCCCCTGTCCATTTCTGAATGAGGAATGGACTGCAAAAACTTCTGTTTTTCAGTTAATTGGTGGAAAGACATGTCAATCATTTGTCCTTCTGATTCTGTTGGCTGTCCCTAGAGGGAGGGTGGTGCACAGCTGGGAGGAGCAGGGTTCTGAGCCAGCCAGGGAGGGGGAGAGAGAGTGAATTGGCCTTTGTGGTGGCCCCGCCCCTTGCTGATTGGCCAAGGAGGTAGTGGCCCCACCCCTCACCACTGATTGGCTAACGGGGTCAGTAGTCCTGCCCCTCACCAAGGAGATGCCCTGTATTCTGGGGATGCATCCCCTAGTTCAGCCACAATCCAATTAGCCATTTGCTGTCATGTCATGGCAAGAAACCAGGGCTACTATGTGAAGTGGTGGGTAGCAGGTGGGAATGATGTGTAGGTGTTTATCCTTCTGGGAAGGATGGCTAGGCCACCTTAAATGGGAAACGACTTCTGCTGCTAGGGCAACTTGAATGGGGTGTGCAAATGCTGGAATGAGCTCTTCCTCTCTGCTAGACCTGTTTTGGGCCTGGCAGTCTTTCACCAGCCCTTCCTAACCAATGAGGGAGTCATTCCTACCGCTCTGAGACTCCCAGGCTTAGTTATCAGGGACATTGATATCAGCATGCATTTGACCCATATTTTCCATGGTCTTCAACAGATTCCCTTGGAATAGTCAGCAAGTACCCAGGTTATGACATTTGAGCACACATCAGATTATCCCTTCTCTGACTATCCTGTTCCTATAAGGTGCTTCACATGGGCAAATGGGGGAATTTTTATTTGCCAAAAGAAAGTGTCTGTGAATTCTAAGAGCACATATGAGAGAGTTCATTGGAAATTTGTTCCTGAGATACTTTTTTGTGTGCAATTAAAAATAAAAGTGATAGTGTTTCAATATTTTTAACCTACTTTAATTATATATGTTAATCACTAGATGAGAGACATGTTTTTGGCGTACTTGAAGTTCAATAGAAGATGCAGTCTCAGTCAAAACACGTGCCTGTCAGGAGCTCATAGTGAAGCAGTGACATAGTTAATGATGCAGTTGAAGAATTATAGCACAGCTATGCTGCCCTCTCTTACAACAGACTCAGCTGAGAGGAAAGACTCCTCATTGACTCTAGCTATGCTGAATGAATCACCATATGCTGTCTTTGTCAAGGCATGCAGAACAGCTTCTGCAGCTGGCTAGTAATCCCTAGAGAGATCTCACAAATGTTAGCAGTTTCTTTCTGAAACGGAGGCAGAAAAATCTTACTTCATGTGGTCACCCAGCTTCTTGCTCTTCACTAGGTTTACCATCCCAGGCTGCAAGTTACATAATGTTCTCAAAAAAAGCCCCTTTTCCTGTGGCAGTGTCCCTTGTAATTTCTCCAGTCAGCCCCAGCAAAATGCAGAGCACCAGGGAAAAACACATGTCCTGCCACCATCCTATTCGAGCTACATTACAAGATAAGCAATTTGGGTTGGGGCATGGGGCAACCCTGGGTCTGAGTCTGGGACCTGGAGATGTCCTCTACCTGATCCCAGGGATCAGGTCGGGGAGGAGGGATTCATGTCCCAGATCCTAGAGCTGTCCTGTGCTTGATCTTGATGCTCAGCTGAGCATTGGGATGGGACATGGGGCAGCTCCAGGTCTGGGACACATACCACATGTTCAGTTTAGGACATGATATAAACTAGCCACAAAGATGTTTCAGATCTTAATGAATATTAGATGTATTTAATAAGATTCCATGTTTAATGTGAAATATCATCATGTCATTGTATCACACCATAAATTAGCTGAACGTGTGTGGCATGTTTCAATTTATGGTGTGATTAACAATCACACCATAAAGGTAATATCTGTCAGGGTCCATAGCACCAGATCTTCAGCTGGTGGAAGGATCATATGCATTTGTATTGGTTTCCAATAGGTGTACAAAGCAACCTCAGTTAAGGAACTTTATTAACAGAGTGGGATTTGTGCTGATAAGGTAAGCAGAATCCAGCATCCTCACAAGTCAAGAAGTATGTCCTCATCTGCTAGGCCCCAAACTGTACCTGTGTAAATGTTGCACACTAAATATAGGAGGAAATGCATAGTGTTAGAGTCTCTGGTTTTTAGATTAGAAGCAAAGACATGGGAATTTCCAATGGGAGAGAGCCTATTATGCAGTGTCTATTCTGTAGTCAGTATTGAAGCCTAAGGGCCAGGTGTGGAAACTGATAGTGAACTATGTTGCTTCAGCTGAATGGGGTTGTACTCCATATCTCAGGTGAGCCATAGCCTGAGGGATGAGGCCTTGACAGCCCTTAGAATCTGTATCCTCGTTAGCGTTCACAGCATATGCTGTTCTTTTTTGCACAACTGTATAAATGTGTTTAGAAACTTACTAAGCTATTCTTTTCAGTAATATCCTGCATCGCCAGGTATCACAGGTTAATTATTGATTCTATAAAGACAGACTGTAGAGGGAAAAGAATTGTTCATATTTTACATATCACTAAAGCTGTGCCTAATTATCTCCACCAATCCTCTGAAGCATAGAGCAGGCAGCCTTTGCTACAGCATGAGTTAGATATGAAAATCAGTCAACCGGAAGTGTATGAATCAGTTGTGCCCCCAGGGAAGAATACGTTAAGCCTGCCTAGTGCGAAAGTTGTTATTTATAAACAAAACTAGTTATAGGGGTTATAGTGTTGGTATTTTGTGGACCATACAGTAACCCATCAGCACAGGAGCCTCTGTACAAAATCCTATGTACAAGAGCATACTTGAATAACTTCTTCCCTATACTATCTGCCTTGCGTGCTCTCTCTCTCTCTCTCTCTCTCTCTCTGTCTTCCTCTCTCTCTCCCCCTCTCCCTCTCTCTGTGGCTCCCCCTGTGAGTCCTTTTTAAACCCTTTTTTAAAAAATCCTCTGCTACCTTCCTGTCTTTGGGCTTCAGGTTGGGCAGTGGATTGTTTTCCCACCAGCTTATATGATGTTCTGAGCTCATGGTTCTTTTATTCTGGTCTTCTGTGGGGCTCGGGAGAACGACGAGAGCCAAGGGAGCTGAGGAATTTCATTTACTTCAGGTCCCAGGTGGCGTTCTGCAATGCTCTTCTGAGGGACCTGGAAGCAGTTGACTTGATGGTGATTTCTGAAAATAAGCTTCTGTTAACATGTGCAAGAGTTAATGGAGGACTGAGGCACCTGGGGGTTACCTTGATGCGCCCTAGTGGTTGCTTCAGTCCTGTCTGGCTCCTGCTCTTGCCTCCTAGGGTCATGCCCTGCTTCTTCACCTGCCACAACTTGTTACTGGTAATGAGGGACGCTGCCCTTGGAGGCTGGAGAGCCTACAGCACTTTCTCTTCTTTCTCCCCTTGGTCATTTCTTGGTCTTTATTGTCCTAAGGGTTAGCCCCTTCACCGCTATTGCCATGCCCATGCCTGGCAGGTGTTACCAGTTATCACTGTACGCTGCCTGGTCTCCTGCAGCCTCCAAGCCCTTTTTATAGTATCGGCCTTCTCAGCTTCCACCCCCTTTCTCTAGCAGAGCTCCTTTAGCTTAGGTGCACAGCACCGGGTCCCAGCTTATGAGCTGCAGCCCCGCTCAGATTCTGGGCCCCTGGCCCTGGTTTAGCCCCTCCAGGCTGTGGCCCTCTCGCCCCAGGCTGCCTCTGCCTCTGCCTTGTATCCTGCCCTGGCAGGGCTCTGAGTCTCAGTGTGTCCCACGACACCCCCCTGGGGCCGCCTCATTTCACCCCTCACAGCCGCTCCCAATCCACTGGTTAACTCTACCACCGAGATAAGCAGGTGCTTTAATGAAAGCCCCTTCCCACACTTTCAAAAGAAAGTGATATATCACTTTAGCAAAAGTCTTCTCATTTGGTGTTAACAAACATCACAAGAGAGCAAGCCGTCCTGGTGGTGAAAAGCCTCCTGACTTTTCACCATCTGGCCCCTGGAGCACTCTGGGCCACAAAAAGCTGTTGAGCCATGGCTGTCCTCGGAGAGCTCCTTCCCGTCGCTGCCTGCTTGGACTTCGGGGCAGGGCTTATGTGCCTGGGAGCCCGCACTGCCTTCCAGTTGCCCACTTGGTCCTCAGCCCTCACACAGGGGCTTTTAATCTCTCAATTAAAAGGCAGCCTGTGCTCCTGCTGCTCCATCCCTTTAAAGCAGCATGACCCCAGATCCCTGGTGCAGGTCCCTTCAGTCCAAACTGACTGCTTCAGTTGCTGTCTCTGGAATTTTTCTCAGTTCAGTCTTCACTGTCGTTAGTCCGAGCTCCCCCCTGCCCATTTTTTACAGGCATCAGGTGCTCAAATTAAGTCCTTCTCCCCTCCACCCTCCTTTGGCTGAGTACCAGGGCTCAGTCCCCCATTACAAGTACTCAGTTGTAAATATCAAAATGTAGTTTGTGCGGAGGTGATGCGATTCCAGTTGAGAGTGGGAGAGTGCAAAAATGGCCTCATCATTTTGTGTATGATGCTTTAAATATCATGTGCTATACTGGTGGTGAGGAACCATTATTTCTCTTCTAGAAAGTCTCTTATTGTATCAGGGTGACTAAGTAATTTGCCCACAATAATTTTAAATGGTTTGTAGTAAGCAATTTCACACTATTACTGTTCACACCAACAATATACACAAACATTGACAGCCTCCCTCCGCTCCCAGGATTTTACCATTCAAAAGGCAAGTATGCATATGGCCAGATGGACTAGAAGACCCAAAAAGGAGTGGGGCTAGTTCAGGAGATTTTTATTTGATGTCCTTTTCTCACCCTCCTTTTAACAGCATTTATAGAACTAACCATAATCTTTCTGTATAGTTAAAGAAGGCCAGCTTTTATCTCATGGTTGAAGTATTCAGTGATGAGTTGTCAGACTGGTGAGTTTAACTTTAGCCTGGAATGTACAGTCAGAGGCTGGATAGGTGATGATAGGTGTAGTGGATTGGGAGGCCTGGTCCTGTTGTTGAGACTTTTGTAATAGTTTGTTTTGTGGCTTTCTGATGCAGTGGCTCTTGAAACTAATTATGCTGTCATGGACCAGTTTGCACTACATCCTGTGTTTACTGAGTTTTTTTGGTTTCCAGCTTTGATCTTTCGTATTGCATTGATTCGGAGTATTTTTAAGTAGTCCTTGTATCTCTTCTCCTGTCCACCTTGTGAACATCTGCCAGAACACAGCCCGTGGATTTTTAACAGGGAGCCATTATGGATTTTTCTAGGAAGCCAGTTACCAGAATCATAAATAGGACCAGAGCATCTTAGTTGTAATCATGACATCTTCACTTGGCATATCTGTTTTCAGAATTTGGGATTCTTCCTTGCCATCTTATTTTTCATTAGCTTAGATAAGCTAGGTGGAAATTATTCAGCTTCTTGATATGATAGTTTTAGGATACATGCAATTCACAGGAATAGTGTAGGGAAGTCTGGTATATCACTTTGTAGAGTTTCAATTTTGCCTGTAGGGTTATGTCTCTCTTGTCCCAAAGCCATAACCTTCCAATGGCTGAGCTAGCTTTAGCAGGTCCACGGGAAACATCATCAGTATGAATTTCCTGTGGAGAAAAATACTAACCAATTCACCTATGACTTTAAGCACTGGTCATCTATTACTTTAAGCATGGTTGACTGGTGATACGTAGGGATTACCAGAAGCAGGCTGGTACATCACTTTAATCTTTTTAATGCTGATAGTTCAAAACATGTGCATGTGGCCAAGAAACAATTCTTGATGACTTGCATATCTTCCTGGGAAAGAACAACCAGGGCATAGTCATCAGCAAACAGAAGGTTGTGGACAAGTTCTTCAGGCTCCCTTGTTTTTGCTTGCAGCCACCTGGGTTAACAGTTTTCCAGTAGTCCTGAATCTAATCCTAACATTTATATGAAGATCACAGAATGCAGTTGGCAGCATGGCAGCAAACAGGATACTAAACAGTATAGAGACAGAGCTGCAGTTTTACAGTTCATTACTGGAAGTGGATTGGAATTTTCCATCACTGTGGCCATCTTCCCATCATGAAATGATTAACCCTTACAATGAGTTTTGTCAGGGTAACCAGTCTTAGCAACTTCCATAAGCCTTCTTTGCTGACAGTCAACAGAGACACTAGAAGTAAGTGTTCTGACCCCTGTATTTCTCTCATCTTTGCTGTGCAGCAGAGATCAGGTGTGTGGCTTCTCTCCTTTTTCTGAAACCAGGCAAAAATTTGTCAGCTACATGACAATTCAAGTGTAACCAGCATAACTTATTTTATTTCTACATTTTGCTATCTCTGCTAAACAGTTTTCTGAAGTGTTTCTCACTTCCTGCCCAAAGACACAAAAGCTCTTTAAATGCACATAAATTGTGGCAACAAGAGCAGGTTAAATGACTTGCTCAAGGTCAGATTGCAGAACAGTGGCATAGCTGAAAATAGAAGTTTTGTCATGTGATTCCTAGTTGAGTGGCCTGCCTGTTGGAAAAGGGTATTGTGCAGAAATAAGATACTGAAAAGATCTGGTGGTTTTTGAGCTGAGCTGTGTTATACTTCAAACAGGTCAGATGCAGGAAGTGCTCCAATCTGGGGTTTTGGTTCATCTTCTTTTTATGCATAAAAGGTGCAGAGAGTATTTAAATATGTAAATGTGGGTTTATATTCTGAACCCTGTTGCAGTCAAGGTTTTCAGATCCAGGTTTGGGTCTTTCCTCTAGCTTGGGGGTTTTCAACCTTTTTGAATCGCTGTACCCCTGGCGGCTGGACATGGAGTGGTGGGGACAGGGCTGGTGTGTGGTTGAACGTGGAGCAGCGGCAGCTGCTGCTTGCAAGCTTCCCCTGCCCCCTGTGTCTGGCTGGGCAGGCAGCGCCTGCATGGCAGCATGGGATGGTGCATAGCAGTGCTCCATCCCCACCTGCGCATACCTTCTAGGGCCTTCTCAAGTACCCCCGGGGGTACACATACCCCCAGTTGACAACCCCTGCTCTACCTTTCACTATGAGATCACTTTGCTGTTTTTCTTTTACATGCAGTATGTAGTTCCACAACCAGACAGGCTTATTTCTTTATTTTGTAAAATGTATTGCCATGGCAGCTGAGCAGTTTAACGATTGTTGTCTAAGCACACCATAAACTGTATAGGCCATGAGCAGCAAATAGTGATATGGGCAGTAAAGGTGGGCCTGAGGTGCTATATTTGAAACCAGATTTTGACCATCCTTCTATGTTTGCATCTGGGCACTCAGATTATGCATCACTAATAAAGAATAGCAGTTTTACTCAGGGGGCACAGTTTGGTACCCAGCCAGGCTGGACGCTCGGTAAGTGAAAAACAAAACAATTTAAACCAGCAGTAACAACAAAACTAACTGAACTCTGAAGAAAATAAATAGGCTAATGCAGCATCTTGTAGTCTGCCAAATTACTAAGTGCTGCTTGTGACTAACAGGAATGGCATATATAAGACAAAAGCTGGCAGGAATAGCACCCAAAATGTTACAGGAAAGTCACCATTGTTCGGCAGAGGGAGTGATAGAGCTAAATTTAAATTGTATTCTTACAGGCTGGATTGTTCTATTGATTAGCCCAGAGCTGACCAAACTTTAAGTGGCTGGGGTGCCGCATACCCCAAGGACTGCTCCAGCAGGGGCCGCACACCATGGGGCTGCACTATAGGAAGCCACAAGCCCTCAGGGTTGTGTGTCATGCATGGGTCAGCAGGTGTTCCCCCACTACTTTGTACTGAGTGTGCAGGTGCTCCTCCATCCTGCTGCACCAAGCCTGTGGGCCCTCATCCACCCCGCTGCTCTGCTTATGCAGCCAGGTGGGTGCTTTGTTACCCTGTTGCATCATGCACATGACGATGGGAACAGCCATTCCTGTGTGGCACAGCACCCTACCTTACCCACAGTTTCCTGTGGGCTCCCTTATGGCACTGTGGGCTTCTCCAACACCCTCGGTTTTACCAAGGACCCCCAAGCCCTCCACTGCTACAGCTGGAGTGTTAGAGGCAGCTGTGGCCAGGTGGGAGCCCAGGACCTGCATGTTAACCTCCTCACAGGCTGCATGCTGCCTGTAGGCCACCAGCTGGGACAGCCCTGGATTAACCTTTTAATATCTCATCAGCCTGATCTCATCAGCAACTATAATCTCCCTTTTCACTACTGACTAGAATTTAAAGCTTGTTTTTTCTTGTCTTCCATCACATGATTTATACAGATGCTATGTTTTGATGTTGGTTTTTATATCACTTTTAGATGTACACTGCAAAGTATGTAGAAAGGCATATACAAATAAATGCTGAAGCCTACTATTTTTCTTCCAGGAGACTTGATATTCCAGGAGAGAATTTTTAGTACATACCCTACTGAGGAACTATTATAAAAACATCAGCACTATAGAAAGGAACTGTCTTCACAGTTTGTAATGCTGCAAAAGTCAGTGTCAGCTTGTTGGGCCCATGAATGCAGATCATACATGCAAGATCTGCCTACGAGCCAAGAGCTTCATTCGGGCAATGATATTTTTTGTTCCTTTTGCTTTCACCTGTTTATTTCTTTAGTCAACTTAAGGACCCAAATGCTTCCTTATATATTATGTTACACATTGCAATATTTAATATAAAATAAAAGGTCAAACTTGGGATGAATATTTCATTATTGAAATTAATCTTTCTGATTGACCTGAAACAAAAAATAGTTTTGATGTAAACTTTTGAAACCATTTTGGTTTTTGTTCTGATTTGGAATCGAAACAAATTTTGAGATTGTGTTTTACAGGAAATTGTGGAATTTGGCACTGCTTTAATGTTTATGTCTGTTCATTCACTACATAAAGATTTTCTCCATTTACTTCATAGGGCACCATGAAATCTTGCAGAGAGGTTTCATAGATTTCACAGACATTAGGGCTGGAAGGGACCTCGGGAGATCATCGAGTCCAGCCCCCTGCCCAGAGGGCAGGAAGTCAGCTGGGGTCATAGGATCCCAGCAAGATAAGCATCCAATTTACTCTTGAAGGTGTTCAATGTAGGTGCTTGAA
>NW_017728947.1:96397319-96405860 GCF_001723895.1 Crocodylus porosus
CAAGGTGTTCCTTCACGAGGTCAGCATTGATGGAGGGTAGGGGATCCCCCTCACCCAGATTTCCCTGTCCCATAGCAGGCATGGGCATCCCGTGTGACTGATGAAAGACTGATGCAAAGTACCTATTTAATAGGTTGGCTTTTTCCTGGGCGTCAGTTGTCAGTTGGTTAACGTCTGGGTCTCCCTTTGTAAGCCTCCTAGTTAGAGAACAGATAGAGAACACAGCACTTGGACCCTTCACTTTCCCCTTTGTATACCTCCACAGCCAGAATCCCCTTCTGCAGTCGAACGGGATGTCCATAGCACTCCTGGTAGTACTGCATCCCCTGAAGAACTGTCTGGAAGTTCAGCACTGATACTAATGAAACTACATGCTGTACCCTCTTGAAAGTCCTCTTTTGCTGCTCAAGTATATATCTCCCAGAGCTGCTACCAGAATGTTGCACTCTTTGCTTGTGCACTCTTTGAAAGCCACTGTAGGACAGTAAGCAAAGGCATAAGTCCACAGAAAATGTGCTGATCTGAGTAGAAGCAGGGTTGCTAGGACAAGGTCTTTTTCAAAATATCTTTTTAAATGTTAACAATACAGTAGTTCTTAAACAGCAAATGCCAGGCCTTGTGTTCCAGATTTAAAAGACAAGGAAAAAATCCTAATTGTTATTATATGTGAATTAAAAATGGTGCAAGTCACGAACATGGTGACAAGTTGCCTATTAGAGCTTTTCAGGGCAGTCATCTGTTGGAGAGAAAAAAAACATGATTCAGGGTTTGGGTATGTCTTTCTTGTAATCTTATTTTCTTTACTCTATATTTATTTATACTGTACAAAATCCAGGAACTTAGGTTGCCTCAAATAGCATACAAATAAGCCTCCCTTTCTGAATTAAAAAGCCATACAACAAGGCTAGTTTCTAGGAATCAACTTGCCCCAATAATTAATTATCATGAAAGCGATTAAGGCATAGAACATACCACATACCCCCCCAAAAAACTATCATACAATTATATAATACATTCAATGACTTTACACTGTTTATGCAAAAGAAAAAGATCTTGTAAATGGAGCTGTGTGAAAAATTGATTTTTAGTTTACCACTGGGTGGAAGGCAGCCCTATGGAAAACAGTTTGCGAGTCTGGGTTGATCACAGATTCCCAATATGAGTCTGCAGTGTGATGTAACTGCACAGAAGGTGAATGCAGTTTTAGGCTGTATCAATAGAAGCATTAGGTGCAGGACATGGGAGGTGATAGTGCCTCTCTAGTTGGCACTAGTTAGGCCTCATCTGGAGTAGTGTGTGCAGTTCTGAGCTGCACATTTTAAAAAAGACATGGAGAAGTTAGAGTCCAGAGGCAGGCAACAAAGACGATCCAGGGCTTGGAAGGCAAGTCAGAGAAAGACGCTGAAGGAGCTAGGCATGTTCAGCTTGTGGTAAAGGTGCTTAAGAGGGGACACGATAGCAGTCTTCCAATACTTGAAGGATTGCCATGAAGAAGAGAGAAAATACATTTTCTCTCTTACTGCAGAGAGGATGCAGACCAATGGCTTGAAGTTACAGCAAAGTAAATTGAGATTGGATATCAGAAAAAACTTCTTGACTGTTAGAATAGTGAGGCAGCGAAATAGCCTGCCTAGGGAAGTTGTGGACTCTCCATCACTGGAAGTGTTCAAGAAGAAGCTGGACAGCCACTGGTTGGGGATGATGTAGGCATAGCTATACCTGTCTTCTACCATGGGTATTTCCCGTGCTTCTGGGCTTTGCTGGTTGATCCCAACTCCCCTAATGCGCCCCATCTTTTTTCTGCTATATGTTTAGGGTGTTTTTTAAGCTGTCCCGGAGGCATTGGGTATTGGCTACAGACAAGGCTGGGGACTTCAACTAGAGTGTGCTGATTCTCCTGCTAGCACCAATGCTGGGGGTTCCTGGCTACAGCGTCTTGCCCCTTTGCTCATGGTCAAACCAATCACTATATTTGGGATCAGGAAGGAATTTTACCCAGTGGTCAGATTGGTATGGACTGTGGGGGTTTGCCTTCTCTAGTGGGGGTGTGGCCCTCTACCCAGGACTTCTTGAGAGTTTATTGACAACATTTCATAGAAACAGGACATTGGCTGCTCTGGTTCCCCTGCTTTACCTGTGACGTGTTAGGGTGTTAGATGCGTGTTGTGTTAGGGTTGATGGTAGTCTTATGTACAGTTTAGATTATGTTTGTACAGGATGGTTTGGATAGGGATGCGGGCGGTTGAACCAGATGACATCTGGAGGTCCCTTTCAGCCATACTTTTCTATGACAAAAGAAAATGACATATGGAAAAAAAATCAAAATATCTTTCAAAGTGTTCAAATGAACTGTTCAATACACATTCACAGATAATTTCAGCCATCCTAAAAATTCATTTTTCAGTGGAAAAAGAAAAAGTTGTCTAGAAATTTTAGGCAGCTGAACTTGTAGGAAATATATGTAACAGTGCCACCTAGTGACTCCTGCCATGACTATCCTGGTTCAATGAGTCCCCCATTGTTTCCTTAAAGGTTATTTGTAATGTTAAGATTCAAATAAGGCTAATGTAAGAACACTAATTTACAGAAATAGTTTTGTGAAACAGGCCTATTGTCAGCCTTCATCACACTGCATAATTTAAACCAGCATTTCCTTGTATTACATTAGAAATTAATGTAGGGGGGCACTTATCATATACCATGAATCAGAAAATATCACTTTCACTCTGTCAGTACCTTGCGAGTCTCAGGATGCATATGCAGCACTGTCTTACTAAGATCAGCAGGAATGTGGACATGCACAGTGAAGAACTGTAGACACCTTTTCCACCACTTCTTCCCAACCTGTTTCCGGAGCTCCAACTGCAGCACTCCCATGAAATAGCTGTAGGCTTAGAAAGCTTTTCAAATGTTGGCATGTACACGTCTCATTGCACAGAGGGCTTTTCCTGCTTCTCCATACCCTAGCACGTGACTGTAAGTAGAGACAAACACGCCTTGCTTAGACATTATTTATGGTGGCCAGCTGCCATTGTTTTCCTTGGGATTCTTCATAAATGGTCATACTAATCAGGTGACTTCCATGTTCAGTCTTCAAGTCAGAGATTTCATTCTACTAAGGATTTTAAGTAGTGTTGTTGTTGTTGAATTATTTTGACATGTTCTTCTATGGGCCCTATCCTTAATAAACAGGGTGCACACAGCCTTCCCTTGAACTCAGTAGCCACTCTTATGGGCAGAATGATAACAAGGTTAGGCCTTAATCTCTTTCAGTTCCTTTTTTAGGAGTATATTCTTCCCTCAGCATTAATTCTATTACTGTTACACCATTTTAAAGGGCAGCTGAACATACAGGATATCTTGCCCTGCCCTGCCCATTCAGTCCTTGTCCTTTCTGACAAAACACTGACAAAGGGGCTTTTTAACAGTTGTGTTAAGCAAATGATAGTAAATCCTTTTTTGGTCAGCCACAGAATGTTTTTCAAATGCTTTTATATAAGATGCTTGATTTCTATTAGTATTTTTGTAAGAGAGGAGATGAAAGTAAAGAAGATAAACATTCTTTTCAAAAGCTGTCGTATCAGTCAGCCATACCGTCATTGGGGAAAGGTCTTGTTCTTGCTTGTGAATATCATCATTGATATTATTCATATTGTGGCAGTGCCGAGAGGCTACGGCTCCATCGTGCTAAACACTGTGCAAATATACAACAAAGAGACGGCCCTGCTCCACCGAGCCAAGTACAACATATTAGACAGCAGTGAATAAAGAAAACACCAACATAAAGATAATCCTGTCCAATACATTTGCATATACAAAGAGGTAAATGTGTTCTCTTGGTCTAGCGTTCCTTTTCTTTTAGTTCAAGGAAAGCGGCAAAAGCAAGACTCCCAAGAGAGAATACTGTTTCTCCCCTGGAACAAGTTGCAGTCTGACTTGAATGTACACATACACATCCTATTTCAAACTGCTGTATCATGTAGATCAGTGGTTTTCAACCTGCTGTCTGTGAGCCCTGGGGTCTTCAAACTAAGGGGTCCCTGAAGGATGACTGTGATCAGTCAAAAGTATGTGAATACCTACCTTTACAATTCAGAGGGGTCTGCACCTACATTTGAAACTTTTTAGGGTTCTGCAAATGGAAAAAAAGGTTGATAAGCACTGCTTTAGACTGTGTGTGATCAATCCCCCTCATAAGAGATGCATCCAGGATCTGTGGGGATCAGATCTCTAGCCTGGAAAAATAATAAAATACTAAAATGCTGTCTCATATAGTAGCTGTCTCATATAGTAGCTCTTTGTAGAAGAATCAGGTGTTCTAAACATCATGCTGTCAGAAATACCTGTGTAACAAGCTTTGTCTTTGTGAGCTAAATATATCGCAGGTAGTGTATAAGCAAACAGGCCCTCTTGGGATTGTCTTACCTCCACATTGCCACAGTTCCTTGTCTTGCAGGGCTCCATACTACCTAGAATTGAACTATTTTTGGGGAATGGAAAAGAAGGCTGGAAGCAAAAAAAAAAGAAAGAGCACTAGAAGACAGTTCTCATGGATTTATATCAACTTCCAGGAGGTCTCTTTAAAGAGCACATGACATTTCCCAAGTAATAAATACACCGTGCTTTTCTGTAAGAGTTTTATATAATCAGCACGTTAAATTTACATGAGACTGTGTTGTGTGATGCCTCATAAGCCAGTGACCCCTCTCGTATGTTAGTCCTTGCATATTTGTAACCACGTCATGAATCACATGCCAGTTTCACATGGATTTGTGTTTTTTAAAAGAGAAACCCTAAGCCAAGTGAATTTTTTACTTGGATTTGATGGATCATTTTTAAGGTCAAGCTGGGCATATATACCTTTGATGTGGCTGATGCATTCAGATAAGCCTTTCGTAGGTTAAACTACAAATACTGCACTAATCAATCCAGATTTTCAGATCCATGCTTCATTTCTAAGCACTTGGAGCAGAAGGTGATTAAAAAAGTCAGCATGGATTCACCAAGGGCAGGTCATGCCTCACCAACCCGATTGCCTTCTATGATGAGATGACTGGCTCTGTGGATGTGGACAGAGCAGAGGAAGTAATGTACCTTGACTTTAGCAAAGCTTTTGATATGGTCTCCCACAACATTCTTGCAAGCAAACTAAGGAAGTACAGGTTGAATGAATAGACTATAAGGTAGATAATAAACTGGCTGGATCATTGGGCTCAAGGGGTAGTAATCAATGGTTCAATATCTAGCTGGCAGCTGGTATCAAGTAGACTGCCCAGGTGTCAGTCCTAGGGCTGGTTTTCCTCAATATCTTCATGAATGATCTGAAAGATGGGATGGAGTGCACCCTTAGCAAGTTTGCAGATAACACCAAGCTGGGGAGAGGGGTAGGGAGTAGTAGATATGTTGGAGGGTAGAGCTAAGATTCGGAGAGACCTAGACACATTGGAGGATTGGTCCAAAAGAAATCTCATGAGGTTCAGCAAGGACAAGTGCAGAGTCCTGCACTTGGGACAGAACAATCCCATGCGCTGATACAGGCTGGGGACTGACTGGCTAAGCAGCAGCTCTGCAGAAAATGACCTGGGGGTTACAGTGGACATTAAGCTGGATATGAGTCAACAGTGTGTCCTTGTTGCCAAGAAGGCTAATGCCATACTGGGCTGCATTGGTTGGAGTGTTGCCAGCAGATCAAGGGAAATGGTTCTTCCCTTATATTCGGCACTGGTGAGGTCACATCTAGAGTACTGTGTCCAGTTTTGGGTCCCCCAACTGAGAAAGGGTGTGGACAAATTGGAGAGAGCCCAACAGAGGGCAGTGAAAATGGCTAGGGGATGGGGCACATTTGTTTAATCTATAGAAGAGAAGACTGAGGGGGCATTTATATAGCCATCAACTACGTGAAGAGGGCCTCCAGGGGATGGGGCTGGACTGTTCTCAGTGGTGGCAGAGGACAGAACAAGGAGCAACGGTGTGAAGCTGCAGCAAGGGAAGTTTAGGTTAGATACGTCAGGAAGAACTCTCTTACTAGGAGGTAGTAAAACACTGGAACAGGTTACCCAGAGAGGTGGTGAAATCTCCATCCCTGGAGGTTTTTAAGACCTGGCTAAACAAAGCTTTGGCTGGGAAAGGTCCTGTTTTAAGCAGGGAGTTAGACTAGATAACCTCTTGAGTTCTTTCCAACCCTAATTTTCTGTGATTCCAAGTGCAGCCTGAAAGCTATTTGATAGTACTCTGTCAAAAGGTCTGTTTTTCTCAGCTTCAGATTGAGAGAATCAGTGACAGAAATGAACGTCATCCTAAGACTAAGCAAATAAAGTGAATTCTAAACACACCACTCCCCAAGTTAAAACTATAATCTTGTCAAAAAGGCAGGGGTGTGCTTCTACCCTGAATCAGATTTCTTTTTAACTCCTGAAAATGCCTCCCAGGTCTTAAGTGTTTTCTTATAGCCCAGTTAGCATAGGACCATGCCTCTCAGACAGTTACTGTTCTAAGATTTAATATATCGTTATTACAATTCAAGTTGCAGTAGGGAGCCAAAACGATTCAGACTGGAGTCATTTAGTAGCTATGATTTAACTGAAGTCAAACAGCACTAGGTTTGCAGAGTCTGAGCTCCCAGAGTGAATGCGATTGAACAGCAAACAAGAAAGGCTCCAAACACGGTTGTATTGAACAGCAGTTTGGAATTTGAATGACTCAGGCTTATTTCTTCCATTCTTAATAGGTGTGAAATCCTGCTTTCCTCCTGTCCCTATTCCTCTGTATCAGCCCACTCAAAACCCCTCTCTGACTCCAAATGGAAGAAAAAGTGTTATTTAACTCTCACTCAGTCAAGCCTGAGAGTAAGGCTCTGATCAGCCCCTCTGCCACCATCTGGATGACAGAGCCCTAGCCCACTATTTCCTTCCTCTCTCCTAACAGTACCCGATTCCCTTCTCATTGTCCTCCCACTCTTGGTCCAGGTAGATTCTTCTTCCTGCTTATATTTTTAGAGGTTTCAAGGACAAGGAAAGGTTCCTGTGACATTTCTCTTCTTTGAGATTATAGCTCTGGTCTTTAACCTCATAAAGTTAGTATGAATTGAGGAAAATATTGTTGTACCGTAATTCATTAAAAATCACAAAATTCCTCCAAAGAAAATCAAAGTTCAGGTCTTGGTCCTTGCCTTGAAAGAGATGATTACATTACTGAAGCAGTCTCTTAATTAGATAATAATGACAAATGTATGATGGGAAGGGTAATACTAAAATAGGCTTCAAACTGAATGAATGCAGTGTTGTCTTTCACCAGCAATCCTTCTGTTGAAAGCTGTCTACTGAGAAAAAAAATCAATGACTGTGAAACAAAATGACCTGGAGTGTTTAATACTTTTTAGTTATGAGCTGATGATGGCATGAGATGACCCTGCTATTGACCTGAACCAGATTTGTATCAATGACAAGATGTTACATATCCCTTACCAACACACTAAATACTCCAGCCACCAAATGCATTTGATAGTTAATAAATTGGTAATTATTGTTTTGACCCGTTTCCCAGGAAAAATGAATGAATGAATTGCAACTCAACAAGTGCTCTGCAGCTAACCTGAGAATAATTGCTCAGCATTTTAAATGAGCTTATTTTGGCAGTGGCCTTATCCCTGTTACATTCCTGTGCTGCAAATCTTGTGAATGAGTTTATTAACAGAAGTGTTTGCAGTCAGTGACCTTGAAGCATTTTTTGCAGAATTTTGTAGAAAGTAAATTTTGAATTAAGAGTTGCAAGTAGGGATGTACCAATTAAAGATTTTTTTGGACTATACCAATGGCCGATGGTTAATCAGCCAGATCAGCCAATAATAATCCAATATGCCACCCAGCATCTTGGAGAGCAGCATGCAGCTGGTAAGTATGTGGCGGGGGAGGGCTGTGGGGGACTGGTTGAGGCCCCCAAGGTGAGGGAGGAAGGCACTGCCAAGCTGGGGTGGAGCAAGGCATGGGATGGAGCCTGTGGGTGGCTCGGCCAGGATGGGGCATGGCTCTCCACCACTGTGTGCACCCATGTAGGAGGCATGGGGGGCATGTGACCTCTTCCTGCCCCCCGCCCCCCCCTGGAATGGTGCATAGGGCGAGGGTGGGCTGTGGGGGCTGGGCCAGAGCTGCACTAGGATCAGGTGGAGGTGGGGCAGGTGATGGCAGCAGCATTAGGAGGGGTGGCTACAGGGGGCTACCGCAAGGGTGGCAGTAGCCCACCCTGTAGTCCCTCCTCCCTGTTCTGCCACTGCCTGCCCCACCCCTGTCCACTCCAAGTGCAGCCCCGGGCCTAGCTCTCTGCCAGGAAGAGGCCCACGCAGGCCTGAGCCCATAGCTCTCCTGTGCCCCATGCATAAATCCAGGGGGGCACAGGCCCTCATGCCTCCTGTGGGGGGTGCACAGAAGCAGGGAACTGATTTCCTTCCTCTCTGCCCCTCTGTGCCTCCCCATCAAGCCACTTGCGGCTCCATCCCACTCCCCACCTCAGCTGGGCAGTACCTGCCCCAGCCCTACTCCCTCCCTC
>NW_017728947.1:96405960-96408404 GCF_001723895.1 Crocodylus porosus
CCTCACCAAGACTTACTGGCCGGATGCTGTTCTCCAAGCTGCCAGGCTGCATTCCTAGCTGTGTGCATGCATGCTGCAGCTGCGTGCATGCATATGGCATATATCTGCAAGATTATCAGCTACACCGGCCCAAAAAAAGCCAATTGCTTATAATGTCAATATTGTTTTTATTGGTACCAATCCAATATGGGCTGATTACATTGGTGCACCTCTAGTTGTAAGTGTATGTATCATTCTAATTACACCCATCCAGTCATAGGTCACACAGTTTGTTTCCATTCTATGTCCAACAACTCATATTTAGCATCTCAAATACTTTCAGCAAATCATTTGTATGAAAGCTACAGGCCCCAATCTGTAAGACAATATATTTGCAGAAAATCTTCACTTAAAATTTTTTTAATAACAAATGTTGACCAGAAACCTCCCCACCCCCTCCCAGAACCAGCCTGTTCACAGATTCATTGTATATAGAGAAAGGAGGGGAGATTCATTGCGTAACCCACTGATTAATAAATATTCCTTCAGCTCTAGCACTATATTGTACAATTATTTTTAACTGTAATACTACAAAAATGTGTTTTGTATCCTTGCTGTCACTCTTCTATCAATTTAGAAAGACTATTGTGATTTGCAGCCTCCACTGTAGTTGTGTTTTGCATTTAAAATTACTTGAGTAAAAATTAAATAAATCTCAAGTGAATATTTGGCAGTAAAAAATGAAAAATTCTGTTGCATTTGTGTTTTAGGAAACAGCCCCTAACTCATCAGTGAATTTAAGAACCAGTTTGCTAAAATAGGTTAATTGTGATAAAACGCATTCGGAGAAATAAATACTGGTGTAAAATACATCTGGTCCAAAACTTTAACACAACTTGAATTGTTAATTTTTCTTATGAGACTCACTAGAGATTTCTACACTACTTTTCTAAATCAGTGCATTTATTTACAGTCTGATTCAAAGAAGTGATTTAGCCCTGATGAGTTAGCATAGCTTGCAAGCTATTTCATTTTAGTATTGTCTTGCTTAATTGAAACAATCAAGTGTTACTACATTCACACTGAGATTTAAACTGTTTTGCTTAACAAATGTTCTTTCACCCATTACCCTGCCTCTCAGACAGGACCTCTTAACCCTACTGTATTTCACATTGACAAGTGACATGTGATGCTGGTGATGGGTAGGCCAGGTCTGATCTCAAAGACTCATCTCCTGTTTCAGTCTCTTCAAAGTCTGCCTAATCTACTACATATATGGTCTAGGAGGGCTTGCATTCGTTTTTTCCTGTCACCACGTCTCTGATTGGAGGACTTTAGGTCCAAAATATCCCAAGGAGTCTTAGAGTTCTTGGCTGTATTTCAGATAACTTTTTTCCCCTTTCCCCTGGGGAGTTTCTCTGCACATGGGGTTTCCCTCCTTAGGCTGGAGATTGATTCAGTCAATGTTTAACTCTAAGCTTCTTCCTGATGTATCATTTGGATAAATTAGTCTCTATGTCTAATGCAGAAATCAGTGTAAAGGATTGTTTAAACTTTCTCTCTTCATGTTGGGACGTGGGAAGTAATTTTTTTTCCTCCAAAAATGCCAGTCTGTCGGGCTCGGCAGGGTCATCTGAAAGGAGTAAGTTGGGCCACGATCAGCCTGAGCACTCGTTGTAAGTAAAACCTTAATGTTAATTGAGATGATTGCTAGGCAAATGGAACTGTAGCACTGTTGGAATTTCCTGAGATCACATTTTTGGTTGATTTAGTTCAACATGGGCTTCTTCAGAAAAAAACAGCATACAGAAGGGCCCCTTTTTAATTATTATTTCTATTTAAAAGATAGGAACCAGGTTATTATAAATTTGTTGTGTTAATATTCACTGTCATCTTTGCTAAATCAGTTATTCATTTATACTTGTTCAAAAAATGTACTTGTTGTACCAAGGTTGGAAAATATTTACCAAGGCTAAATCTAACCACTGCATATAGCTCTTCAGTCCAGCTTGTAGGATGATCTTTGCTTGCCTCAATATTTGTATTTTCTGAACACTGTGGGCCTTATTCTGGCCTTACACATAGATCTAACTACATAAACTTGATGGAGTTATTCCTGATATATACTTGCGAGAGCAGATTCCTGGCCCTTCGGACAAGTTTTGATCATAAAAGACCATCTTCTCTTTTCTTCTTCTGGAATCAACAACTTGATCTAAGTGTGGCTCCATTATTTCCCTCTTAATGCAAATAGGCTGTATGTTCACAAAACGGCTTCTGTTTTTCAGCCACTCAAAATGAGAGGCTTTGCTCTTAATTTTGGCTTCTGGTAAGCCCACCATAATTAAATAACAATGCACTACACACTATATGAGAGGCTTGTGCATGCGCAACACACTCTCTCTCTCTATATATATATGTGTGTGTATATATATGTGTGTGTATATATATGTGTGTGTATATAT
>NW_017728947.1:96408530-96424433 GCF_001723895.1 Crocodylus porosus
TATATATATATATATATATATAGTGTGTAATGCATTATTAAATCATTGTGATGTGTTTACCAGGTACCAAAATTAGGAGTTGGCAGAGTTAGAAATAGGATGTGACACTCCTTTTGCTTGAGCTAAGTTTCCGTTCATGTCATTGTTTATTACAATGGACATTATTTTATAGGACCTGAGCACTCTCTCTTACTTTTGATCCCACTGAATGTTCTTTTCAGTCCCTGCCAATGTAAGGGCTTATAAGGAAGGGTCTGCTTAACTCGCAACAAGACAAAGCAATTTTCATGGCTTGGTTGTGGCACGGAGAGCCAATTTCCCGATGGCCCTGCCCTTTGTTGCTGATTGGCAGAGACATATACCATATAATTTAATAGCAAATTCTATGGGAAGTAAATTATATCCTATAATTTATCATCTTATAAATCTAATTTTTAAATTTAAATATATATTACAAATATAAATGTATATATAGTATGAACTGTAACCTATATCATCATAATTTATTATAATATGTAGCATTCTACAAAAAGTTGAGAAATACTAATTGATGCTAACCTTAATAGAAACATTTTAATTTCACTGACTGCCACCTTCGCTTATTCTGTGTCATGAGCAGACACTGATTTTCAGTCATGTCATCTGTAGCTGCAGTGATAGTCGCCTTGTCTTTGTATTGTGGTAAACACTGAGACGTTCTAAAACAGTGTATTATATGAAAAATATGCTGGATTTTTTTTTAAAGTTGATTTCATGGGAAATCCTGGCCATTGCAATATTTCCTGGCAATCATGGACAGCACCATTTTTCATAGTTTCTGCAAAAATTGCAAAACCTCAACTTAAGTAGACCCCTACCTATAAAGAGTTGGGTTTTTGCTGGATAAGTGTACACATCTCAAAACCTGCCTACCTGTTGATTTCAACAGAAAGGGCCAAAGCTTGACAATCTTTCAGAGAGACTAGCTGTCCAGTTCCTAGATGTTTTATTCCAAAATGCAGTTAAGGCTCATTAATGGATTCTTGGGTGTGAGTATATGCTGCTGTTATTCAAACCTACCATTTCTGTAGTCTGTGAGTCTAGCAGATTTCCCAAACACCAGATAAGTTGAGGGAAATTGAAATGATACTGATTTGGCTCATTCTACATATGTGTATGAGTAGATATTAAAATACACTATTTGTTTAAAAAACATAATAATAATAATTTTTTTTTAATTGCAAAACTTTATCTTGTAACAACATTTCTTTGTCATTATTTATACCTCATGACTTAAGAATGCTAATGAATACAAGAGGCCTTAGGAAGGGTACTGTGATACCTGAAAGCTTGCCTATGTCTATCCCAGCTATGCAGTTGGTCTAATAAACAGTATCACCCACAAGACTTCTTCCCCCACAAATTACAAAGTTATCTTTATTTCTTTCACTCTAACTTCCCCCTATTTTGGAACAGTTTCCTGGGCAGGTTGAAAATATGTCATAAAATGCTTTGTACCTCCTTACAGGGGTGTATGTTGAAGCCATGTTGATCTAAGGACATAGGCAGACATGGTTCTTTGGGTATATCTGATCTCTTTTATTAGACCAACTAAATATTTTTTTGGGGGGGCGTTTCTTAGCAAGCTTTTGGGTTCCAAAACCCTTCATCAGGCTGAGGAAGCATCTGCAGTTGGTGTGTGCACTCGTCCTGGATGGAATGAACTCCTAACTAAACTGAACTGGACTAAACTGAACATTTCATTCCATCCAGGACGAGTGCACACACCAACTGCAGATGCTTCCTCAGCCAGATGAAGGGTATTTGTACTCAAAAGCTTTCAAAGAAGAATTTTTCTATTTGGGTTGGTTTAATAAAAGATAAAAGATTTAGCCAAAGAACCTGTCTGCCTTGTACCTCCATAAAGCAGCTATATGAAATATAGCAAACGTGAACAGCTATGGAAATTTATATAGTTTTCAAGTGCTAAAATAGAAAGACAAATCCCAGCAATCTAACACCACTGCCAGAACTGTAAAATTTGAGTGTAAATGGAGCAGGAGGGGCTGTTAGAAACTTCTCAAGAAAATGCATTAATGTTAATACCTTCTCCT
This sequence comes from Crocodylus porosus, assembly GCF_001723895.1. NCBI lineage: Eukaryota > Metazoa > Chordata > Crocodylia > Crocodylidae > Crocodylus > Crocodylus porosus. Next base: position 96,410,624 of record NW_017728947.1, read on the forward strand.
AGGCTTGGTTCCAGTAAAGCACTTCAGTGTGTGTTTAACATTAATCATGTTCGTAGCCCAGCAGGCCTATTTAACTCTAAACACATGCAAGTACTTTGCTGGAGAGGGGCCCTAGTGACTTGTGCCACCAAAGCATTGAAGAGTGAGGCATTTTCTCACATGCGCTGGGAGGTTTGAGAAGGTCTCGCTCGGGTGTCAGGTTCTTTCTCTCAGTGACTCTGCACAGCGGTCTCTGGCACTGACTGTCCAAACTCAGCACATTATTGCTCCCATGCCAGTCAAGAGTGTTAGAAGAGTGTCTCGTTTAAGGTGAAACTGTGACCTGTGCACAGGGCCAGCATACCACTTGAGAGGCACCAGTCCGCTTCGCAGCAAGTAAATTGCACTTTGAGGGAAGACTGGCTCTTTGTTTACTTCTTATAAGAGACTTTTCCTCTAGCGGCTCCTACACTCTTATTTTTCTTCCTGATGCACTCACACATGAGACAGGTTCTCATCAGTTTAGCAGGTATATTCAGTGTATTTGTCTGAGCAAGAAGTACTAAACGATAAAGTGAGATAGCTGTTAGCTGATCTTGCAGAATATATGGCTGATTTGGGCACTGCATTCCTTCAAGTCTGGTCCAAGACCAACTGAGACACTGGTCTCCTCTCTCCCCCTCAACTCCATCCCATCAGCCGGAAAGCACGGAAAGCTTCAAAGGCATGATACAGAAAACAAGTTAGTTAAGGTTTTCTATACCCTGTGTTTTCAGCTGATCAAAAAAAATGTCACCCTTTTTGTTGTTGTTTTCAGCCAGCTTATGGTGTTTGAAATATTTTGAAAATTAAGAACGTCAGCAATTAAATTTGACAAAACCTATAATAAATGCTCTCAAAAGATACCTTGGATCTTAATCTGCTCTAAATGTGTTTTGTTTGCAAACTGTTTTGTGAAAAAACAAGAAAGATTGAAGAAACCCAGTGATTAGTAGGCAAATGCATATAAAAATACACATACAGTAGTACATACCCTCAAATATACCTAATTTCACTAGCTCACTATCATGTTCCATATTTCTGAGACCTCAAAACATTAGAAAGAGCCAGTCGTTAAGATGCGTGCAAAAGCTTTGCATGTGCCCACTTCTTCCCACTCCTAGCAAACCATACCTTTCCATGGGAGTCTAGCACAACCTCAGATCCCGTTAGCTGCACCCCAGAGAGTGGTGAACCCTTCAGGTGGTCCATTAAGTGAGGGAAGGGATTGGGTAGAAGCCGTTTTGCTACCTGAGGATCATAGAGAAATGTACTTCTGGCTCCATGGCTTGGACCGCTCCCATCACTAAATCTTAGAGGGAAACTCAAGAAATAAGGAAACTTTCAAATTTACAGAAGAAAAAATAATCCCACAATGGAAGAGAAGAAAAAGGTAATGATTCTCTGTTGTTTACTTTGGGTAGTTTCTGTAACGTGCAGAGAGAAAAGTCAGTCCTTTTCCTAAAGAACTTGCAATTAAACTTAGTAATATTACTAAGTAATTGAAAAAAATCAAATCTAGCTTTATTGCCTTGGTCATAGCTCCCAAAGCAAGCAACTCTTTAAGGCCCCCAGGGCACACAGGGCCAGTGTGACAGTGAGTAAGGCTGGCATAGGTGCCCTCCACCATGTCAGTAAGGAGTGTATTGTCCTTTCTAATGATACAAACCCTTCCCCAGGGCAGAACCATTCCAAACAGGGAGCTGATCAGATTGTATCAATCAAATGGTGATCCATGGGTGAAGCCCCTCAACTCGGGTATCAAAGCAGTCAGGCACCCAAAACTGGCTGCTGATTTTTTGCTAGTTGTCTGAATACTGCAGACTTTGTTATGCAGCTGCTATAAGGAGCTGTGAGAGGGAACTGTGGGATATACATATGAATCAAAGACAGATCCAGCACTGTTTAGATGGATTGCTGTATACTTGCACAATACAGGATACCCTCAAAAAGGATGGTGGTAGAGACGCTGCTTGCACTGGTTCAGTTGCATGCATGCAAGTTCCCTAGTGTAGGTAAGACTCTACTATGCAAAATCCCCTCTCCATCAGAACAAAGGTAGATAGCAGTCAGGCTCTTAGCCTTTATTGGGCAAAACTCTTGGACTGCAAGCCCCTCCTCGTGTGGGTTTTACTCAGTTGCTGCCACAACTAAACTGGCTGACTTTGGTGGAACTGCTCACGTGATGAACTGCTCATCCCTAAGAGCAGGATTCACTTTGTGCCGTAGCAGTGCCTGCAGGGAGTTGTTACTGAGAGAGAACTACAGGATTTGACCAATGATGACTAAATATACATTGCCATGGCAACCACTGCATCTCGTGACACTCGGAGCTGCAGAGGACCTTTCTAAATTCTGTCATGATCTATGTTCCAGTTTATTTGCACAGTTCAGGAGCTGTTGTGTTACTTCTAGCATTAATTGATTAAACTTTGATTGTTTTTCTCTTTCCCAAGCATGAGAGAGTTTTGCAGAATTGGCCTTTATCCCCCAAATCACCTTTCAGTTATAAGAGATGTTGAATAAGCTTGCTTGGTATCCCAATTATAAAATTGGTCCAATAAAAGATATCACCAAAAATCCTTGCTTCAAGCATATTTCCTGGACCATCAGGGATACAACAATACTCCAAACCTGCTAATTACAGTAGAATTAATGGTAACTGAAGCAGCTCTTTAGCACAAAACCAATATAACAACACTGAACTAATTGTCACCGTTTAGCCTACTTATTTCAATCGAGACATTTTGAAGATTACAGATGACATTCCAAGTTAAGCTAGTGTTAGACAGAGCTGGCCTTAGGGGTAGGTTACATGGGCAACCGCCCAGGGTGCCATGGTCAGCCCCAACCCACCCTGGTGTATCCCAGCCCCTCCACCTGTAGCCCCTGCTCAGGAAAAGTTTGGCATGGGCTGGTGGCCAGGAATGGACCATCTGCAAAGCCGGAAGTCCCTGCCGCAGCCATGTCCCTGCAGCACTGCCACGGGTGGAGGCAGCAGTGCTGCTCATTTGCCCCCTTCCCACAGGAGGTCCTGGCCCAGAGAGTGGAACAGGCCACACTCTATGCTCCAGACAAATTTGCCCAGGGTACTGTTTTCCCTAAGGCTGGCTCTGGATAAAAGAATATTGTAGCTGTGATGGTCCAGAAATATATGAGGGGCAAAGATTTTTTGGGGTGGTATCTTTATCAGATCAGCTGTATGGTTGGGATAGAGTTAGGCAAACTTTCAAATACAAAGCATTCTTTCTCAGGTCTGAGGAGGAAAGCAAGCACAGTGATTTTTAAGAACAGTGGGAAGAACTGTAAAATTGGAAGGGGGAGAAATTCCCAGGGGAAGCAGGCAAACAATAGCAGAAGAAAAGAATCTTGATTACTGGAAGATTAAGACTTGTCAAAAGGTCATTAGTACCAGTAGTGTGTAGGAAGAATTTCAGGAATCAGGTAGATATGTCATAAAATCCATATTGATGTTCAGCCTTTGGGTCCAAGTGTCTAGCCAACTTATGAATTTTTGTTCCCAAGCGTGCCTTTTAAAGGTATTTGGTAGATTACCCTTGAGCATGGGGATAGTGAGGTCAGAAAGGTGGTTCTCTGAAAAATGTGCTCCTACTGACATTTGTGTGTCTCCTTTACATTTTTTCTGTGAAAGGTCGTTTTGATTCATAGTTGCTGTTTAGTTTTACCCATGTAGTTACCATGATGGCATTTGGTGTATTGGACCAGCTATATCACATTTTGGGAAAGGCATGTATAGGTTCCATAAATTCTGATGGGTTCACTGGGGGAGTGTTGAATCTAGCAGCAGTGGGGATTTTGTTGACAGGTTAAGCATCTGTTGTTAAGGCAAGGCTGTGTCCTGTTGATGTCTGTTGAGTAGTGAGGGGTTTGCTTTTGGTGATGAGTTTGGCACAGTTAGGGGGATTGTTTGAAAGCCAAGAGCAGAGGGGCTCAGAGTATTTCTCTCAAGGTCTGATTTGTCAAGTATAGGCTGTAATTGTTTAATGATTCTTTTTAATTGGTTCTGGTATGGAGTGATAAGTGACTCCCTGTGGCCACAGGGAGGGTTCTTTTTGTATTGTAGCAGATTACTGCAAGGTATTTGGATGGTTTTTTCAGAGATGCAGTCTGTTTCTGTACTGGAGCATCCTTGTAGATTTTAGACTGGCCGGGTGAGCATCACAAGGGCTTTCTGCAGAGTAAGGTGTGTTGGTATCTAAGGGTCTGATACAACTTGGCACAAACTTCACTTTCAATAATCAACACTTTCTCCAAACCATGGGCACAGCGATGGGCACAAAGATGGGCCCTCAGTGTGCTAACCTCTTTGTGAGCCACCTGCAGAAGGAATTTCTAGAGAACTGTACCACCAAACCTGCACTATACCTGAGTTACATAGATGATGTTTCCATCATCTAGACTAAACACCTGGACTTGCTTGTTATCATACCTTTCTCCACAAGACTAGCAATCACCCCAAGCACACCAAAAAGGCTGTAAGCTACAGTCGGCTGCATCAGCTGAGCCCTGCTCCTGGATGCACTGAAAGATGTTAATGAAAGTGCTCCACTTTGAACCCTTCATATGAACCCACATATAACAAGGGCTCAGATTGTCACTTGATCGGGCATTTTTAAAGTGCTCTGCAGCTGTGAACTTCTGTCAATGCATGACTGTGGAGCGCTTTCAGTGGCCAATCTGATAACAAACCATCACGTCTGTCAGCACCACTGTCACGTCTGTCAGCGCCTTATGTTTCATTGTCTCTCCAAGTGATTCATTATTAAATCAACACAAAGAGTCTAGGTTGGACTGATTTCCTATAACATACAAAGCAGTACTTTGAGAGGTTTTGTGGTGCAGGAAACTAGTACTAAAGCATTATTCTTTAATTTTTAGGTAGGTCATTGGTTTAATTCCACCTGCCAGGTCAGCTGTGACAAAAATCATTACTTATCCTCAAAGGCTCCTATTCAGAAAAGCACTTAAACATGCTCTGAAGCATTTGTCTTAAGCTAACTTCTGAGTTGGCAGCTTAAAACCTCTTTCATAGCTACTAGAAATCATAGTAATGAATGGCATCTTTTGGTATCACGGTTGACAGTTTCTTTGGTCCACACCAAGTAGTTAGTGAACACCTAAATTGCATCTTACCTCATTGTGGGTGTCCCTCAGAGATGGTGAGGTTTGGTGATGTTCTGTCTTTATATGGATCAGGGCATTTAATTTAAAAGACTGTGATTGTAGCAGTCTTCACCAACAGAAAGCTCACCTTAAGTCAGGGTAGTCCAACTTCTAAGCCCCTGGAGGCTACACCAGCAGGGGCCACACCAGGTATACCATGTGGATGCTCCCTTTCCCACACCCCTCTAGTAACATGGCACTGAGTATCCCCCCCAGCACTTTGCTGAGGAGGCATGCATGCATGCATGATCCCACCCCCATCACTGCAATGTGTGTCCACATGGGTGCTCCCCCACCCCACTGTTGTGATGTAGGGGTACACAAGTGTCATTTGTACCTCCCTTCCAACTGCAGCACATGAAATCAATTTCTTCCCCTCAACCCCTGCACAAGCCCCCTGACTCGCCCTCAACCCCCTGTGCAGCCATACTGCTCAACCTTTGGGGAGAGGGCAGGAAGTGGCAGCCCAAGGAGGGAGGGGGAATCTGGAGACTCCGACTCCTGTTTCAGTCCGAGTGATGGGCAAAACAGTGGCAGAGTAGGGGGCCACACAGTAACACCTCATATTCCTTTTTCAGCCCACAGCCCACTAGTTGGACAGCCGTGCTCTAAGTGATAAAAAATAAAACGTAGCTATAGAACGAGTTGTGGTTTTCTTTTTAGTATTTGATGTTAATGTAGGTTATATGCTGTTGTTCCATTTGAAACTCCTGAGTGTGTGAGATTTCCTCTTTCCAATGATACTTTTTATTAAAAGAGAAAAGGCAAAATGCCTATTTAAAAACTGCCATGCCAGGAATACTATGCATCTTCTTTAAAGAAAGTAAGAAGGGAAAAATCTATTTTCTTAGGACTCCCTGCACAACAGTCCCCATTAAAATATTAATGCTTATTCTTTAAGTATGGGCATTAAAATAATGGGCATTACCATAACATTAAACTGATAGAAAACCCCTGCAATACCAAAGTATGACAACTTTCATATGGTAAAACTAACGTTTTGATGACAACCGCCATGACCCTGATCCAACCCCCCATAAACCAGCAGGAGGCTTTCCGCTGATTTCAGTCCATGTTGGATTAGGAACCAATTCTGTTACTGTCACTTTTTATTCATGAATCATTGGTTACTTTTACAAAGCAATCAAATTTATGTGAAGAAAGGTTAGTTTCCTTTATTTCCTTTCATCAGTGACTATTGTTCTGCATTAAGGATAAGCATTTCTCAAATTGCCAAACAAAATAAATTGGACCATTAAAAAAAAATTGTTTTAATTGTATTTGGCATGCAGGAATAAGCAGGTGTATCTGAGCGAAATTTCACTAAAATTCAACAAGTAATTACATTTATCTGAACCAGCATAGGATACTATTATTAGCAAAGCATTTAATTAACTGTCCATTGAGAGAGAGCCAAAAAAGAAATATCTTGGCTGGCATTTTCCTAAGTAGTCTGTCTTTCTAATAGTTCACAGAACAGCACTCTAAATTTAAGACATGCATCACATAGGGACTAAGTAGTGTTTTGATGCTCAAGGCCCAATGCTATGCTTAACTGTTTTATTATTACCTTCTGATAGGGCAGCCTATAAAAAGCATGCTTTTAAGAACAGTCATAAAACCAAATTAAATCAATAAGACTAATAGAGCACCTTGGAGTTCAAAAAAGGAACAAGCAAATACATATAAGAAATGCCTTGAATAATACAAACTAATCTCTATCAAGCTGTCTCTGTATCAGTCCCAGTATTTTACTGTGTAGGGGCTTCTGCCTCTACACAGTTAAAACATCAAAGAAGAAATTCACAAATAGTTTTTATTGTTGTGACAACTCCAGCCACGAGATGAGTCTTCAGGACATGGGAATGAAACCAGGATATAAATAAGGTGTGTGGCAAGGAGCAGTTTGCTTAGGATTTGATATTGGTGAAGCGTGCTGATCCTTCCTGCTAGGTGCTGAGTGCTTTCAGCTCCCAATAACTACAGTGAAAAATGAGGCTGCATGGCCTTTCAGAAGGGGGCTCATCACTTCACAGGGTTGAGCAAAAATATTTCCGCATGAAGAGCCCTCCCAATCCCATTGTGCCAGGTCCCTGCAACCTCCTTATTCAGACAAACAAGAAAGCATGTATCAGTAGGACATGAAGTCCCTGATGTGACCCCTGCTTCTGGATTTCTGAGATAAGCTGTGTGCCTAGTGAGGTCAATGAGGGAAGCTTTCACTGAGTGCAGTAAGCTTTGGGACTGGCACCCAATGTACTGTATTTACCTGAATCCAAGACACAGTCAGTTCTTTTAGGGGAGCTCGAGAAGAAACTGTAGCTATCTGATTACGATCTCCATCAGAACAACAACAAAAAACTACAGTAATTGTAGACTTTGTCTCAAGTATGCAGCGTCCAAAGCAAAAAAATGAAAACTTTTCAAGACCTTTTTGATACTGTATGTAGGAAAGCTATCTAATTCCAGCTGGTTCAGAGGGTAGATATCGTGTTTGACAGTTATGTGGAGAAGTCACTGAAATAAGGCAAATGCTAGGGGAAGAGAGTAGCGTACATACTACAGGGTTAAGTGGAACTACGACAGGAGAAAGTGAGAGAAGGGAAGCCATAATGATCACAGATGATGGAATTCAGGTATGCAATCATCTGTCTGCTGCTCTAGAAGAAGTAGATACTTGGCTGGTCATCCATTTATTTGATGCAGTTTCATCTGGTTTCACATGTCATAGTGCTGTCTAATGATACAGATGTTTTTGTCCTTCTTCAATGTCTGTTTTAGCTGTTTGAAAAAGGACTTCTGGAACTTCGGGTTAAAGTAGGCTTGGGTGATAAAGTAAGATTTTTTCCTCTTCACATGCTTGGACAGAAACTAGGACCAACTTTGTGCAGCATTCTTATTAAGGTCACATTCTCACAGGATGCGATGTCACCAGCAAAGTGGGAACAAAATTGTCAGCATTGAATATGTCACCAGATAAATTCCTGGTAGGTTTTGCTGAAGATAACACACTTTCTGAGGACATAGTTAGCAGTGCCAAAGAATCCCTTCTTAAGGTCCTACAGCCATCACTTCATTGCAGAACATTTGATGAGCTTCGTTTTACACCGTACAAAAGTAAACCAATCTCACAACTTCCCTTCCACTTCTTTCTCTATTTGAAACGGACACCTCAGGAGATGCTTCTTTGTGACACGTGAATGCTTTAGTCTGGATGATAGCAGCTACGGAAGTATGTTAAATCTGGAATAATTTGGGTGGTACAAAGACCCAGGTAGAGCTCTTTTTCTGGACCAATGTCTCCAATCTATTCCTGATAAATTATTGTTGACATGTAACTGTGCAACATGCAAAACGGCAAGATGCAAGTGCCAAAAAATTACATGTCTTGTACTGAATACTGCAAATGTGGTGAAAACTGTATAAAGAAAACCAAGTGGTCTAATAGATGATGTGTTGAATCACCTCAAAACATTAAAAGAAAAAATCTTTCAATAGTTACATTAACGTGTTTAATATCATGTTGTATGTTATAACACTTCTTATTAATTCCGTATTGATATTCCAATTGTATATACAGCATTTAGATTTCAACTGGATGTAAAAAAAAAAAAAAATCCACCAAAAAATTTCATAAATAATGTTGATATAATTTTCCTTGAGAAAATTGTGAACCCTGCTTTCTTTTGTCACTGTTACATTGGATACATCTTTATTGGATTGTTTGACCTTGAAAACTGTGGGTTAGACACCAAGATTACCTTTGTACCATACTTAGAAGAGGAGATACCAGTCACCAAAGAGTGACTATCACCGTGTTCAAAGGTGGCGCCCTCCCACTTTCCATGCACCGAGTGGTGAAGTCCACCCAACTGGTTTTCATCTTTTCACATTTGTTTTCTTAAGTATAGGTGGTTAGCTTAGTCAGTTTTGACTTTTGTACAGGGGTCTATACCAGGGATAGGGCTAACTGTATTTCTTCTTTTTACAGTTAATCCAAGAAAAAATGAATATACATTTCCAACTGTTATCTAGTCAATAATTTCATATCCCTCTTTCTAAGAGGGAATATCAGCACTAGGATTGATTAGGGAAAGTGGCTTATAGTGCAGAGGTGTTTACTGTGCGCCTTCATGCCTTATATAAATGCATAGTCAGGAGTAGGGTTTGAGAAGTAGCAAACATGCACACAAAACATCTGTTACATTTCCCATTCTTACATTTGTTGGCTAAGTGCGCCGGACCCTGCAGCTTCAAATGAAAATTGCTTGCTTTTCACACACCCTTAATATCTTATATCCAGTAAAAAAAAAAAAAAAAAAATACTCAGGCACCATCCCACTCCCCACTGGGAAGTCCTGAGCAAAGGGCATGTGTTAGACCCATAACTTGGAATAAACATGGGTTGTGTTTCTCTTCTGAGTAGATATGGGTATTAGTCCCATAAATTCACATCTGTGCAAATCAAAAGGTCTAGTTTGGGTTTCTATTCTGTTGTTTTGTTCCTGCGTACAGAAATCCAGAGAAGTATTCATGTTCACTCTGCAGAGGTCCCATAATATTAGAATTTGGATCTGACTGGCTGCAGGCACAGGCAGAATATTAGCATCTAACATACAGATCCTTCAGACGATTTTGTGTGTAAATGTAAAAAGTGTATTGTTCCTTGAAAGTTAAGAGTATGCATAAATGTTTACAGAATGGGAGCCTTCATGAAGAACGGATGTATAGTAGATGCATTATATTTTCAGTTGCAATGATTTAGAGATCTGTAGGGCAGGAGCAAACCCCACCGTTATGAGTGAGGCAGTTGAGCTATAATCATCTCCAGTGGGATCAAAGAAGTGACATTAAGGAATGACTTGAGGATCTGGCCCTTGACAGTAGTGAAAACTTGCAGAATATTCTGCAGTCCAAAAGATTTCATCTGAAGCAGCATTTTCCAAGTCTTGTGGGTTTATATTTCACCGTAATGAAGTGAGCCACTGTTGCACCCACCCACTTCAGCCACCGCTACTGCTGATTGCCACCAGTTTCCTTTACTGGCAACAATCAGTGTCAGGTAAAATGGCAGCAGCAGCTGAAGTAGAGGGGCATCATGAGAGTGCCTGAAGCAGTGGGTAACACCACTTGCCACTATGATTCACACATGTCCACCTGGGAATCTTTTGTGCTGTCGCTTCCCTCGCCCTCCAAAGATCACACTTTGACAAATACTGATCTAAAGTCCCAGATCAGGCATTGCTCTGCCTTCCCTTCACATTGTAGTATATATTTATCTGGCTTTCATCAGAAGGGGTAATAAACAATCACCATGCAGCAAAAAGAGGCAACTGTGTGAAAAAGGATTTTTCTTCCTCACTAAAATAAAAAGATGCAATTCAGGATACATCAAAGCAACCACAAAAACTGTTACTGTGTTTGAAGATCAGGCATTGCTTAAAAATGCATAACGTCTGTCAAAGTTCTTTAGCTCTCTAACTTTACCTGTATCAGGAAATTAAGTCTTGGTCTAAAGATGGTTTTAAAGGTTTATACACTATTCATAAGCTGGGTGCTTCCTTATAAAGGGAAGTGAATTTGTTGTTGTGATGTATTATTTATGAACGCCACAGGTAGAAGGAAGTTAAAAATGGAAAAATCCTACCCAGCTTCGTTTGAATTTGTTTGAAACAATCTTTTCTTTTATTATTTTGTCCCCTTTGAAATGTCAGATTTCCAAAATCTATTTTTTTGCAAAGGTAGAGATGAAAGTTAAACACACAGGCAAAGGAACCATGGTGCCATGTTTGGAAAATAAAAGACATTTTTAGGCCATCCTGTCCTACTGGAGTTGACAAGACAGCTATGCATTGCAAGGCTCTCTGAGCCCTGTCTCAGCTCCCCCTCCAGTGACTGCAGTTCAGCAAGCAGACAGGGACTCCCATGCTCATCAGTGAACCAGCTGTTGGGCAGATGATCATGCTAAATTTCAGGTCATTTGATAACTAGGACAGGCAGACATGATTTGTGGTTCACCTTCGGTGACATGTAGACTAAGAGCATCATCAGCACAATGCAAAATTGCTCACATTATGGAGCCACTCCGATATGTTCAGTTGATGCAGGGGGTGGACTTGGCGCTGCTCTGACACGAAGCATGCTAGAAATTAGTGCCTGCCACTTGCACTGGCTTGGTACATGCAGATGGAAAATTGGTGGAATAACAGTGCAGAAAGTTGCGATTTGTCTTGGTTGGTTTCCCAGCCCTACCATTAATGCCCTTTTGAATGGGTTTATGCTAAAAACTCTGCACGCTCTTTGCAGGCATTGTTGGCTCTGCTTAGTCATGTCAGCAGTTTTGTAGACATAAATTAATTGCAATTCATATAAGAGTCGGCAAAGAAATGGTTTACACAGCTGCAGGGAAATAATGAGGAGTCCTCTCTGGTTCCTCCGACAGCTGGTGAGCATGAGATAATGGAGGGAATACACAGTCTGGCAGGAGTTGTCAAAAGGATGGAGCTGCCTGACAGTGAGCTATGTCCTTTTTTGTGGTCAGGACTGGAGGAAGGGAGCTGCACTTTATTGGACTTTAGTTTATGGGCTTGGGGAAGGAGCTGCTCTTTGGGGGTGGCTGGATGGGTGTCTTCTAGGTATTCTTCTGTCCCAAAGTAGGGACAGCTGATCCTTGTGGCAAAGAACATGACTTTTCCTTGGCCCATATTCAGCCCCTGTGTTATTGTCTGCTCTCACCAACAACAAGACAACTGCCATAGGTGGACAGCTATTATAAGCCAGAGGGGACTATTATGATCAATTAATTTGACCTCCTCTGTAACACAGACCTGACAGCCTAGCAACTTCTGTTTTTGGGCCATACTTTCCATTTCTAAACTAGAAAGTGTCTTTAGAAAACTGCCTAGTATTGACTGAAGACCGTGAGTGATGGAGAATCCATCATTTCCCTATTTAAGTTATTCCAGGCATTAAAATTATGTTCCTGTTTTCTAGTCTGAATTTGTCTTGCTTCAGCTTCCAACTGCTGGATCTTTCTGTGCCTTTGCCTGCTAGATTAAAGAGCTGTCTAATATCAGAAATCATTTGTATCCCAATATCCAGCCTCTACTGTGAATTGCAGTAACTTGGTCTCAAGTGCAACTACAGAGAAATGCCCTAAAGCAGCCCCAGTGATACGCTTCTCAGTTTGGAGTGTGAGAAGGGGCAGGACATGTTTGGGAATATCCTGAGCACAGTGCCGGATTATGACAGCTGAGGCCCTAAACTATGTCCAGTTTAAGAGGCTCCATACAATAAAAATAATCCAATGTATGTATATTTTTGTCATATGAGATAAAAATGTCCATATTAAGAGTCATTTTCCCATATCTCCTTTATTCACCAACTGATCATTATAAAACTTGACATTGAGTCAGGGTTTTTTTTCTTATTTAGAGGCCCCTCATTGCGAGGACCTAAACTGTATCTCTAGTAGCTTAAGCCTAAATTTGGCACTGCCCAGGCAGGATTTGCCACTGCTGCAGTGTTTATATCAGTCATATATCATTAGCACCTGGTGGTTTGAGCTAGTTCACCTATTTCATGTTTAATAATACTGTAACAGACTCTGAGTACTTCAGAGCCCAATCTAAAGAAAAACTTAAGCTCCTTCAAGTTGGGCACTGCAGCATGTAACTTTAGGTGCCTGTCCTAAAAGTGTATTAATTGCTTAGGCTCCATGTACAGTGCGTGGGGTGAGTTAGGCTGCTACTTTGAAGAGCCCAAAAACGTGTATGAAGAACTGGGAGGAACCAAAAGGGAGCACAGGGGTGTGTCTCAAACCCTCTTGGATATCTGAGTCAGGGTTGCAAAGGTGATGCCCCCACCCATTTGATATCCAAAGCCTGGAGCCCTGAATTATCTACCGGTATTCCTTGAAAAAGCTGAGCAGGGCTCACTCTTTGTAAAACGTGGCTGGAGGAGGTGGTAGTATATATATCTTGTATAATAGCTCCATCATAAAAACACTTGCCCAGGAAGATGGAGACCTGGGTTCCAGGTCCATTTCGAAATGAACAAGAGACTGCTCTAATAACAGGCTTTAGGTTAGGCCATGAGAGGCACCTTCCATCAGCTCCTGCCAAACCTGGTTCACATGGGCTGCCTTGAGTGCAAGATTTCTGCTAGAAGGAGAGTACGCGACAGCTCATTTGCCCCTAGTGGTTTGGGTACTCATGTGGGATAGGAGAGGGATCCCTGGGTTCCCGTTCTTGCTCTCTTTCTGTTTTTAATCTAATGTCTGTTTAATGTAAAATGCATTAACAGGAAGCAGGGACTTTCTTTCCTTCATTGAATGGTGTAGAAGGGAATTTAAATGCCTTAATCCGTCAGACAAGAGGGACAGTCAGGTAAAAAACATGCTGCTTTATTTCTAGGAGAATCCTTGGAATCCTCTCTGCTAAAATAATATTTGTTCTTACTTCATGTATTGATTTTTCATGCCCACTATGGGTCAGGGAGGCCTGGGTGACGGAGATTCCTTGCCCTCCATCGAAGCTGACCTCATGAAGGAACACCTTGACAGGCTGGATACCTTCAAGTCAGCCAGCCCTGATGGGTTACACCCAAA
>NW_017728947.1:96425568-96429131 GCF_001723895.1 Crocodylus porosus
GGGGATAACAAGATCTAACGGTCACAAACTCCACCGTGACCAGTTCAGGCTGGACATAAGAAAGAACTTCTTCACTGTCCGAGCCCCCAAGATTTGGAATAGACTGCCACCGGAGGCGGTTCAAGCACCCACTTTGAACGCCTTCAAGACACATTTGGATGCTTATTTTGCTGGGATCTTATCATCCCAGCTGACTTCCTGCCCCTGGGGCAGGGGGCTGGACTCGATGATCCTCCGAGGTCCCTTCCAGCCCAAATGTCTATGAAACCCATGAAACATATAATTATGTCAAATCCCAAGCATTAAGTACACAGTAACATCTACTATTACTGGTTTGCTTTTCCCTATTATTAATTAATATTTGTTTTCCAGTAACACCCATTCAGGGGTCAGGGTCATGGAGTGCTAAACAGTGGATGCACCTGAACTGAAAAAGAGAGTCCCTGGCTCTTTAGATCTGAGCATATAACAGGAGATGATGAAGTGGATGCAGGGGCAGACAGGGGAACTGATGTCACAGGAAGATGGTTATGACAGGTGTAATGAACCACTGATGCAGCACACTTAGCTCCACAACGATTTCCAAGGATTTTGTGAGCTCCACAGTGTAGGTAAAGGTAAAAAATTCATTACTCAGCAGCTTTGTACAGGCAGCTCTTTTCAAGCATGGCAGCAAAGTGCTTGTGAAAAAAACTGACTGTAATGGGCAAACTTCCTCATAACTGGAGTGTGATAATTATGTTAATGTTGTTTTAAGTTTCCTTCCTGCAGCTGGCTGACGTCAACTTTTACTGGTGCCTGTTGTAGAGGCATTAATACTGTATAGGCTCTATAAAGCTAATAGACACAAACAGTTAAAAAAAAAAAAAAAAAAAAAAGGGAAAAAAAAGAAATGTGGTTTGGTCATGAAACTATATAGATTGTCACCCAGTTGGTCTGGGAATGAGTCACATGTCAAGGATGTGGTTTCTGTCAGTAGGTAGACTGACTGTACGGGTAGTAGCACTCCAGATGTCTCAGCACTGATCAGAGTGCTTCTGTTTGATAAATTTCCAGATGCTTACATGATTGACTGCATTAGGGGTTTTACCAGCTCTAACTTGTACCAAGAGCATTTTGGTTTTGCTCAGAAGCTCACCTGTTAGATATCAAAATGCAAAAGAATGATTAAAATCAGTCACCCGATTCATTAGCTGGTGTAAGTGGGGGGAGTTTCCAGAAAGCCAGTCGAGCTAAACCAGTTAGATGAACTTTGAATTTGGCCCAGCCTGTGAGGACTGTAGGTTTGGCCCTTTGAAATCACTAGTAGATAAACTAATACAAAGCGCAAAAGATGGATGAAGGAAAAAGAAGGAATAAGCATGGAAAGAGAGAATTGATGAAAAAATTATAAGGGGAAGAGGACAATGAATAAATACTGTGTAGAGCCTCCTCAGACAAGCCATTAACTTCCTTACAAGGCCCTTCTGCAGCACCTGCCCCACTTAATTGTGGACAAAAGAGGCAATTAGCAGACAAAGTGAAAAGAGATGTGATGGATCAGGGGGACACAGGGATGGTAGGATGAGGAAAAGAACAGAGAACATACGGGGATTTAAACCTGCTCCTATGTAATTCTAAATCCAGCAAGTCTGCTAAGATTGTTTAAACTTAAAGGCTCCAGATGCATCCCTTCTGTAACTCCATTGACTTCTATGGAGCTATACCCAGGGTACATTTAATCTAGCATGTACAGTTGTTTTTCATCATTATGATCTGGCTTCTCTTATTCACAGGATCTTGGTTTATTAAAATCAATTGCACATAAATAAATCAATAGGGCTGAGACAGGTGAACCCAATGACAGCAATTTCTTTCTGATTTTGCGGTATGTTTTCGCAGTGTTTCTTCTCACTGTCCAGACAATGTGTCAGACTGTGGAGTCCAGCATTCAGACATCCTGAAGTGTTCTGATAGGTTAGGAAGAAGTTCTAATTAAATATTTAAGTGGAGAGGCCCATCTTACTGCTGTGACGGGGTATTGATTACACTCGCTGTAACCTGGTCTGTAGTGGGATGGTAGGTAAGTGCTGATCATGAGAAAGTTGCATAGAGAATTGTTCTAAAGAAGGTGCTGCCATACTATGGTCAGCAGGGAATGGATTTGGCATTGCTTCTGCTTCTGCCACTGTGACTGCATCATCCTTTGCAGAATGTCTTGTAGGTGATGGAAACTTTCTCTTCTGCTGTACCTTGCATGCCTCTATGTGATTCGAACTGACACTGGAAGAGGGAGGGATTTTTCTTTTTAATTATATTTTCTGTCAACCTATTTTAAATGAAGAACATCCTGCATCTCTGTCAAATTCTTGTGGGAAAATGTTATCTGCTTTAAATAGTATTTGATGAGCTAGTTGGCTTGTATATTGTTAACTTCATTGAGGTGGTGTTAAAATGCTAAGAAGTTAGTAACATTTGAAAGAAATACTGGAATGTATTGAGGGTGCTCTTACACTGGCCAGGAGAAATCATTATATATACTGAGCAAGATAATTATTTGGAGTTAGCAACATGTTAGCCTGTCTTTTGTTTTTCCTTGTATTTACTGTGTTAAAATAATTCACTGTTAATTAGCAGTAGTAGGTGGTTGCTTTAAAAACAATAGCATCCGACCAGGAGCAGTGAATGACACCAGCTATGATTTTACAGACTTTCAAGGCAATGAGCACCTTCTGGGAGCTGCCTGGAAGGCAGCTACTGTCTTCACTACTAGGGTTGAAAGGAGGGACCTCAGGAGGTCCCCTTCTTGACTTCCCTAGAGTCAAGCATGCTCAGAACCTTGCAGGATTGTGCTCTTATGCTATGGAAAGTCTCACCGTGCAAGGAATCTGTGTAGATTTATTACAGAGGTTTCTGGTTTGTGGGCCTGTTCCAGCTCTCATTGAAGCAAACAATTTTGGCATTGAACTGAGTGCAAAGAGGGTCAGGCCCTACAGATGCATTCCTCCCCCCCTGCTATTTAGTTATAATTATGGCTTGTTTGTTTTTTGTGTCAGAATAGTGACATGCTTGAGTTGTGCTTTCAGCTTGACCCATAGAAAGCGAGGCAATCTCTGGACATGCAACAGCATAAAGGCCTGCTCTTGCACTGTCATTGTTCCCTGTATTTTTCAAAACAGTTCCACACTCCGTGGAAGTGGGAGTCTGTGTTGGCTGATCCTACTGCAGTATTGGGATTTATTGTCCATGGTCTTTTCCTTGATTGAAGGTGATTTGTGCATTTCAAACATACTGTTGTTATGATAAACTGATTAGTGTCTATGTGCCCCACCTGAGACTGGGACCCATTGTTCTACCTTGCACTGGTAGTAGGAAAAGATCTCACTTGCCTATGAGACAAGGTAGGAAGGGAACACAAACAGTGGGAAGGGAAAAAGGCTCACACTGGCTGACTTGAGAGTAAAAACCAGACTCCTAGGCCAGTGCTTTATCCATATTGCTTCTTTTAGACAAAGTGTGTACTTCTTTTCTCATGTAGCGTATTCTAGCTCTTAGGCTTGATCTACACTACAAAGGTTTGCCAG
>NW_017728947.1:96429231-96430612 GCF_001723895.1 Crocodylus porosus
ACACACACACACACTTATATTGTCCAGGTCACACCCCTCCCCATTTCTGGCTATAGCTGTGCTGACAGACATAGGGGTTAGTCATTTGACTTCTGAAGAGAGGCTGAGGGAAGTGGGCTGCTTTAGTCTGGAAAAGAAAAGGCTAGTTGGACTTGATGATCTGCTTGGGTCCCTTCCAACCCTACCTACTATGAAACTATGAGGGGATTTAATAGCAGCCTTCAAACTACCTGAAGGGTGATCCCAAAGAGGATGGAGCTAAACTGTTCTCAGTGGTGGCAGATGACAGAGCAACGGACCAAAGTTCTCAAGTTGCAGGAAGGGAAGTTTAGGTTACATATTAGGAAAAACATTATCACGAGGAGGGTAGTAAAGCACTGGAACAGGCTACCCAGAGAGGTGGTGGAATCTCTAACCTTGGTGGGTATAACAAACTTAACCTGGGTATAACAAACTGTGGCTGGGATGATCTAGTTGGGGATGATCCTGTGTTGAGCATGGGGTTGGACTAGATGACCTCCTGAGGTCCCTTCCAACCCTAATTTGCTATGACTCTGATTTAGGGAAGTGATGTAGTAAAGTCAGTAGAAAAATGTGCAGCTAAGTTTATGAAATGTAGATCAGTCCATATACATTTGGATGAGCAAATTACATCCTTAGTGTAACTCCTTAGTGTTACATCCTTAGTGTAACTCCATTGCCATTAGAGTGAGGATGAATTGGGCCCAAATTTGACCTGCTGTGTTCTACATTACAAGAGGAATATAATAAGACATGCCTGCACCTATTGCCAACCCAACCACCTTGTTGCACTCTAGCTGAAGGCTATAAGATACTGTATTTCTGCATCACCAAGAGAAGTCAGTCACATGGGCCTTGACACTACCCCACTGGAAATGAATCATAAGGATCCTGTTGTCTTCAGTGGAGCAGTTTCATAGTAGGTAGGGTCGGAAGGAACCTGAGCAGATCAAGTCCGACCCCCTGCCATGGCAGGAAAGAGTACTGGGGTCAAACAGCTGCGGCCAGGTAATTATCTAGCCTCCTTTTGAAGACCCCCAGGGTGGGAGTGAGCACCACTACTCTTGGAAGTTGGTTCCAGCTCCTAGCCGCCCTGACAGTGAAGTAGCGCTTCCTGAGGTCTAGCCTGAACCTACTCTCAGTCAACTTACGGCTGTTATTTCTAGTTACTCGTGGTAGTGCTCAGGGGAACAGGATCTCTCCTATTCCCTGCTGGTAAGTTCATAGACAGCCACCAGATCCCCCCTCAGCCTTCTCTTGTGGAGGCTGAACAGGTTCAGGTCTCGTAGCCTCTTCTCGTAAGGCCTGCCCTGCTGCCCTCCTCTGGACCTTCTTGATGCTACCCACATCCCTCCTGAAG
>NW_017728947.1:96431402-96432876 GCF_001723895.1 Crocodylus porosus
AGTGCTCATAAAGCTGTGCCAGGGGTCCCACAATGACCTCTGCTAATTTCCTCAGCACCCTGGGGTGGAGATCATCAGGACCAGCTGATTTGAACATGTCCAGTCCCACCAGAAGTTCCCTGACTAAGCCGTCTCTGACCCTGGGCCTGGCTGTACCTCTCCTGAGTCTGTCTGGGATCCTGCTGGGGGGGATGTCCAGTGATGGTTGCACATTTTCTCTTACTAAACCAATTTATGCATGCTGCCATTTTTCTCAGGTTAATACAGTTGTACCACTGATGAGTTTGACCCAGTCTTACCAAAGCAAAACAAACACTTCACTAAAATCAAATTTTGCAATCTGCCATTATAGTGCCAATCAGATGATTTAACTGAATCATTAGAAATTACATACTGCCTTACAGACGCAGCACAGAATAGGACATGGAGGGGCACTGCTGCAGCTTTGTGCCTCAGGAAGAGCATGTCTGCTAAGCCCAGGTACCACGTGCATTATTTGCACAGAGCTGTCTTGGTGCCCTAGGTGTCTGGTGAGTGGGTTATTGGACTCAGCTTGTCCTCAGCCTGTTTGGAGAGCCTAGTGCTGGATTTGTGTAGTGGTTGGTCCAGGCTGCTGTAGAGTGGAATTGAGGAGCAGGTTTCTTTGTCATCATCCATCTTGCTTTTAATGCTCCACAGTAGTTGGTGCTTTTCTTAAATACCCACCCCAGTCCTGGAGGTGGGTAATTATGGGGGAACTTGAGATTTTATTCTGTTTTTTTTAATTTGAGTTGATCGTTGCAGGAATAAAAGCTTGAAAGCACAAAGCCAAACAGCTCAGAAGCCAGAAGGCAAATTAAAAAACTCACAACGTGTCTTCATGAATTTGATTTGCAGCCTACCTCATGCTTCCAGGCAGGGCCTGTCTCAGATTTTTTGAACCTTTGATGTTGATAATATTGGCTTCTGGTGCCTTGTGTTTCCTTTTCCATCTTTAACATGCGCTCAGCAAAGCCCTTACTGGAAGGTTAAATTGACAGGAGCAGCCTGACTCTGTTTCAGTTCCAAAGGCTCAACACACACTGGCTCAAACAGCCTCTGGTTTAATAAACTTTTCTTCTGAACCACGGGCAGGTCCTATTGTAAATGTAAGTGAACATTAACTGATTCGAGTGCTTATGTACCATAAAACTGTCTATGGAAACAAGGACACTTCTATAAATGTAGCAAGGTTTGAGGAACCCTGCCTGGAGGGAAGGAGCTGCTAACTATTATTATGCTGCTCAGTGCTCCTGTAACAGGTGGCAAGCTTATTAGCCTGTATTTCATTAGGGCATAATTGAACAGTTACTGAATTATTTGTTTCTTGCTCAGGGCTCTACATAGGAAAGAAAATACTCCTGGGATGCTCCAGTTCCACCTCTCCATGACCTATACTGGATGTATTTTTCAGGTCATCTTACTAATACCACACTCTTTCTTAGAAAGCTTTCAC
>NW_017728947.1:96434621-96444478 GCF_001723895.1 Crocodylus porosus
ATGGGAGCTGTGCACTATGGGTCCAGGTAGGGCTGGACTTGTACGTTGCTGCCATGTGTGGTTGGGGACTTAGAAGTGCTTATGGGGCCAGGTGGGGCTGGCCCCACACCCTACCAACACGGACAGCTTGGGCAGGAGTAGTATTGGGCCAGGTGCGGTGTACCCTGCATGCTGCTATCGTGCAGCCAGAGACATGGGCAGGAGCTACATGTTACAGGGACAGGTGGGGCTGGACGGAGACTGGGGTGGGAGCCTGGGGAGCTTTGCACTATTGGCCCAGGAGGGCAGGCCCTGCTCGCTGCCACCACATGCAGCTCCAGGGACTTCAAGGATCCCCCTCACGCACACCACCTCTCACCCCCCACCGTACCCCCAAATACACCAACACCCTCCCACAGCCCCCACACACACTCTTATTCACCCACCATAACCTCCCACACCCTTCCACAGCCTCCTCACACACTCTCAACCCCCACCATGCCCTGAAATACACCCACACCCTGCCACAGCTCCCATCCCCCACCCCACCATACCCCCAAACACACCCTCCCACATCCCCCACACACTCCCATCCCCCACTATACCCACACCTTCCCACCCCCCACCATACTCATAACTCACACACACCCACTCCCCAAACACAGTCCCCCACATACACCCCCTTTCCCCCACACAATATGCAAAAGTAAGATGATTTTGAGGTGTTAATCAATTGCCTTTACACACACAAATCAGGACAAAATAGTTTTTAAATAAAATTAAAATAAGTTATAGTAGATTTTTGTTTTTTTTGTTTGTTTGTTTTGTTTTGTTTTTTAAGTATATGATTTGTTTTTTTCCCAGTTTCAAGATGGCAACTCCTCCTCCCCTCCCCCCCCCCAGAGTACTTCTGGGGAAGAGGAGGGACTTCTGGTGGCAAAGGTCGGGGTTAGGGGCAGGACGTCCAGTTCCAAGGCAGTGACCGGCCGTGGGGCACCTATCAAGGGGTGGGGCTACCCTTGTGGCCCTCAACATCTCACCAAAACTCATTAAGTGGCCCTCTAGCCAGAATAATTGCCCACTCCTGGTCTAGCCCCATCCTCTTTGTAACCCCCCTTCAGGTAGTTGAAGGCTGCTATTAAATCTTAGACTCCTTTTTTCCAGACTAAATAAGCCCAGTTCCTTCAGCCTCTCCTCATAAGTCATTTTCCTCAGCCCTCTAACTATTTGCATTGCCCTCCACTGGACTCTGTCCAGTGTGTCCACACGCTTTCTGTAGTGGGGGACCCAAAACTGAACATTCTTCCAGATGGGGCCTCACCATTGCCAAATAGAGGGGAATACTCACTTCCCTCCATCTGCTGGCAATGCTCCTACTAATGCACCCCAGGATGCTGTTAGCCTTCTTCCCAACAAGAGTACACTGTTTACTCATTCAACTTACTGTCCACTGCAACCTCCAGGTCTTTTTCTGCAGAGTTGCTGCCCGGCCAGTCAGCCCCCAACCTGTACCAGTGCATGGATTGTGCTGTCCTAAGTGCAGGACTTTGCACTTGTCTTTATTGATCTTCATGGCCACAACCACACACGGTGTGGACATTTGGTTCCCCAGGGACAAGCAGCAGACCTTTCATTGCTGCTACTTTTCCCTGGGGAACACCCATGCTACACACACCCTGGCATGCTGCAGGTTACCCCAAAGGCAGTATGAGATGCTGAGGCCATTTACCTGGGGTTCTGCGGGCCTCCCAGGGCCACAGCAGTGATGATTCTGCCTCGCAGAGCCTGGCTGGCAGCTGCAGCCTGGCTCCAGGTGACCTGACTCTGCTTTTGAGCAGCACATGCTGCCCATGCATGCCCTGCTTCACTTTTTTTTTCTCCGCAGGTTTTTTCAACCCCCCTGGATATCCAGGGCTTTGCGGTATGTGTGTCTACATACCGGATGGCCATGTTCATCTAGATGCAGCCCATGAGATTTCTTTAGGTCCAGTCTTCTTTTTTCGTTTTAAAGCTTGTTTCGGTTTAGTTTTAAACTTATTCTCCATTCACTCAAGCAAGACTTAACTTAGTTTAGCTTGCCTCAGAATAATCCTTTGCACTGGTTTAACTAAGGGGATGGGCGCATACACTAATGACTGTAAAGTGGGGAGGAATTTACCATACAGTCAGCTGCTTCATGGAAATTCCCATGTGCACCCTTTTAATTTATGGTGTATAAAGTCTAAACCATACTAGCTTAGCCTGCTTTCAGTGACAGACTGAGTACTAAGCTATCATGAGTTAGCTTTAATCTCCTGCAAGCAAAGAGGCAGTCACCACAAGGAGCTGACATGGGTTAGACCCCTGCCATTTATCTCACTGTGGGCGCATCTACACATGCAATTAATGCAATGCAATGAACACTGGTGCAGTTTGCACCAGAGTTTATTGCTTCTGGGCACCATGTTTACACATGCACCTAGGACCACAGGTGACAGGAGGTCCAGGGGGTTGGCCTGCCAGCCCAGGGCTACTCCAGCCCAGCTCAGCATGCTGCTGAAGGGCTGGCTAGGGCACAAGTGTGCTCCAGTGCATGGCTAGCTGGCAGGCAGCCCCTGCACTGAAGCACCCTTAGGCCCTAGGCAGCCACGTCAGCATCTACACGTGTGTTGCGGCACATTAAATTATGCTGCTGTAGGATAGTACTTGTGTTGACAAGTACTAACTTATGGTGGTGTTTATTAGTTTACAGCAGCATAATAAAGACCTGTTTAGATGCTAAGATTTTATTGCAGGGCTCTCGGCAGTAAACATCTCATGTAGACATGCACCCACTAATTAGTTTCTGTGCCCAGCCCTTACATGCGTTTAAAGTCATACCTATACACACCAACTGTTGCCAGCCATTGACAAGAACTTCAGGTAACCTTGGGCAAGCTGTGTAACTCTTTCTGCTTCACAGGCTTCTTGAAACTTAATTAATACTTCTTAAGGTGCTTTGTTGTTCTCAAAGGACACACAGGTGGTGATATCATAGTATTTCCTTAGTGCGTTATGCTCTAGATGCTTTGAGACAATCTGCATATGAAAAGTGCTCTATAATACCAAGTTCTGCGTCATGGAGTATTTAATAGCAGTGAGAGAAGTACAGCAGTCATGCAGTACTTGTACCTAAGTTACTAGTCTACTGGGTGTGTTCTGCTCTGGCCATGACGCTTGAATTTTATTATTATGATTCACACTGTGCAGAGGGGGTATTTACAGAAAGCTCTGTGTGCCCGTGACACAATTAATATCACAGCAACCCTCCACCAATTGGGGCACCAAGAAAGAGGTGGTTCCCCAGCAAAGTCATCCCAAAGCTGTTTGGGGCTCTAGGAATCAAAACCAAAGTATTTAATTCCCCCCTGAGGACTGATGGGCAGCCAGTACCAATCTCAGAGCAGTGGTATTAATCCCAATGAGACATCTCACTTAGTAAGGGAACAGCTTTGTTCTGTGTCAGTCTGGCTGTCCATGTGGTTTAGTCCCACGTAGGGTGTATTGTAATAGTCTGATGTTGTTAAGGAGCCTGTGGATAGGTGCCAAGATCCATTACCAAAAACAGAGAGGCTGCTCTTATTTGTTTAAAAACTATGTCAAAAGCATGCATTAAATTAGATCAGCATTTCAGTTTCTCTGAATCCCAAAATCATGGGTGCTGAAAAATGGTTCTGGTTTGCTGTTTACTCACATGCCTGCGAGGGGAGTGCTTTTATCTCCATCTCTTTAAAGTGTTTACAGGAACAGGAAAACTACTGCTTGAACCTGTGACCTGTTGCAACAGCAAATAGACAGTGAGAGAGCTCCGTTCTGCACAGACTTTCTGTACACAGCTGAGTTAAATACAAGCACAGGATGTCTTTCAGTACTGATGTCTAAGTTTGAGAGAGATTTGAGCTCATGTCATGGCTAGTTTTCTGAGCTGTAGCTACCAGAAAAGGGATAGCCATGATTTTGAGAGAGAAAGAGTTTAGTAGCAGCTGGCAAATAATACACAATAATAAAGACCATCAGAGAGCCTTGGTGACAGACCTATGCTGCAAAGGTCCCCATTCAAGGACTGTTCGTTCATTCAGGAAAAGGGCAGGATGGCTGTAAAACAAATGTTGGGACGGAGTCAGTACTGAGACGTATTCAGCTCAGCTGGATTATAACCAGGCCTGTAGCAGTGCCACTGGGCTGTGAGTCTCATGTAGGGCCAGGGTCAGTGACAGGAAGTGATAAGAAAACAGTAAAAGTTTTCTGCATTAGGAGGCACTGTGGATAATTGCTACCAGAGAAGGGGAAGCAAAGCTACCTCAGAAGATGTCCAGTATCTGTCGTCTCAAAAATATTTCCAGGGCTGAGTCACAAAATGTTCATATACATGCTGTCAATTATTACAAAACAACAAGGCAAGGGAACTTCAAGCTTTCACAGCCTATCTCCCAAATTAAATCCTGATCACAGTGTTGATTAAATGTAGATCACAACAGCTATGGACTTACAAGTGGGCGATTAGCTAAGGTGTCTCCCCTGATCATTTTCAGTAGCACTAGGCTCTCTGGGTCCAGTCCCAAAAGCTGTCAGGTTAAGAGGCAAGTCATATTGCAATTTGAGAAGCATGTTTATGTGGGGATGCCATTACTGGCAGCGCTCTCTGCTCAGTCTGCTCATGTTTGAAAAGCATGTGAAAATGTGGGGAGCAGTTAAATGTAAATGGATTTATTTAATTACAAAACTCTTGATTTAAACAGGTGTCTGTTATCTGTCTCTCACAGAATGTGCATTTATAAAGTCAAGCTGTTGCTAAAAATAATCCCAGCCTTCAGTATATGTATAAGCCTTGGCATAGTGCACTAAAAATAAAAACAAGCCCAGAAACAGGGAGAAAGTTTGAGTCTCCACTGTTGTAGGTCATTAGACTGGTATGGAGAGGTTTACAAAGGAACTCAAACTAGAAGCAAAAATCCTTCCAAATTAGTATTTCACACCAGCTGGTCAGGCCAGGCTCCTCCTCAGTAACTCAGCTGAGATTTGTAAATTTGCCTGGCAAACCTGGCCAGAATGTTGAACTTTTAACAAAATTCTACGGTTTTTAGCTTTTTTTTGGTCAGGTTTGGCAAAGGAAAATTTCACATAACTGTAGCAAATAGTCACCTTTGCCTGCCCCAGGAAATCACAGCTGGAAGGTTTGTGGGGAATGATTTGTAACGCTTCTGTGTAACCTGCCTAGGTGTAAAAACAAAAGTGGAGAACAGTGCTGGCCTGTTCTCAACTACAATAGTGAAGGTGCAGGAGGAGCAAAAGCCTGAAGACTCAAAAGACCCCAGTTACTCCCCCAGTAAGAATGACTTTCCTCCACCTCTGGATGCGGCAGTAATGCAGAGCTCCTATCCACACTCCGCAGCTTGGGCTTGAACCCAGAGACTGACCCTATACTGGGATTTAATGCTGCTTCAAGCAGCATTATCTTTCTGCAACTTGGCTGGCTGTCTTGTTTTGCAGGGGAGAGGAGACAAGCAAACTGCCCTTCTCTTTCCACACATTCAAAGAGCCATGCGTTCTGCACAGCTATACCTATACAGTGCAAAACGTCAGCATGGAGCTCTTTCTGGTTTTACTCCCCCTATCCACCCAGGTAGTGGAGCAGAGAGGAGAGGGGACCAACTAGTTAAAGGCTGACAGTTTGTTATTGTCCCTCACTGATGGTGATATTATGCATCCCAGCTGTCAAGTTAATTCCATGCTACCATCTTAAAATGTACTTCTTTTTCAGAATTCAGTAATAGCAAACATACTTAAATCTAAAACAATTTTAGGCGAAAATTGCATCAAATAGAATATTTGTGCAGAAGCAAAATAACAGCAGAAGGAAGAAAGGCTTTCTTTGGAAAAAATTTAAAGCAATGGATGAGCTTTCAGTCTCTGCAGACTGTTATATTTTCTGTTTCAGTATGGTGATTTAGGAACTCTCACCATCTGGAGACTCATTTCAGTCTTATATGTACAACAGTAATTGTCGCACATCTCCTGACATTCAACAGAGAACTAGGGAGCTTTGTGAGCTATGCAAAAATGTATTTCCAACAATGTATCTGAATGACCCTTGAAATTAATGTATGTGTATTCTGCACCACTTCTATAAATAGGTTTTGTTTACGTGTATGTGAACAGGACAGATTTATGTATTTAAGCCCTGAATAACTCCCTCCAATCTGATTCATTCTGTCTTCAGCTAGGGACAGAAGTAACACATAAACCAGTTTCAGTAATCAGAAACCAGTTCAAATCTGTTACACAATGGAAGATCAGTGCATTTAAACCGCTTTCAAAATGGCTGAAGCTGGTTTAAGATAAACCCATGGGCAACTGGTGCCGCCTTAGTCAGGGGGTACGTCATTCCCCCCACCCCCCGCAACCAGTCCCACTGATTGGGGGCAGGGGGGTGTCCCCTCAGCTGATCTTGCCAACCTGCCGATAGCTGCAACCACTTCCAGGAGTGGCTGTGGCTGCTTCTGGGAGCAGCTGCAACGATTGACTTGCGCTTGCAGGGTGGCACCAGTGCTCCCACCTGCCCATCACCTAAGAGGCAAGCACAGCCGGCCAGGGGGTGCACCCCCTATGGATCGCCACTAGATAAACCTGTTTGGATATAGTATCAGACGTAACTGGTTTAGGTCAAACCAGTTTATGGAACTTTTTTCCTGGTCCCTTCCCAGTTCGAGTTAACTCACAGTCCCCCCGCATCCCAGGTTGCTTTGCAGCCCTAGGCTGGGCTGGGCTGGGCTGTCTGCTCCAGCAGAGCAGGGTTGGCCCCACCTCTCTGCTCCCTAGTCAGAGCACTATCACTGCTACAGCTGACTAACGGAAGGAGGGAGGGAGGGAGTGAGCCAGCCGGGGAGGTAGGGCTGAATCTGTACCCCAGCTGGGGTCTGCCTGCAGGCTTTTCCTCCTGCTGGAGGAAATGGGGAGGCATGGCCAGGCCCAGGCCTGCCCTGCCAGGCTTCTTCCTGCTCTCCATTCAAGCAGAAAGCAAGGGAATGTGGCCAGGCCCTGGCCTGAGATGGGGTTGGGGGGAGGTTAAACCCTTCCCTGCCCCCACCCCCCTGCTTTAGTGTGCCTGTCTCAGGCTGGGGCCTGGCCACGTGTCCTGCTCTCCACTTGAGTGGGGGGCAGGAGGAAAAGCCTGGCAGGGGCTGGCTTCTCCCTCCCATCCCCAATGCAGACCCCAGCTGGGGTCCCATGCAGGCCAGTGAGGGTGTTCAACCTCCTCCCCAGCATGCCCTCCCCACCCCCAACACTTTCTGCTCAAGTTGGGAGGGGAGGGGGGGAAGCCTTGGAAGGTTTTTCTCCCAGTTTCCCTCCCTTCCCTTCCACTGTGGCCAGCAGGCCATGAGCCATTCTCTAGCACCCCCCAGCTTCTGGGCTGGGCCACTGCAGGCATGTGGCTGCATTTCTGCAATCAAAAGCGAATGTCTGCTCACTTGGTTCAATCTATGCAGTTTAGACAAATCTGCAGTAATGTAATTGATTCAGCCTCAGGTGTATTGACTGGCTACACTTAACCTGTCTGCCTGTCTGTCTGTAGAGGGCATTTCTCAAGAAGTTTTAAAGAAGATTTCTATTTCGACACCTTAAATAAGGTTTTAAATGAGGTGTGAAATGTGCTTAATTTTAAGTACATTTCACACTTTGAACACATTAAAAGTTGCTAATTATTTTTAATTAGGTTCTTAAATAAGAAACTATGGCATATTTAAAAAAATAATGTAAGGAGTTATTAATATACAGAGCTGAGGTAGTGAGATCATACAAAGGTGGTATAATCAGGTTATACTATTGTGATTTAAACAAAAAAGAGTGTTAAATTAAGTTGACAAAACTAACCTGAAACTGTTTTGGACTAAAAAGGCCTGTAGCCTGCCTGGAAGCTATGTGGTTTGATTTTTTTGAGAGAAAGGGACAGACTTTTAAAATTCAGCCTCTTTTTTGCAACCACCTTTCTCTGCAATACATATAGTGGCCCCAGCCCTGCTGACACATCTGTGTGTGCATAAGAACAAACTTATACAACTGACTTAAATGGAAGTCCTTGCATACTGAAAAATAAGCATGGGTATCTTTGCAGGATCATGAGCTTATGAATCTATTTGATATGGAGGTGCAATCAGTTTAATAGTTTTCCAGATGACAGAGAATTACATCCCAATCTCCCCTTTGTACTTATCTTAGAGAGACTTCTGCAGCCTGCTTTGCACAAACTGTTCACAACTTTTATTTTAAACTTTAGCCAGACCCAGGTGGTAGAGAGAAGACAGAAGAGTCTGACTTTTGTGTATATTTTTATAAGGTCCGTTCCTAGGTTTCTTTTGCATGGCAAAACGTGGACAAGCTGGTTGTTATATAGTTTTTCCAGGTATTTCGCCTCCAGAGAGGTATCTTGTTAATGTAGCAGATTAACAGGGATCTGGGGTCTTTCATTTGGTGTGGAAAAATGTGAATTTTGACATTTGAAGGAGAAAAACACACATGCAGATTTTCCTCTGTGAAGGAGTAAACGGCAGGGAAACTGTGGGTTTCCCTTGGCAGGCTGGCAGCCTTCTAGCCTTCAAGATGCTACTTGGGGCTGGAGGGAGCAGGGGGGAGGGTGTTTGGAGGCAGGGGTGCCACATCTGTGCGCATGCACATGACCAGCGTACATCCAGGCAGGGTGGTGGGAGCAGCTGTGGTAGCTGGATACACATAAATTTATGGGGAGTGGGGCTGGAGAGCCAGGGATTGGAGATTGTCTGAGGGGGCTGTGGACAGTGTGTGGGTGGCAGGGGTATGTGGAGGGGGTGGGTATTGCCGGAACTTGCCAAGATGGGACCCTGTTTGAGGAGGGAGATGCAAGGGCCTTCAAAAGTCTAGCCGTAACCCCAAGAGTGTCTGTAGCTGCATAAATGTTTAATGACATAGTTGGCATGTGTAGCTATAAAAAGAGTTTTTGTAGTGTAGATGCTTCACACACACATCATGAATCCAAACCACATGCTTCCCTGAAGTATGGGGACGTTAGGGTCTTACTCTAGACTTTGAGGATGGTTCTTTCATCTCATATACAACTTTTGGAGATTTTGAGATCCAGCTTTTTGCTCAGCTGCATCTCTTAACAGTTACAGCACTTCAGTGTTGATGATAGGTAACATTGGCACATGATAGTGTGCAGTTATCTTGTGCCTTTCACATGTCACCTGCAGTCTGACTTTTCAGCTATCACCATCAAGACTAGCTGAGCAGCTTTCAGTGAGACCACAGACTTCCTTGTCACATTACATTTTTTTTTTTTTGTTCCCTACCAAAGGTGACATTTCCCCCTAAACCGTGTTGGCCAATTGGCAAGCAGCAGTCAGTACTAGATTTGTGATGGGTGCAAAGAATCAGAATTTTATCCTATTGGAAATGTGTTATAATTCCTCCCCTGCCTCACTCTTCCCTTGCACATTTCTAATCAGGCAAAATTTTGGATAGAGCTTCCAAAAGTGACTAGTGACTATAAGTAACTGTCACAGGGCGGGGACCCAGGAGCAGCCGTGATCTCTCCTGGTGCCCCCTACCGTGCCAAGTTGACTGTCAAGCACCCTCGTTCTCACCCGCCATGTCTTTGATGACAAAAAGTATTATAAGGGAAGCTGCCTTTGTCCCTTGAACACGGTGCTCTTATTTATCCTGGCCCCGTCCCGTGTAGATTGATTTGGTGCCCCCCCCCCCCAGCCCTATGGGCTGTGCGTGGCTTCTACCACCGCTTGTACCACGCCCCAAACCTCTCAGATGTACTGGACGTTGTCTTGTCAAACTCCTTTGCTGTGCCCTCACGGTGCCCCCTTGCTATAGCC
>NW_017728947.1:96444858-96460807 GCF_001723895.1 Crocodylus porosus
ACAACTACCAACACAAAACTCAAGCCCCCAGGCTACAACATAAACTCCAAGCCATCTGGCTAAAACACAATTTCTAAGCCCTCTGGCTAGCCATCGTTCAAAACCCTACCAGGGCTTGCTCCCCCAGTCCTCAACCAAAGCTGTTCAGGCTATCTCGCTTCTACTCCCACAGAGCTCTCTCTTCCTCAGCTGCCAGAGGGGAACTGCCTCCTTGGCCTCGGCCTAGGCTGTTTATATAGGCCAGGCCCTGCCCCCTTCTGGTCAGCTGACCCAACTGTGGTTGCCCTGGCATCCAGCACCTGTCCCTCTTTCTAGGAGCAGGGCACTTCAGTGTCCTGTGACAGTGACTTAATTTTGGGCAATTTCAGACATTGCCAAAAACATTATTTGCAGCAAGTATTAAGTATTCCCTGGAAATGAAGTCCCTTTTGGGTACTCACAGTCAATGAATGGTTTCCAGGCAGCCAAATTTGTATCTCTGGCAAGTCGTGAGATATTGGTCCTTAGAAGCATGACATTATGAGCTACAGAAAAGGTATTGATCCTGGTTTTCAGTCCTTGTGCACAGTTAGTTTAATAACTGTGCCTATCTTCAGACACAAAGTAAAATGGTGCCAATCATTTCCAAATCCTTATGCTAATCTTATAGTACTATTTACTCCATGTCCTAATAAAGTATACTGTCATTTGAAATTATTGAGATTGGTGACTTTTAATCAATAGTGATCATCTGTATAACTCATTCAAAGCTTCTCTGCTTGTGGATATCTTGTCATCACAAATTCGTGTCAGTAAACTCCTTATACCACATCACACTGTATACCGTACACATACATATTGTGTATATTCTGTAGGTAGTATGTGCTTTGTTCTGAAATATGTGGATACAGATTTACATACATGTTGTTAAAATCAGCAATATAGACAACTGTCGGTAAAGTTGCAACTCAGGTTCCTCTGTTACTTCCTATTTGTACCCACTCATGGCTTTCTAAAACCATTAGTACTTTTTCCTGCCTGATAGGGACATTGAAAATTAAACAATTCCCTTCATCTGTGTACTGACTGTAAACGTTCTGTTCTGGACTTCAGTTTGGAAGATAATTTTTAAAAGGGCTGAGCCTTTAAATTTGACATTTTACAAGTGTATAAACCTTAATAGGGGTGAAACCAATAGTATTATAAAGAAATTGGTCTAAAACACCAAAAGGCTTCGTGAAATTCGGTTCCCACTGGATTCAGTGGCAAAGTTTCTGTTGACTTCAGTGGGCAAATACTTTATTATTGAGCTTCACTTCTCTCAAACTAACATGTAACCACTAGTGAATATAATAAAAATGACCAAGAACAGAAGCAGATTCCAGGGCCAAATGCAGACAAGACCTAGCTGGTGGCATAAGTTGTGTTCAGCTGGGTGTCTCCTGCTGAGAAAGGAGACCGACAGAATTGTAGAAGGCAAAGCAAAACTGTAACCGGCCTTCTTTATCTTACACCTTCTCTGTACCACCACTATGCTTTTTCCTGCTCTAACCCTGCCCTTCTGCCACCTCTCTGCCAAAGTTGCACCAGCTTGTATTCATTCACACACATTCATGGTTGTAGCATTTACATCAGCATTTATATCACCTCCCACCCTTATCCTCATATATATGAACTGGTACGTGTGAGGGAGGCAGCTTTCTGAGTCGTACAGATAAGGGGAATGCAGTGTGACATTGAGTAGTTCTTTCATCTGCACGTTGGCAGTCCTCTTAGGGCAAAGTTCTCCTTTGATCCAAGCTGTGCCATCACGTCCTGGGACCTCTATTACTCATCTACGTATGGGAAGCTAGTGTAGAAGTTCCTCATGTAAAAACTAGCTGAGTATGTGCAGCAAGGATGCCAAAATGTTTTCAGCTCCACAGAAATCAGAATAGTATCCTGGCAGAATGGTCGTCAGCTCCACTGTGACATTCTTCAGAATGTCACACACATGATAAAGGATGCTTGCATTATATTCTACATTATATGGTACGTGTGTTATAAACTAAATTCGGTGAGACTGAACAGCACTTTTGTCAGAAGCTACCACCATGTTGTATCGTATTTGCTTAGCTAATTACCCTTTGTTACGTATTCCACAGGTCCAACTACCCAGCGCCAGGTGCAGAATGGACCCTCTCCAGATGAAATGGAAGTGCAGAGAAGGTAAAAGCTGCTACTTAAGTTTAGTGAATTCAGGTAGCTTTACATTCTAGCTTTACATTCTGCAAGTTGATAGCATGGATCTTCCTTGTGTAAAAAGAAGGAACACCATGTTTTTCATATTTAACGTGTTGCATATTTTATGCAGCTAAATTTTACCGTGATTCTGACTTTTATGTAATATAAAATGCCACACATATATATATAAGTGTTTTAGTGGCATTTCATTTTAATCATGGAAAAATGTGGATTTTGGGTTACATTGTTTACATCTGAAAATTGGGGATTTTTTTTATCGGAGAAAAACCAGGATCCCTGGTGATGACTGGTAAAGAATTGAAATCTTATGGAAACCCTGAACTAGGAGGCACTGATGTCCAGAGATAAGGAGGACACCTGTTTAAAAGCAATGTGCATAGTATTTAAGTGGGGGTTTCTAAAGCTTATTAAGGAAGCTTAACATGATCCAGTGTGGAATCAGGTCTTAGTGACAGAAGATCAGGTTTCATAGTCCCACCAGCAGCACATAGGCCCGGTGATAACTTGGTCCATTGATTCTAGTGCCTGGTCCTTAATGGGGTACAGTTCCTTTTATTAGTATCTTTCCCTGACCCAGGATAATAACCACATGAAAATTATAAATTTGAGTTGGAGACCCCAATGTGAGCTTTTTCCAGGTCAGGTCAGGTCTTACATGTGCATCTTGCCTTTAATGCCACTATTCTCCTCTTCCCCATCCTCTGTCTTCCCTCCAGTTTATACGTATGGCTGCATATGACAGCCAACAGGATTTCAGGTTGGGATGCTCTTGTTAACTACTTCACCTGTGACTTAGAGGAGATTTCCACGTCAGTGTTAAAGGGAGCCAGAGGGCTTCATTCACAAGCTAAAGATAGATTTTTGAGCCTGCTAACCTACCAGAATGCCCTGGGTGGGAACAGATATTACCTATCATTGCCTTGTGCCACCCTAACAACTTTGTGGTCACAACACAAAAAAGAATTGTTGCTGCAACAAAGTTGAGATTAATTTGCATCACTATTTGACAGTGGATCTCTGCTATATAGCAGTGGAAACCCTGTCTTTCCCTGTTGATGGAGACATACCCTGGAGACCCTGGGGGTTGTGTCTCTGCAAGCAGGAAACCCAAACTTTCTCTGCGTACAGACATGTGCCCCCTACTCCCTGGGGAGCCTCTCTGTAAGTGGAGAAAGCCACATCCAGATACGCTCCATAGTGAGGAGTCCCTTACTCTGGGAGTTGTCTTTAAAGCATTCATGAGGTCCTTCTCTTCAAACCAGTGTGACTATTTGTGTGTATAAGCACTGCTCGGGTCTGGGAGAAGGAGCCCTTCAAACTGAGGCAGACGGCTCCAGCCTAAAACACAAGCTCTTCCTGTGTCTAAATTGGGTCCCTCTCTCCTGGGGAGTGCTGTCCACCTGCAGTTCACCAGCAGTCCCAAACTTCTTTGCTGGCACAGCTGGGCTGGGAACTTGTTGTTAGTGTTTTTTGCTTCAGCCCGGACCCTGTGACATGAAGGGGGTATGTAGCATTGCCCAGAGTCCAACTACAGCAGGGCAAACTCTTTGCAGCGTGTCCTGAAGAATGAGATCTGCCCAGAAACATAAATAGAATTTGCTCTATACTTTAGACAGAAAAATATCCATGAAAAAGTGTGTCCCTCTCTTCCTTTTTCTGGCTGCTTCTTGTAACAAGCTGTTTAAGATGACAGAAAATGCTCTGTGTTTTATTTGTACAACTGAGGCTTCATCAGTACAACTGATGCAATTGTCTGGGCTGAACAGCTTGTAACTGGCAAATGAAAGCAGGAGATTAGAGATGAAGAAGGGGATGTAGATCCTCACCTGGTACAAATTAGGAGAGCTCCCATGAAGTCAGTGGTGGTATGACAATTTAAACCAGCTGACGCAATGCCATTAGGCTGTTTTCCTGTGACTCTACAGTATTTCTTCCATATGCATTTAATGGTTTTCCCAAAATTGCACCATTGTGTACTGTACTCTGTGATTTTTGTGTGTAGGAGTTGCATGGTAGTTTTCTGTTATGAATTTGGTTTAGGATTTATCCCTGGATAAGAAATAATCTTAATTATGGTTATGTCTGTCTCTTCTAGTGATTTGGTACCCAAAATGTAGGAGGGT
Organism: Crocodylus porosus; assembly: GCF_001723895.1. Taxonomy (NCBI): domain Eukaryota; kingdom Metazoa; phylum Chordata; order Crocodylia; family Crocodylidae; genus Crocodylus; species Crocodylus porosus. Next base: position 96,449,205 of record NW_017728947.1, read on the forward strand.
TTGTTAGAAAAATGAAAAGACTTAACCTTTTTTTACATACCCAAACAGAAATTCTCCAGGTGTTTCTGCTTAAAAATTGTAAAAAAAAAAAAAAATCAAAAAAATTAGAAATAATATAAAATGTAACAGGACGGCCCATATAAAGCTTTCCATGGCATATCGATTTATTATAGGCCAATCATCTGTGGTCCAGGTTATCCTACTGTGAAAAGAATGAGGCAGAGGTCCTGTAGAAAAAGCAGCATACCATTACATGCTTAGAGATGTTGTTATAATGCATTTGCCTAAAGGGAACAAATTAAGGTTGTACAGGCAACATTGGTTCTAGAATTTCCTAATGTTCGAGTGCTTGGCTTAGCACATTAACATTTTTTTTGTGTGTTCATTAACTTTATTTATGGAATTGCTGAGTTACATCTATATGGTCTTGCAGTGTGTAGTTCCTGTCCATGTATATAGTGAAACGACTAGCTGTTTTTACCTGTTCGTTGTTTGAACTGAGCACAGAAATGTCAAGTAAGAGTTATCACAGTTACAGTAAAAAAATTCCTTGTCTTCAAGATGGTTAAAGTGTGAAGGAGAAGACCTCTAGTGGGAAATTTGAGGAACTGCTACTCTCAGAAATTTGGCAACTTTTTAAATGCTGTTTGCTACTCACCATAATCACGGTTTTAATAGTAATTTTGTAGCGTCTCTTTCCTAACATGAGCTTAAAACTTTGCCTGTACTAGTACTGAGATCAATAGCTTGTTTATAATCATGAGGTTACTAGAAATTTAGCAGAGTAGTTTTGTGATCGCTGATTATTGAGACAACCCTCAAATATTTGATTTCTAGGCGAGGGGCAGAAACTGGTATAAGTGATAAGCAACCACTTCAGATCCGTGACACAACAGAAGTTCAGTGCACAGACCGCTTTCAAAAGGGCCCAAACTGGTTTTAGTTAAACCTGGATGGATGTACTGTAGTATCAGACTGAACTGATTTAGGTTAAATCGGTTTATTGAACTTCTGTCATAAATTCCCTCCAGATTCAGAGAATCATAGGAAGTTAGGGTTGGAAGGGATCTGAGAAGGTCATCCAGTCCAACCCCCTGCTCAAAGCAGAACCACCCCGAACTAAATCATCCCAGCCAAAGCTTTGTCTAGCCAGGTTTTGAAAACCTCCAAGGATGGAGCTTCTGCCACCTCTCTGGGTACCCTGTTCCAGTGTTTTATTACCCTCCTTGTGAGAAAATTCTTCCTAATATCTAACTTAAATTTTTTGTGGTGCAGTTTGAGACTCTTGCTCCTTGTTCTGCCATCTGTCACTACTGAGAACAATCTAGTTCCATCCTCTTTTAAATCCCCTTTCAGGTAGTTGAAGGCTGCTATTAAATCACCCCATCAGTCTTCTCTTCTCTAAACCAAATAAACCCAGTTCCCTAATTCTTTCCTCATAAGTCATGTCCCCCAGCGACCTCACCATTTTTGTTGCCCTCTGCTGGACTCTCTCCAATGTGTCCAGATCCTTTCTGTAGTGGGGGAGCCAAAACTGAACATAGTACTCTAGATGTGGCCTCACCAGTGCTGAATAGAAGGGAATAATCACTTCCCTTGACCCACTGGCAACACATCTACCAGTGCAGCCCAGTATGCCGTTAGCCTTCTTAGCAACAAGGGCACACTGCTGGCTCATATTCAGCTTACTGTCCACTGTAACCCCCGGGCCCTTTTCTGCAGAGCTGCTGCCCAGCCAGTACTGCTGCATTGGGGTGTTCCATCCTAATTTCAGGACTCTGACTTTTTCCTTATTGAACCTCATGGATTCAAAGATTCCTTTTGGCCCAATCCTCCAATTTGTCTAGGTCACCCTATTCTCCAGTATATCTTCTGCTCCCCCTGGCTTGGTGTCATTTGCAAACTTGCTGAGGGTGCATTCTGTGCCATCTTCCAGGTCGTGATTCACGTTAACTCACAGACCCCCCAGTGTCCTAGGATGCTTTGCACCTCCCCTGCACACATCCCCCACCCCACCTGGCAGGCTGGGTGGGCTAGGCTTGGCCCAAGCTGTCTGCTTCAGTTGAGCAGAGAGATGTGCTCTGGCATGCCCGGACTTCTGGCCTAGGTCACTGTCGGCATGTGGCTGCATTTCCGGAATCAAAAGTGAATGTCTGTTCACTTGCTTATTAGTTCCATCTACACTGCTTAGCCTAAACTGTGAAGACTGAATCAATTCAGTCTGGGCTTTTTGAGGGTCTGTACTTAGCTGTTGACCTCAGTGGGTTTGCACACATGCAGTTGGGCTGCAGTTTGTAGTGTTATATGTTCATTCTTTTAACTGGGCATCCCAGACTTTGCTCACCTATGGTGCTCTGCGGTGACAACAAAGGAGCTTGCTATTTAGCTATCTAAAGCAGTGAGTGATTTAGAGGTAGCTGCTAAACATAGACTGTATTTCATTAACCTATTATTAGTACTGAAGGTCCTTTGGATCCAGCTCCATGTGTCATTAAGGGATGTGCTTCACTTTAAGCTCATCAGATGTCTGTCTGTCTTTGGAACTCCTCATATGCTTGATCACATGCTTCAGTGCAGTGCTGGCTGAGACACCGCAGTGCTCTCTTGCTTTAAGTTCACTGCTAATCCTCATATTGTTATAGAATTATCCTGCACGAAGAAGCATGCTTCTATAGCAGGCATTTTTAGTACCCCACAAGTGCAAGGCTCTCTTGTGATTTCACTTCCACTGTTATGAATCAGGAGTAATGCTTTCAAAGCCAGGGAACTATATGCTAGCAAATGATATCAGAACTGGCCTATTTTGGTCTGGCCATTATGTCTACAATGGACTGACCCAGATGACTCCCAGATCTCAGATTTATGATGTGAGCCCATCTCAGCATATAGAGCGTTTCCCCCAAAGTGTAACACATAAATCAAGATTATTTTAAAAACCCTTGTTTTAGGCAAGTGATGGAGCAGCAGCAGCAGCAACGCCAGGAGTCTCTGGAAAGAAGAACGTCTACCACAGGTATGTATCAAGACTCTGTAAGCAACACAGATGCATTTCTCTGGCTGCTGGTGGTGCCCGTGTGTTGTTACTGAAGTACCAGCATGCTCAATATTGCAGTAAGGGTTTTAGGACTTCAAAACTTTTTTGGTTAGAAACTTAATACCTTGGGACATAGCTGCATTGATTCCACTGCTTTCATTAATGTTTAAGGCCCAGATCTTTGGCGCACAAAGTGCAATGAAGGCAAGTTAGATTGAAGCTTTGCACTCTTCCATTATCCTGTGCTCTAAATTGGGCATTGCTACTAGTGCCCAGGGCTAATAGGCCTCTAAGGTACTGATAAAGCCCAGTCACCCTCTCTACACATTCACATAGAGGAGGGATGCTTGTGGCTGGCTTTGGGGTCCTTCACATCAAGGGTGTGATACCAAGTGACCAAAGCCCAGAAGGGAGCCCCAGCTTGACGGTTTGCCCTAAGCCTGGGGTTTCCAGGAAGTAAAGGGAGCGATTTTTCTATACAGTTACTAGCAAAATATTGAATGAGCTTTAAAAATATTTTCTAAATATTAACAACTTGGGAAGAGGCAGAGAGACATTTTATGGCTGCAAAATGCAGTTTTTACATCCATGAAAAAACTGCACAAAGGTCAGAACTTTGTGTGAATCTGGCAGGAGGTTTTTTATTTTTACCCAGTGCTTTTTAATTTTCAATCAACTAAATTATGTGCACAAAGAGCTAGTGCAGCGAGAGAGGGGCAACACTTGACTCCCAGTGTTTGGGAGCATGGTAGATGCGTACTATGTACCATATAGCATCACTTAACACAGACTAGTCCCTGGCTCTGATTTGCAAGGAGCCTTTCAGTGGGACCCAGCCACTGGAATTTCTCGCTGAGCAAACCACAGCATTCACAGAGGCATCACTGCTGTACACAACCTTTTTGCCCACCTGTGTTCAAAATGTCACTTGCTGTTATCTTTGGAACAAAGGTAATGTGTAATTCTTACTCAGGGTGAGGAGTAGGATTAGAAACAGCTTCATAAACTTCAAAACAGGAACTCTGGTGCATGATGTGTATTTCCCACTGGTTTGCACTAAAGGAAGGAACAGCTCTCAATTTCTGGGGTTATCAGGGCATCACCAAAATCAGTGTCTGCACCATCCTCTTTTTTTTGTTTGTTTGGTTTTTTTTCTAAGTTTCTGCTTCATTTGCTCTTTATTTCCATGTTCTCCTTGCTGCTGTGCCTTTCTGTATACCCATGTTATTCTTTTCATGTTTCTTTTCTGTTCTTTTAGTTTCCACCCTTCAGATAAAAGTGTGTTCTTCCCCCTCCCACTGCCAGTCTCCTCCTCCCGACTACAATAACTGCAGCGCACCTACTTCAGCTGGCCCAGCCCCTCCACCGTCTTACGCCAGAGCTATCTCTTCAGCACCTGCTGCCCCCAAGCCCAGTAATAAAACCTCTTTCAGATCCTCTGCCAGAGCCAGAGACTCCCCACAGCTTCACCACAGACATTCTGCCTCCGAGCTCTTGCCGTCCTCGGGTTCCTCCTCCTCCCCGGTCCTGCCAAGCCACAGGACTGTCACGCAAAGCATCAAGCAAATCTCATTGTCTCCGCCCCCTGCCCCACCTTCCCATTTTCCGTTGACCTCTCGCCAGCTCGTCAGGCGGTCCTCTCTATCCTACTCTCCTCAGCTGCCTTCTTCTCTAACAGTTACTTCCCCTGTACAGAAGGGTTTTGTCCTGCAGCCACATATTCCAGTAGTCCTTCCTCTGATTCCTGTCCAGAATGGCAGGATCAGAGGCTCTACAGGTATAACGGTCCAAGAAGCTTATGCAGATGTACCTCAGATAGGCCTGAATGGCCAACCCAAAGGACCTCTAACCACACAAATTCCTATAAACTCCTATAGGACCCAGGTAGAAAGTGCAGATGGGTCTTTCTTCTCATGCTTAGAAACTGTGCCCATCTCCCAGCTGCCAGTTATCCAGGCTCCTTCTCAGTCCTCCCAGACATCCCCGCACCCTCCGCAGCAACTATACCAGTCCATGTCACACTTTGTCTCGTTACCTCCCACTTACGCTGCTGTGTCTGAGGTGAATATGTCCAAGAGGACCCCTCCTTACATGAGTTCATCAACCATTTCCCACTTGAGTAAGTACTTGTTTTGAATGAGTTATAACCTTTAAAAGAGCTTTAGCTTTGAACTGATTGTTTATAAAGCCCTGTTTGCCCTGTCCTGAACAAGAAATTAGGAAAATTTTTGAGCAATCTGAGACTAATCCTACTGCACATAATAGTTCAGAGAAATATGAAAAAGCAAGCCCACGCTTGTTCAGTTTTCATGTAAGAACTACCTCTTGGCCAACGCTGGGGGGAATGAATTGGGACCTCCAGAGATAAAAACATGAGCTGAAGAAACAAGGCTCTGTAGCTGGTTAATAAACTCTCATACTTTTGCATTTTCACAGAGGGGTCCTACAGCATGTTCACTAGTGGGCTTCCATGCAATTGGCAATAGTCTTGATACAAAACCCAAGTGAATGCTTCATACTTAGCATAGTTTGAAATCTAAGGCTCTATATCAGGAACATATGTTGGTGTGGTAATGTCTGTTAGAGGTGGGGGTGGGGTGACTTGTTACCAAGATTTCTATATCAGCAAAAGCCCTAATGTAGATAGTTACAGAAAGAAGTCCTTTCTGCCACTATAGTATATTTTCCTTGAGGAGTTGCGTAAGCTGCATAAGCACTTTGTTGGTAGAAACTGCATCTAAACTATCAGGGTTCACAAAAATCTTTAGGCTGGCTAATGTTTTTTAGCACAGAGGCCCCTTGAGTCTGGATCTGTATTTTGCATATTGACGCTATTTTTAAAATTCCCCACACTGATAACCTGCATCAGAACAGCTCTGAATTGGGCTTATTTGAAATCCAGATAGGACTTTTTTTGCAAATTGAATCCATTGCTATGAATAAAGTTATTGTGCATTAATTGATATGTCTAGAGAAGTTAGGAAGCACTGGCATGTATCTTTCATTGACAGATTTTCTGCTAAAGATATTACAACTGCCTCTTGATTTGGACCTGCAGCTGCTGTTAATCTTTGCAGATACATTCACTGCAGTAAAGTGATTTTAATTCATTCCAGCTGCATAGGTTACCCCATTATTTTTACTTCATTCAGTTGATATCATTAAATCATTTTTCAGTGAGGTCTCAGTGTGACCTCTGGTTTTGTGGGTGAAGTTTTGCAGCTATAGTTAACTGTGTCCTCAGTGAATTGCCAGTTCGTACTTGTGAGCCCACATTGGTAGCAAGATATTTAAAGTGTTTCTAATGGCACCCAGAGCTCATTGCAAAGGCAGAATTGTGAGTTTAACTATGTGCTGCAGTATTTTTGCTGCTGTGATGTTAAGATGTTACCTCCCACCCCAGTGATGAATGGTAGAAAAATCAGGCCCTTACTGTCAAAATATCACTTCAAAGTTTACCTTCAAGCCAGTAAAATCCTCCTTCAAAATAATATACATTACACAGTTGACTTTAAAATAAACTATCAACTGAAGCCTATGATGAGATAGAGTAATGGTGGATAACTACCCCTGATGATATACTCCCACGCATTACAAATAAAGACATGTAACCATGCTAAATCAATCAGTTGAACACTGCTACTTTCAGTCACATCTCTTCACCAGTGCTGTGGCTAAGTTCAGTGTTTGACCTTTAATTTTCAGAGGCATTAAATTTAGCCACCAATATTTCAGGAAAGTAAGCATGATACATACAGCCTGAGAGTTCATGGAGGTGAATGTTGGTGTTCAAACTTAGCCGTTGCCTCTTATTTATCTGCAGATGGGAAGTTACAATAAAGAAATAGAAGAAAGCAGCTGCCTGTGAATTAGCACATGCATGCTGTGTTGTGACTTGTGCACAGGAAAAGAAGGAGAAGAGGAGGGTATCACTTACAGATTTCCACATGAGGGCACAAGTTTATATGACAACTAATGCAGATGTTGAACCATTGATGTATTCCCCATGTATCATTCATCTGATGGCATGGTCACCCAGCACCGATTGCCCATCAGGCCTTTGTTCACCTGACTGCCAGCAGAAAGAGACCCTGATAATGTGTGAACGGGGAGGCACTATTCTTTATTTCTCATTGATTTCCTCTGTTTCAGGCCCCATCCTTCCACCTGGTCATCCTAGTGCTGCTGCTGCAATCCCTGCATCATCCAGTGGACCGCCGCCTCCGCCACCCCCGCCAGTACCTCCTCCACCAATGGGGGCTGCCCCGCCTCCCCCACCTCCACTGCCAGCAGGTGGAGCACAAGGGGCTGGCACTGATGACGGGTCAACGTCAGGATTCGCAGCAGCTCTGGCTAGTGCCAAATTACGGCGAGTACAGCGGGTAAGGACCAGGGCATAAGATGTTCTCAATAGGCCTGTCTTCACTGCAGAGTAAGACTTGCTTGGTCTTGTCTGAGCTGATTTACTCCATGTATATTCAGAAAGCATTACCAAACCCTGTAAAATGTGCTTTACATGTGCGTTCCATGGCCATGAAAAATCAGTTGTCTGGTTCAGCTTTGTTCATGTACAGTTGTACTAGAGACATTTAGGGTATAATCCAAGTCAAGACTATGTTGATCTCAGTAAACCTTCACCTTGTGTTTTTAAGGACTAACCAGTTATACGTACAGTCACTGCACAGGAGAGTTTTTTTTTTTATAGCAGTTTTTACCCACGTGTCCCTGAGTTAACATGAATACAAACACAAGTGGAAGCATAGATAACATATTTAAAGCTCAGGTCTTTATAATGATCATTTTGCCAAAGTCTCACTGCCATAAGAGCATGTTTCTTTTTCTGGTTTCGTCAGTGTCATGAAGGAATTTCCTTTTTTCTCCCTGAGTTTTGCTCTGACTGTAATTTACCCTTTGCCCCCAACACTCAGTAAAGATTAATTAGCAGATGACTGCCCTGAGCTCTCATATTACAGACTTCATTGCTTCTACAAAGTGTGCCAGAGAATGTGTACTTGTATTATACCATCACAATTATTATAAATCGTTTAAATGTACTATGATGGCTGGATTGTTCAGTCTTTGGGTGAATAAGTGCTCAGAATCTGACCATGAATGAACAAAAATCACTGTGGCTGTGTTTGTGGCTTTCCCATATGTTTACCCAACCCACAGTGGGGTTCTCAGTCCTAAATATGGATTGGGCACTGGCTTTGACCGCTTTTGCATGTGGCTTCTTTCTGATATGGGTGTGCTTTCCTGCCTCTGCCCTCAGGCTGCAGTTATGATCCTTTACACCTAGTGATGATTTCAGCTTGTCACAAAAGGCAGGTTCCCAATATAAATTCCTTTCTGTGATTTGCAATGTTGATTTGTGTCTTAAGCCAGAAGATGTTTCAGGAGGCTCCAGTCCCTGTGGGGCCTCTAAGAGTGATGCCAATCGAACAAGCAGTGGTGGAGGCGGAGGAGGACTAATGGAAGAAATGAATAAATTACTGGCAAAAAGGTTTGTACTTCATCTTAAAGTGAAAACCCAGAACAGAGCACTGCCCTTATCTACCAGTTGGGTACCTTTGATTTCTCTTTGGAATTGGCACAACATTGCATAGGACACAGTATTGTGAAGGCTCAAGAAAGGAGGTTAACAGCCTAAGTAGGTGTAATTCACTGGATCCCACTGGCATGACGCAGTAGAGATGTAAATATTGCCAGCAACTCTAGCTGAACCTGCAGAACCTATAAGAGTAGGTGCTTTGAACCCCCAGCACATATTCTTTTAATGGCGCAATGGGATCTGATCCCCAATCCCAGCAGTTGTGCCTCCTGTCATGCCACATGTGCATGGCAGGATGTGCAATTTGGGATCAAGAATCAGATACCATCTGCACTGTTATTACTTGCCAGTGCAGGTGGAGTCTGGAATCATAATCCTAGGCTCCCCCTGCACCAGCAGGTTGAAAGATGTGTGCCTGCAGTCTGGCATGAACTAGAATGGCCTTGGAGCTTGGGACCCATAATCAGCTGGTTGTTGATCCCAGTTCTCAGAACTGCACTGGAACTGGTTGGAGACTCCAGTATAGTCCCAGGGTCAGGGATCAACTGTTAGCTGATTTCAGGTCCCAACCCCAGAACTGCACTGGGGTCAGCTCCAGAGCCCTGTACACTGGGATGACAGAAAACCTTGTGTGCAGCTCACCTGCAAGTGCAGGTTTTTTAAGGTCCAAGGGCCCTGGGATATGGGGGGCTTCTCAATCCTGGGGTCCCAATGCTCCAGGGATGTCAGAAACTGCATGTGCAGACTGGCTGCACACATTTTTTAAAGGCCTTAATGCACAGGGACCCTGGGTTCAGGAAAATCTCCCCCCTCCCAATGTGCCTATGGCTAGGATGGGTCAAATACCTTGCTATGCAGATCTCTGGAAGTCGCTTCATAAACTCTCCAGCCCTTGTAGTACACAGGGGTTAATGGTTCTTAAAAACAACACAGGAGTATTCACTGGACAGTACTGGGAGTGCAGGCTACCGTTTTGTGTTATTGTTTGGTGTCACTGCAGCTTCGGTAGAAGGTGTTTGACATATAAATAAAAACTTCCTGCCCATTGTACAAAGAATGTAGACAGGACTATGGGAACATAGATGTTTCACTTGGAGTGTGAGAATCAGCTCAGCCTGTCAAGCCCACCAAGCCTAGGGACAGAAGTTACACATAAACCAGTTTAAGTGATCAGAAACTGATTTAAACCTGTAACAGAACATAAGTTCGGGACACAGAAGCTGCTTTCAAAATGGCCAAAACTGGTTTAAGGTAAACCTAGTTGGATGTAGTATCAAACGTAACTGATTTGGGTCGAGCCAGTTTATGGAACGTCTGTCCCAGTCCCCTTCCTGGTTCAACTTCATTCACAGTCCCCCAGCATCCCAGGATGCTTTGCAATCCTGAGCTATGCTGCCTGTTCCAGTGGAGCACAGACTGCTTTGCCCCTCTCCTCCTTAGCTTGCTGCCTGCCCGTGTCTGTCAGCCCATAGGGACCAGGGGGGAGGGGAGGGGAAAGCCGCTAGCCAGGGTTTACAGAGCAGTGGGGAGAGGGAAAGCCCCTGTAGTGGGGGCCCCTCCCCCTTCCCAGATGCTGATTGCTTCAGTGCTGCCACAGGAGAGAGGGAGAAAAAGACCTTCAGGATATGTGCTTGCCCATGAAGCCCAGCACAGGGGCACCAGGGAGCCCCTGCCTTGGGCAGCTTCCTCCCCCCCAGCCCAGGGTTCCTCAGCCGCAGGGAGCTGAGGGGAATTCTTCCCCTCCCAAAACACATTGCTGCTTGCCTCAGCTGCTGCGAGTCTCAGGCAGCTTCAAGGAGCGGAGGGAAATTCTCCTGCTCCTCCACAGTACCATGGCAAGGAAGTTTGGTGCCCGGGGCAAAGCTCTCAGCGGCAGCCCGCTCTTACCCTGCCACAGATGCGGGGGGCACCCCTCCCCCCCTTGCCTGGGACTTCATAGAGCAGTGGGAGGCGCCCTTCCCCTGTCCCCGCGCCCTCCCAATGAGCCGCTTGCGGCTCCGTCCCATGCCCCACCCCAGCTGGGCAGCACCTGTTGGCGCCCTTTTGCCTCAGCACCCAGGGCGGTCTCCCTGCTTGCCCCCTGCTTGTTATGGCACTGCTTCTCCACCACTGGTTTTGCCATAGCTGCTACAAGTCTGAGGCAAAACTAATGCAGAGGAGTAGAGGAATTTCCATTCTCTCCCTGGGCTACCCCTGAGACTCGCAGCAGCTAAGGCAAGGGGTTGGGAACCTGGAAGGGAAGAATCTCTAGGTTCAATCAGTTCAGCCTCAGGCTTTCTGACCATCTGTACTTAGCCCAGAAGTCTCTCAGAACAGTTTTTAAAAAAAAAAAAAAAGTAATATAAATGCATCATTTTACCTATCGATACATCCATGCAACTTCACGGAAATTAAGGCATTCTTATGCTGCAAGATACAAACCCCCATTTCAGCAGTTGGATCTACAAGTCCACCTGGCAAAGGGACTACATTTTTAATTTGAACCAGGTTTATACTTTTTTCCTTTCTTTTCCCTTTCCTTAAATGTTCCTCCCACCCCTGGCTGCCAGCTAGCTACGGCCTGTGCAATAAAAAGTTCCCTGATAATGTTTCTCCTGTTACACAAACTCTCTCTACTGCTTTAAAGTCTCCTCTCCATTATTACTGATACAACACCAGGCTCGACAATTTTTCTCCCTTCATATTGGTGCTGCTAAAATATTACTGGTCCAACATGTCTTTTAGGCAAATTCACCTAAGTGTTTCTCTTGCCTGGGCAGAACGTAGCTATCACACATTGGGTGATACATAAAGCGCTATGCAAATGTGCAGTGTTGTCTGTAGAATGGATACTGGTATAACACACTGAGTCTACAATTTTCATAGATTTCATAGACATTAGGGCTGGAAGGGACCTCGGAAGATCATCGAGTCCAGCCTCCCACCCAGAGGGCAGGAAGTCAGCTGGGGTCATAGGATCCCAGCAAGATAAGCATCCAACTTGCTCTTGAAGGTGTTCAATGTAGGCGCTTGAACCAC
>NW_017728947.1:96460907-96469021 GCF_001723895.1 Crocodylus porosus
AATAATCCTCCTTGGAGGTGAATCCCATCCTTTGTAGGCGTTTCTTTTTGGCCTCAGGAGGTCTGCTAGATCCCTGTAGAGCCAGGGGGGCTGCTGTGCCCTCTTGCTGCCATATTGCCTCTTGCTACATATTTTGTCATATGTCTTAGAATTAAAGCACTGGATTCAGTAGGCCAGACCCTGATTTCACTCTGTGCTGGGGTAAGACGACTAGCTCCACTGAAATGTAAAACTTTTGTAAGTATGCTTAGTATTGGAGCCAATGCCTGCCAGGGGAGAGAGGCAGATTCCTAGTAGAAACACTTCTGAGCAGAAAGACACATCCTCACACATGTAAACCTTAGTGCAGGGTTTTATTCTAAAATACGGCTAGATAAATGTGGCCTCTCTTAGGCAACACATCTGGATCTTCTGTGTTCAAAGTCAGATCACCTCACTCTGGGGACAAAAAGGAGTTTTCCTTTCGTTTCTCTCCTGTTTGTGCTGCAGTCAGTACCCCTGAGAGCGGTGGTGCTCTTCCACCTGGCAGGCCAGCAGCAGAATTGTTTGCTGAATTCCCCTGGCACAGCGCATTGCAATGCATGGGAGGGCACTGGTGTTCCTGGGAAAATAAGCCGAAGTAAGTGCGGTTACGCAGGTGTCAGTGAGGGCTTAATTTGGCTGGCAGAAACATTATTACAGGTAAGAATGCACACAATGACAAGACATAACAGTAGCTAACATCTTGGATTGCTTTTGCAGGGCTAGCAATATGGAGGGAAGCCCCCTTTTGTTTAACACAAGTGTATGCTACACAAGTCCCACATGACACTTTCAGGAGCACGATCAGAGGGTAGAATCTATGCAGAGCTGGCAAAGTGGCTGAGAAGCTGGGATTCTAAGGGTTCAAGTGATGTAAAGCTTTGCTTTCTAGGTCTAGTGGTTCCTGGGATAGCAGCTGCTGTGATCATCACTTCAGAAGTGCAAACAAAGCAGAATAAAATACAAGCTCACAGCCAGCTTTCCCATCTAGCCCTGTGGAGTTTACTACCATATATCAGAATTTAAATCTAACATTGGCACCAATATACAGGGGGAGATAATTCTCTCATGGGTCAGGGATGGTGGATGCAGAAGCCTGAGCTCTAAACAGTGACTGTACTTGGCATGCCCTGGAAATATCAAAAACAGTAAAGCTATTAAAAATCTGTAAATATTTCCTCCCCCCCAACTCTACTTATTTCCTTTGTTCCCCCTGTGTTCTTTGTCCACCACCCCCTTTTGCAGACACACAGTCATGCACCAGTCATATAAAATGTTACATTTAAATCACATGCTTATTTAGGATCTGTGGAGACTCTTACTTGTGAAACCTCTGAGGCTTTTCCTACCAGCTGCAGGCTAGTACCTGACCAACACTTATCACAGGGTTATGAGTTGGAGCTCCATGTTGAACAAGAAACATCTTTTTTTACTTGGAGATGTAGCTCCATGGTAGAGGACTATAGGAAAGAAGGGGACCTTGCAAGTTCATCTAATCTAATCCCCTGCTCAAGGCAAAATCATCCCTGGCTAACTCATCCCAGTTTTCTAATCTGCTCTTGAAAATGCCCAGGGATGGAGATTTTTTAATTTCTCTAGGTAGACTGTTCCAATGCTTGACCACTCCTGTAGGTAGAAAGTTCTTCCTGATGGCCAACCTACATTTCCTCTGCTGCAACTTGAGGCCATTGCTCCTACTCCTGTCCGCTACTGCCACAGAAAACAATCTATCTTCATCCTCTCTGTAATCACCCTTCAGGTATTTGAAGACTGTTGTCAGGCTCTCCTCAGTCTTCTCTTCTCCAGATTAAATAGCCCTAGTTCCTTCAGTCTGTCCTCATAAATCATGCTTCCCAGGCCTCAAATCATTTTTGTCACTCTCTGCTGGACTCTCCACATTCTTAAAGTGTGGAGCTCAATACTGGGTACAGCACTCCAAGTGAGGCCTCACCACATAAGAACCAGTGCTGAATAAAATAAAAGAATCACTTCCCTTGATTTGCAAGAGACACTTACGTTAAACCAGTATGCTGTTGTCTTTTTTGCAGCAGGAGCATATTGTTGGCTTATATTCAGTTTATGGTCAACTGTAATCCCCAGGTCTTTTTCCATAGTATTGCAGCCTAGCCAATTGTTCCCCAGTCATATTTGTGCGTGCATTTATTCCGTCCCCAGTGTATCTGGTTGATTGCGGACAATTTTTCCAGTCTCTCCAGGTAATTCTGGATCCTACCCCTGCCCTCCAGAGTGTCTGCACCTCCACCCAACTTGGTGTCATCCACAAGTTTGCTAAGTGTGCACTCTATCCCATCATCTAAATCATTAATGAAGATGTTAAACAATACTGGACCTAGGACAGACCCCTGGGGAGCCCCACTTGATACCTCCTCCCAACTGGACATTGAGCCATTGAGGACTACTCATTGAGCACGATGATCCAACCAGTTATGTATCCACCTTATAGTACTTCTGTCTAGTCTGTGTTTCCATAGCTTGTTATGCTGTGCATATATGAGGTCCAGGTTCAGTCCCCAGCATTTCCAGTTTCTTTATTAGAGCAGGGGCAGCCATCCTACAGCATGAGTACCACAAGTGCCACAGGCAGCTTCTGTGTGGCATACATGGTAGATCAGTGGGGAGGGGAGGATAGGCAGCACAGCAGCTGATAGGGCAGGAAGCAGAAAGCGCTGCAAGACATTGGGCAGGGAGCACAGAGTTGGGAGCAGAAAGCAGAGAAGCATATTGGGCAAGGGAAGGGGATCACAGTGAAACTTAGGTTGTGGGGCTAATTTGTGCAATGCCTGCCAAAAAAGGTTGACCCCCACTGGTCTAGAGATATCATGGATGACAGAGACAATCCACTGTGTACAGGGAATTGGGCTAGGTGACCTCTCAAGGTCTCTTCCACCCTATTTCCCTATGAGTCTGTAAGGAAAAAAATCCTTTCACAACTTTCCTGCCCAGTTGTTAAAGAGTTCTGAAACTAGGAGGTAATTATGAAGTAGCATGGGGTTTTATTTTTCTTCAGTGAGATGAAATGAGTGTTGCCTGTCTGCATGACCTCCCAGATTGGTGCAAGAGGCCTCTGGCAACAAGAAAAGTGACTTCTGCAGGTGGAGGAGCATTCCCTGAATGACAGTCAATGCAGCTAAGGTCAAGTGGAGCCTCATTCCTCCTAGTAATCAACACTAGCATATCAGATGTCCTTCAGGTTTTCTCGCTGAGAGCCCTTATCCACAGATAAGATGGATTCTCCTACAGCTGCCACATAGCATTCACAGGACACAGCACAGCCCTTCCAATAGGAAACAATCATCAGTTAATGTGAAGTGACCTTGGTGATCTCCTCTGTCTCATTACTACTGGTTGCATAGCAATGATCATCTATGTGTCTTGTTTCAAAATCAAAAGGCGGGCATGTGCTAGGAAGCAGGGTTGGGGGTAAAGAATGAGGGAAGGAAGGATCCTAGCTGGTCCTAGGTTGTCTTTTCATAGAGTATGGTCCATGCTTTGAATATTCACAGGGCCTGATTTGGCTTTCAGTTATGCTGGTGCAAGTCAGGAATGAGTTGCGTTCACATCCACCGAGTTAAACTGATGTAACCTTGGTGTATGCGGTGATAGGGCTCACTAACAATGTTTGCAAAGCACTTGGGAGATGCAGAACACTAGGCAAGCACTGGGTGTTGTGCACAGTATACATAAAGCTCCCAACAGTCTGGATTTCCCCCCACCCTGAGCATGTGAGTTAATTTTCTTCAGTGTTTTTAGATGCAAAGAAGCACTTGAGAATCAGGCAATCTTGTCCTTGGGAATGACCTTGGCCAGTTTTGGCCAATGTACTACAAGAGAAAGAGGAGAAAGGGAGTAGTCCCAATTCTTCAGGCAGGAGCTATTATGGCTTGTTCCTCCCACAGGGAAAACAGCAGGAATCCTCAGAGGCAACTCTGGCTAATGCAGGATGAATTCCCCTTGTGTTGACGCCTTTGTCCTTTACTCCCTCACTGCCACCTTCCTAAGGAGCCTAGATATATAAATACTAGCATTAGGCAGTCTTTATGTCCTAAGCCTCAGAGCTGGGACCAGCCACAGCCGTTGCAGACTGCCCCCTCGCCACTTCCCTGGCCTTTTGTGGTAAAGTTATTCCATGTCCCTATAGGTACTAGAAGGCTAAGATTGAAGTAACATACAGTTACATGGGGGATGCTGGTTAATCCCATATGCTGCATCAGGTGCACTAGGAGCATTCCCGTTGGTAAACTGCAGGATAACACGGCTTTTGCTGTGTTAGGCTGCTGTTCAATGCCCCTGCCTGTGCGGGATTGTTCCCATATAAATCATAGCTTTTGTAACCTGGTTAATCTTGGACAGTCTCAGGCTGACTAAGCAGCACAGACTGTGGGCCTCAATTCAGATATGCTTTATTCAGCTTCCTACAAAGAGCATGAATGCTACAGGTGCCAGGGGCTTAATCATTCCAGGGCCTTTGAATTGAACTTGGGGCACTGCAAAACTCATAGTATCCCAAGTGGGAAAGTGTTATCTACAGGGAAGCCCACGTCCTTGCACTGTGACCCATTCCTGCTTCCACACAACCAGTCTGTCCTCATCCACTCCTACCCTGGGGGACATCCCCACATGCAGGGGTGTGTGCTTCCAGTGGCAAAAAAAGTAGCAGCATAAATTTTTGCAGCTACTTTTTGCCACCATGCATGCCCTTGCACGTGTGCTTTGGTGCAGGGCAGAGTGCCCCACTTCAGGAAAACTACCATTTCCCCACTCCTTCCAGCTCCCAGCGTGCTGGAGGAGCCAGGGTGGAAATAGACGGGGGGAGACGTTCTGACCGGCAGCCAGGGCTTCTCCTGGGAGAACTGAGCTTCAGTGTCTGCTGGTGCACACTCCTGTGCGTTGTGCTGTGCTGCTTTTTTTTTGGCTGTTTTTTTTCCAGTGGGGTTTTTTTTGCCCCCATTAATGTGCCAGGTACATGATTTATGGTACCACAAAGAGGTTTGCGGCACCACAAACTGCACTTGCCTGCACATCTGGATCTGGCCCTGGAATCCATGTTCAGTAGGGATCCAGACACAGCAGAAATGTTAATGTGCCACAAGGTGTAATGGCTTGCCTGTGAATGCCCTGTGAGAAATGGTTCTTTTGCCCATCTCCCAGCATGTGTGCAGGTCCTCAGACCGATGACATTCTCTCCGTGTGTCAGGGCTGGGGGTGCAGGATGCTTGAGTTTGGTACATGGGATATCCAGTCTTCATATGTATTTTAAGGGGACAGTTGTCTCCTGTATGAGAACATCATGGACCCAAGTAGCCTCTGAGCCAGCACTTCTTGTTATAGATGCAGCCAGTTCCTGTGCCCTGCATCTGGAGTAAAACCGCCTCTTGGATTCTCTGTCACATGCAGTTGAATTCCCTCCCTCCTGTTCCTTTATTCTGCCAAACCCCTTACTGCCATGTGGAACCTTGTCTCAAAATACTGAGATCTTTCTTATTTTATAGAGACCTAGTGCAAACCCTGTGCAGCCCATGCCACTTAGTAGTGTCTTGTCAAAGACATTCTGCAAAAATAAAAAATAGTCCCTGCTAACACCTGAACCAGTCTCTCCTCATTTGAAGATTGATGCCTTATGTAGGAAATGTACTTTTTAAAGTGTTGATCATTATGTCCTGCTTTTTACTTGTGTCAAGGAGAAAAGCAGCATCTCAGTCGGACAAGCCAGCTGACAAAAAGGAAGAGGAAAGCCAAAATGTAAGTGAAGTGTTTACCATTGTTATGTGCTTGTGAACATAAAGGGGGGGATGAGGGGTCTCTTGATCCAGCAAACAGGTTGCAGCCCCTGAAAGCCTGAAATGTGATATCTGCATGCACCATCGCATGACAAGTAAATGCTGGTTTGCTGCTGCTGTACATTCAGGCAGCCACAGGCTAAATTCATTTGCTTCAAAACTTCACAGTATGAATATCCTAGAAATCAGAATCTCCTTATTCACAGATACAGCATTGTCCAAATCATTTCCATGGATGTCTCTTCACATTGTCCTCACAAAAGTGTCTTCAGAGTAAAAGAGCCCTGCCCATCCCTTGCCTCACCCAAAATATTTGTGCTGCTTCAGATGCATGGCCTGCGGTGTAACAATTCCAGTATCTCCTCTCAGATGCAGTCTACTGTCTTTGTTCAAACTTTTGACTTCCCAGAACACCAGACTTTAGCTGCGTTGAACAGTATCTTCATTTATGTATGATGCCTTTGGAAAGTGGTATACTGTCCTCACTGTAAAGCAAAGATCAAGTCACTCCAGATCACCAATTACATTTAAAGCTGGTTTCCCAGAGGGGGAGGGAAAGTGCTTTAGCTACTAGGCTATTCAGGAGCCATAGCATATCTTAGTCATACTTTCTATACTATCAAGGGCACATATGTTTCAGTTTAATAGATTAAAACCAGTTGGGCAAGTGGGAAGGGCCAGTAATTTTGATGCATTTTTGTTTTAGCCATTCTGGCCATATGCTGCACACATTCTCAGGAAGATGAAATGGGAGCTTCAGTCTGCTTATGAACCACGTTTTAGCAGGCTTATTTAGCATAGCACATTTTAGGGAGCTGCTAAATAATATTGACATGTCAAGTACATTAGGTTGGGTTTTGCACTGCTCCACTAGTGCTCAACATTTCAGCCATGTTTTGAAACTATTTATTCTGCTACTTAACTTGTAGGGTGGCAAATCTGAAAGTGCTGTCACCATAGTTAGACAGATTGGAACAAATCCTGCTCTTAGTTACGTCTGTGTAATTCCACTGAAATGAATGGAAATACATGAGGATAGGGGACTAAAATCTTGTTTCGTGTTTTCTAGTCAGGCTCAGTTTTCACAGTACAGACCATTCCTAAACTTGGGGACTGATTAGCTCCTAGGATAGGGGGTGGTAGCAGGCACCTTTGTCAGACGTTTGAATCCAGCCTGAGTGGTGAGGTGAATGTAGTAAGTGTTTGAGA
This sequence comes from Crocodylus porosus, assembly GCF_001723895.1. NCBI lineage: Eukaryota > Metazoa > Chordata > Crocodylia > Crocodylidae > Crocodylus > Crocodylus porosus. Next base: position 96,467,936 of record NW_017728947.1, read on the forward strand.
CATGGAGGTAGGAATTGGTTACCAGTTGCTGCCCACTCAGTGACCCATGTTGGTGGGCTCAGTTCCTTGTGGAAAAACAGCTACATGAAAAGCCCACCTTGCTTGTACAGAGACCAACATCTAAATGAACACGTGAGCATGACATAACTTCAGCAGTCCAGGACTGTTCTGTATTGGTATGAAGCATGGCCTGATCCCATCCATGCTGCGACTGATCACTGGCTAAAAGAAGAATGTCGTGCTCCAGAACTGCTGGTTCAGCACTGTTCACAGGAACACAAGTTCTCTTTAAAACTATGGAGCCAAAAATGAAGAACTGTTTTTTTTTTCTTGTTTAGGAAGATGCTAGCACCTCGCCTTTGCCCGTTACACGAGGTCCCAGCCAGCCGCAGAATTCTTCAGGTACTTACTGTAATTATTCATGTTGTTTATCATTGTCATCATTCAGGGCAGACATCTTGCCATTGGGATGCGAGGTCGCTGTCCCAGCTCTGAGTAAAGGGGCATTCCTCACATAATTGTTCAAGTCAGTTTGGTTTCAAATCTGTTTGGAGTCATATGTCTGTAGTGGGAATTTGAGTAAAAGGAAGGTGAATGTAAATTTCTTTCCCAGGGCCAGATAAAAAACAGAAGAGCTAGTCTCCTTATCTTTATCCAGAAGGTAGTGGGAATTAGGTGCCTTAAATGCCTTTGAGGATCTGTGCCTTGGTTCATCAGATGATGTTTGTCTGCAGACAGGAGTAGCAATGAAAAGGTTTCCGAGTGAAATGCGTACGTGCCCCTTTGCCATTCCTGTTTTAGAAAGCTGAAGCCTCCTCTAGCACCAGCCAGGAGGGCCGTTGAGAGTAGGGGGGACCCTAACCCTGCTGCCAGGATTTTGACACTACATCCCAGATCCCCTTTCCCTCCCCTCTCTCCCTCTCAACCCAGCGGAGAGGTAAGGTGGGCTAGAGATGAAGGGCCTTGCTCCAGTGGGAGTCTCAGGAATTGGCTTAGGTCTGCTGGAAGGTGGGGTTGAAATGAGCCCATCTCTGGGTCTGGCAAGGGCAGGTGGATGGATTCCCAGTGGGTACCCACCAGTGCCCC
>NW_017728947.1:96469255-96506032 GCF_001723895.1 Crocodylus porosus
CCTCACTCCAAGTCCTAAAGGGCTTTTTGTCTCTAACCTTCCCGTTCCTTACCTGTGCCGTATTGCTGTCCACCCCCTGTCTTTTACATTCCCAAAGCTCTCTTTCTTCAGGCTGGGCTGTCCTTGTGGGTGCCGCATGTAATGAGTCCTTTGTGATCCGCAATCCTGCATCAGTTCTGAACACAGAAGCCAGGCTGTCTGCTGCTTTTTCAGTAAGGAGGAAAGATCAGTTAGGAAGGCATCATATAGATGAGGTTAGGGGGCTTATTTCTTCTCAAGATGCTGAGCCCAGTAACTGCCTGGAGTTGCATGACAATAAATTGGCCTGTAGTCGGGTATTCATGAATGATTATAAAATGCATACCCTAAATGTCTCAGGGCAAGAAAATCCTGACAGTTTTCGCCTCTGATTTTGTGATCATATATAATGGGTTCTGTAATACAGCCCATAGTTAATAAATCCTCTGTAGTGATGTGCATAGCTGTTATTGGGCTGTCTTTTCTGAGCCATCCATGTCCTTTACAAGGGAAATATTTTGTGCTTTTGGGACATAACCTAGGCATATGCTTCACATGGTATATTTATGCCTCATGTCAGACCAATCAGCAGAATCTCCCTAGCAGGATAGTTTCTCAGACAGATTCTCCACCTTTTGCATTTTGTAGAACACTTTATAAGTTCAGGGACCTCTGGTGGTGGCTTCAGCTCAGTAACTAGGGTGACTATATGTCCTGGCTTGGCCAGGACAGTCCCGGATTTCATAGGCTGCCTCAGCCAGTTGGTGGAAATTCAAACAAAAGCCCCAGACTGACACTTCCCCCTCTGTCCTGCCTACCCTGGCTCCTCCTGAGCAGTGGCTGGAGGTGCAGGGGTGGGAGGAGACTGGGCTGGGAACCACTCCTGCCTGAGGCCAAGATTGGGCAGGGCAGGGTGTAAGGAAAACACTGCTGTGAGCATATCTGCTCACACGTGTGTTCACCTGTTTGCAGCCCAGCAGAGTCAGGACCAAGGAGCAGCTGCTGCAGCGGGGCTTCCTCAGGGGGTGGGGAAACAGGATGCTTTGTACCCCTGCCATGAAGAGACTGGGGGTCCCTCCACCCCTGCCCCCCCTGCTGCTGGGGACCCATGTTTGGGGGTGTGGTTCTGGGCTCTGCCCTGGGACTGCCGCCTCAGCTGGCCCCATCCCATCTAGGCCCAGTCCTTGCTACCACCAAGTACATGTGTGTGTGTGCATGCATTGCAGGGAGGGTGGCAGGGGGCCAAGCTGGAGAGAAGGAGGGAGGGAAAGAGAGAGAGGAGTGAGTGGAGGGTTGCAGAGGCAGTGCGGGTGAGGAGGGAGCAGAAGGGGGTGGGGAAGAAATGCTCTGATAGAGGCAAGAGGAGACTGAACCATGATGGTCAAGCAGCCACACCAGGCATGGCGCACACACATGCCAGTAAAGCAGCCTGGATCCACAGCAACTGCACACACACATACACAGATACATGCACACGTTGCACTAACACTTCCCATGGAATCGGTCTACTTTCTTCCGGCAACAGGCTCCAGCTCAGGCCTCCTCCTCCTCCTCCTCCTGATCTCTTGCCCAGCTGACCTCCAGCCACCTGTTTTTGTGGCCTTGCTCACCCCATTTCCCCAAGGGCAGTCCCTCTGTTGTCATCCCCCACCGCTGCTGCTAGCCAGTGGGGAGAAGGAACAGCCTGGTGGGGGTTGGGGGGCAGTGTCCCAGATTTCCTTAAAAATAATATTGTCACCCTATCAGTAACCCATTTCCAGGGTCCTTTGTGTATATCACTGCAGCCCACTGTCCCAGTTTAGAGAATAGGCCCTTTATCGCTTTTTGTCTTTCTAGAACTTAACGTTTAAAGTAGAAATGAATAAATAAATGAATTAATAAAACCGTATGCACTGTGTTTCTGTAAACTGTATGCTTTATTTCTAACAGGGATTATTTTTTTATTAAACAAAATTCACATAGTTTTTAAGCACTTAATTATTTAGTATTAAGTAAAAAAATACAGAGCTTTGTGATCTTCATCTAAGCACATTTTGCTACTATTGGTACACTTAAGCAGTCATTACTGTTCATTATTGTTAGCTTCCAGGAGCTCCTTCATATATATCTCTGGAGCACGTGTTCCTAACATTCAATTAAACCAAAGGTAGAAAAAAAACAATTTAAAGTTTTTGTTATGCAAAGAAAAAAAATCAGGATAAGATACCACAATTCTTCATGCTTACTTTACAGAACCGGGGAAGAAGCCATGGGAAAGAAGCAATTCTGTTGAAAAGCCTGTATCTTCATTACTCTCTAGGTGAGCTGCCCTGGTTGCTTTATAGGTCAGCTGCAAGGTCTGGACTGTAATCACACTATCATTATAACGTACTCAATTCACGTCTTATTTCATTCCATTGCCATAGAAATCCATCAGTGACGAAGAGTCCAGATGTTAAGAGCCCAGTACAATCTCAACCACCTTTTAGGTACCGAAAAATGCTCTGGCATCTTAACTATCTCAGCTTATCCTTTGAAAAAATCATGTCATCCTGCATTCAGCACTAACATTCTGTCGTTATTGTCATCTGTACTCATCCTGTTGTGATTTGCTTATCTGCTGCTTTATATACTCTGAGCCAGGTATTTGTCTCAGTGGGGTTATGCAGATATAAGTGGGACTAGAATTTGGCAGGTCTAATATCAAAGGGAGCAGATGCTAGAGCAGTGAACTGCTCTGTGAATATAGCCTTGAGCCCCAATTCAGGTAAGGGCAGGTTGGAGTCATTGGGACCTGAGCACATGCTTTAAGTTCAGCAGACACTCATGCTTTTATGAATCAGGGCCCCACTCTTGTTCCTGGCATTGGCTGGGAGCATATGCTGTGCCCTGGGAAGGGCAAGAACCTAGAGGTTCTCTTTATTGAGTTCCAGCAGGACTTGCAGGATGGTCCTTTCTGAAAGGAGAAGCCTTCATTTCCCAATACCAGAGGGAGTTCAGAAGCAGAGCCTGTATGAGGGGCCTGTCTGCAGCCAGGCGATGGAGGTTATTTCTCCATCTCTGCAACTGCAGTGTAGAGAGAGGAAGAAGGAAACTGTATGTGGCAGAGGGTTTAGAGGATTCTGCTGCTAACCCTGTGAAAACCCGAAGCCAGGGAGGGTAATGACAAATACAGAAACAGGCTGTAAAGCAAAGTAGTCTACAGCAGCGCTCCAGCAAACAAAATCCAATGGTCAAATTATGGGCCTAACACACGGTGCCAATCACACATATTTAAAGAAAAGGAGAAATCAGCTGGCATGGAAAAAGCTGCTTCCCAGCCCTTGGCCAAAAATAGCTTGCTAGGATGGTAGAGAGCTCTGGCAACAAGTAGGATATTACTGCTATTATAGATTTCATAGACATTAAGAGCTCAAGATCCTTGAGTCCAGCCCCTCAATTATTCAGTACAAAAATCTGTGCTGCCTTTTATACCAAGTTGTTTCATATCACAGGGCTAATAATCCACAGAAAGAGAAATGGGCAGCAGCCAATGCCTGTGCATACTTAGAGCTGTATTAAAGACCAATCCTGCCCAAAGTTTCACTGGCTTATGTGGAGATGCACAAGTATAACTGAAGGCAAATTTGGCCTCTTTTATCTGTCCCAAAGCTTCCATGCAATGGATGTCTGTGTACATGTACCAGTGTTCAGTAGATCAAGATTATCATGGTATTGCCCATCCTTGCAAAAACTTAGAAAAAGCTGGTAAAGCACTGGGTCCATTTAGCGAGGGGGACTCTATTTTATTCTAATTCTAGTATGTGGAATTGCACTGACGGTTCACTCATTTGTCTACTGCACGCAAGGCATTTCCCCAAGTACTCAGTGTTTTATCATAATTCAAGCTGAACCAGCACAGGCTGCTTTTGTAAAACACATCCCTAGCTTTGCTTGGAGCTCACTTGAATAGCATAACTAACCAACTCTATCAACCCAAAAGGACCTGATCACAGCTCCTTCTCAGGCACAAGTCCCAGTGAAGCCAGTCCTGCCTAAGCCAAGAACTAAGAAGAGAGAGAGGGCTCCAGTGGACAGAACATAAATTTTTCAGGATGCAGGGACCAGGAACACAGCTTGTTAGCACATGGGCTCTGCCTAACTAAGAGTGGGGTGCCCTTGCATTCGCTAGTACATTTAGGAGAAGCAAGTTTCACTTTTAAATGTTACCCTCACCTTAGCAGCTGGTGAAGGCATCTGCAGTCAGAAGAGTGGATATTTATGAAAAATAAATTCTGGCATGGAGGACACCACTTTCCAATACTTGAACTGCAGTCCATCCTGCCACCTGCCTCCTTCCCCACCCCCCACTTTCCAGCACAGTAACATCCCAAAACATTAACCATCAAGACTGTGCACTAACGTAGCTGTGAAACTATCTAGCTTCATTTTACTGATCAAGAAATTGTTGGCTACAGAAGGTTTCACTGAGTCTTTATCCTCTGCTGCATTTCAGTGTTAGAAAAGCAGATCTTTTGATGTGTAGTGGTGTAAGGAAGCAGCTTTGCAAAATCCTGCAGAGTGACACAAGAGGGAGCAGTGGAACATTAGAAAGATTAACTTTATTTCAGAGCTGGATGTGCAATTTTTCTATTTGCTGACTGCGGTAGCAGGGGTCAGTTGTGTTGGCAAAAAATTGATTTGCTGCTTTATCCTTTGTCTCCCTCTCTCAAGGATGAAGCCAGTTAGCAGCAGCAATGATGTGGCTATGGATGCCTTAGATTTTGATCGAATGAAACAGGTGAGTGAGTGGGGTCTTGGGAATCTTATGTAGTATTTTGACAATTCCTTTCTTTTATATATGAAGAACTGTTGTTTGGCCAACCTGAAAACAGCAGCTAGGAATAAGGGTCATCCAGTTGCTACAGTGTATCTGGACTTCCAGAAAGTCTTGGACAAAGTCCCACATCAAATACTTTTAATGAACTTCGATTGTTGCAGGATTCAAGGGCAGATCTGCTTGTGGATCAGAAATTGACTTAGGCAGAAAACAGAGTGGGTATAAATGGTCAGTATTCAAAATGGAAACAAGTAAACCAGGGATCTCTGTTAGGACCAGTGCTGTGGGACAGTCAATAGTAAAGTGGCTAAGTTCGCAAAATGACATTTCATAGATTTCATAGACATTAGGGCTGGAAGGGACCTTGGGAGATCATCGAGTCCAGCCCCCTGCCCAAAGGGCAGGAAGTCAGCTGGGGTCGTAGGATCCCAGCAAGATAAGCATCCAATTTACTCTTGAAGGTGTTCAATGTAGGTGCTTGAACCACCTCCGCTGGCAGACTGTTCCAGACCTTGGGGGCTCGCACAGTAAAGAAATTCTTCCTTATGTCCAGCCTGAAACGGTCTTGCAGGAGTTTGTGACCATTCGACCTCGTCATCCCTTGGGGCACTCTGGTGAACAAACATAAAATGATTGAGTGGCTAAGGACCCAGGCAGACTATGTAGAACTACAGAAGGATCTCACCAAAGGGGCAACAAAATGGCAAATTAAATTCAGTGTTGATAAGTGCAAAGTAATGCACATGGGGAAAAATAACCTAAAAACTATACACACAATGACAGCTTCTACATTCAGTTTTACTATGCAGGAAAGATCTTGCTGTCACTGGAGATAGTTTGCTAAAAACATCAGTTTAGATCTCAGCAGCAGTAAAAGGCTGCAAATAAAGTGTTAGGAATTATTAAGAAGGGAATGATAAACAAAATGAAAAGTATTTTTATGTCCCATTGTAAATCTATGATCCATGCATAGCTCAAATACTACGTGCAGTTTTGGTCCTCAAAAAGGTGACAGAAGAAGTAAAAAAGGTACAAAGGAGAACATCAAGGGTGACTGGGAGATTAGAGGAGCTTCCATGTGAGAAGACACTAAATAGGCTAGCACTTTTCAGCTGAGAAAGATATCCTTGAGGGGGGCATGATGGAGGTTTACCAAATAGGAAATGGTATACAGAAAGCAAATAGGGGCTTATTATGTAGGATCTTTTCCAATACCGGAGCCAGGGATTATGATATGCAGCTATTAAATCACGGGCTAAAAAATTAACAAAAATAAGTTTTTTTGCACGCGGCATGCATTTAACTTGCGGAAAACAGCCTCTGAATCCAAACTTCCTCAGTCTCTAAATACAATGGGAGGAGCACGGTGTGGAAAATTTTGGACATACCTTGTTCACCTTCACCCTCAGCCTCTATTCTCTGCCACTTGTGAGACAGGATACTGGGCTAGGGTAGACCTACAGTCTGTCCTATTAAACAGGATTTTTGTGTTCAGCTTTGATTTTTTTGGCTCTCATCTGTTTGCTCAAGCCCTGCAAGACCTCTGTTATGACTCTGAGTAAGGCAGAATGGATCATAGTGGCCCCTTGACACTCAGAAGAAGACAGTCACATAGAGGATAAAGTGTCTGTACAGCAATGCTTCCCTGTTCTGTAATATATCACATCTAAGATCTCTTTCAACTTGACTTAGAGGGATATACTTATTTAGCTGCCACCAGCAATAGGCTTTTATCTCTATGTGGGCCAACCAAGAAAAGAGGACATGAATCAGTTAGGGCCAGATTTTATGTCACCTATTAGGTGCATAAATAAATTAGATGTTGAAGTAGATTTAGGCAGCTAAGTGTGATTCTGTATCCACCTACTTAAGTCCCTAAAAAGCTCTTAAAGGTAGGTCATCCTCCTTCTTCTCACTGTTTTTGTGCCACTTCATTTTATGGGTTAGATGACAGTGTGTTATAAGAGTTACTGCATTAATGGATTTTCAAAACTTGAACGCAATGGAATGAATTGCACTTAGGCACCCAAGGCCACTTAGCCACCAGTAGGTGGAATAAAGTCTGGCCTCTAGGGTGCTACAAGGCTTTTTCTTCTACAAGTTAAAAGGAAATTCTGATCAGATCACTTTTGTTTTCTCAGGAAATATTGGAGGAAGTTGTAAGAGAATTACACAAAGTGAAAGAAGAGATAATTGACGGTAAGGAATGGAAAAAAATCATTTATTTTGATCCTTTTATCCTGTGAAATTTCATTCATGTTCAAAACAAGACAGAACGAACTACAGTGAATGCTTCAGGAAGTACCTCTAATAGCTGCTTGGAAAAACTCTTTTCTTAAATATGCATTAGTTTAATGAAGGTAAGAGTAGAGATACATGTAGGGAGATGTGACCATTCAAGGGCTGTGGTTCTCCTACAAATGCCCTCCTGGTCATGGAGCAGTGAAGTGTGCCCCAAAAGTATAAGCACAGGCATTGTGTATGTGTCTGTTTTTTCTGAAAATACACTGCAGTTCTGACACTATATACATAGTGACATAAGATAACATACTGCAGCTCCCAGTTAAATCAATGGAAGCCTGAAAGCAAGAACAGGGAGCAAACTATAAGTTGGAGGGGACACATTTTAAACCTGTTAGAACTACATAAGAAAATGTATGGAGAAAGGCTGGGGCCTAGGACTCTATCCTGCATTTTCTTAATTTTCTCATCTACCATCCCACACTTCTGGCCCTTTCGGTTTAAGGGTGCAAACCTCTCAGTCACCACCTTTGCATTTACTTAGTCATTCTAGGAGTAAATGATTGGTTAACCTTTCACCTTGGTTTTCTAGCCATAAGGCAGGAGTTGAGTAGAATCAGTACAACATAATGACTGCACAGTATCTGCAAGGTACTAAGGATGCTAAGAAGACTGGATCATTTCTAAATGTATCAAGGTCATGCAAGATGGAGAAACAAGAGGACACCTGCACTGTCTTTGTTCTTAAACCCTTTTTATTAGCAGACTCAGCACACTTTGAAGCTTGCTGCTGCCTTGGATTTGCTTCATTTTAAAAGTCTTAATCTAAAAGAATATTCAATTTTAAATTTCTGGATTTTTTAGATTTCATCTGACTGCACATTGGATTTGTCAGCCTTTTTTGTATTTTGTATTTGCTTATTTAAATGTATTACATTTCTTTTTAGTAGTAGGTAAGACAACATGTGAACCATTTGCTTTTAATAGATGACTTCAAAGTAATTTTATTAGTAGTCTGCAATGTAAATGAAGCCCCTTTGCCAACAGAAATGTATTGTGGCATCACCAGAAGAAACAGAGACACATCAATTGTCAAATGACAAAGTTTTTTGTCTCAGTTATCACAATATTAAACCGGTACGTCAGTGCACCACAGTATCTGTGTTCATATTGGTAATAAACTGTTTATCGTCCACATGGCCCTCTGCTGGTTTTGTTTATTAGCCTCTGCAGCTTCATACTTTTGGTCTCCTGTGTCACTCCAGTAGGTTTTCCCTTGGCACCACTGAACACAACAGTAAGGGTGCCTCTTGACTACCAAAAAAAAAGCCACATAACATTTATTTTTAATATAAGGATCAGACAAGGCACATCACTATTGCATTAGTCTGTCCTTGGAATACAACTACACCAAGTGCTTCAGGTTCACAGACCAGGCAGCTTATATCTTGTCCCTCTCTGAACACCAGCTCTCAGTGCAAGCACTATAGCAGCTCTGCAGCAGATCCACAAGAGAGGCTTCAAGACTTGCCAGCCTCACCTGTCTCCTCACCACTTTCTTACTCTGCCCAGGCACAAGCAGCCATCTAGAAATACTGCCTACCAGTCTCCAGAGTCCTTCATAGCCTTAGCAACTTCATCTGGTCAGAATACAGGGATTGTACGACAGTTTTTGAACTGCACTGCACTGTTTAAGCCTACGGCTCCTCTTAGACACCATAAGTCAGGGGTGGGCAAAATATGGCCTGCGGGCCCCAGCCTGCGACACCATTCTATCCAGCCTGCAGGGCTGCTAAAAAATTTAGAAAATTAATATTTCTCTGCCTTTGGTTCCTTTTAAAAAATGACAGTAGGACCCAAGGGAAGCCCAGCAGGCTCCCACAACAGCAGGGGCTTCTGGCCTGGGACCATGTGGCTGCCTTGTGCTGGAACTGCAGGTAAGGGAGAAGGACGGGGGGGAAAAGCGGCCCAGGGAAGGGAAAGCGGTCCCTCACCCGCCCCGTGGCTGGTGCCCTGTACTGCAGCCCATGCGGCGCTGCCTGTGCCTCCTCCAGACAGCTCTGTGGGGGCTGCGAGCAACTGCAGCAAGGAGCACCGGCCACGGGGCAGGTGAGGGGCCGCTTTCCCTGCACTCGGAACCAGTTTCTTCCCTGCCAGTGAGCAGGGGGTCAGGGTTGTACGCTGCCCCCCCCACCTGTACTGGGGGCACTGGGTGTGAATGGGCAGGGAGCCAGTGGAAACACGGGACCCACACCGGTGTCCCAGGGCCAGCGCCGGCAGGGCCCAGAGCAGGGTGGCAGGAGTACAGGGGTCCTGGCTGGCAGGGGCTCTGTGGAGCTGGGCCAGCTCCCCCCTCGTCTTGTTGGTGCAGCCCAGCCCGGCTCCACAGACCCCTGCTGGCCCTAGGACATTGGTCCCAAGATGGTGACCAGTGGGTGGGGTACCTGTCAAGGGGCGGGGCTACGTATGCAGCCCTCAACAGCCTGCCAAAACTGGGTAAGCAGCCCTCTGCCCAAAATAATTGCCTGCCTCTGCCATAAGTCCACCTCAGTCTTAGTCCTGTAATTCATTCATTCCTGCTTGCCCTCACACTTCCTCCCTGCGGGACCTCCCTTTCACTCCCCCGACATTAGTTTATGAAATCTCAAGTGCTGTGGCCTGTTCAGCACTAGGCTACTTGGCAACTGTAAAACAGTTTTGTCAACAGTCATACATGTTGACACTCTTCTAAATTCCCTGCTACTACTAATTTGTCACTGCCATGGGCATGGGCTCAGTGTTGGGGTCTTTTTTTAAATGCACAAATTGAAATAGTGTGATAATATGAGCCTTAAAGTCCTATGGCCTGCAGGAAAACTAATGCAGGGAACTTGCCTTTTATTCTCAGAGCTGTGGCTGAAGTCCAAAAGTGTACACCCAGTCATACTTTGTAAAAATAATGGCCCATTCTTCCAGTCTAACCACAATCTTCAGTTTCCAGTTGACTTAGTTCATAAGCTTTACAAGAGCAGAATCTGATATCATCTTCTACCATTGATAGGTTTCTGTTGAAAGACAACTGTCTGAACTTGGTTATTAAATCTGTCAAACATTCTCCAGGACCAGTTACTATTGCTGCAGTGCTTCCTGCAGCCAGCTTGCAAAAAATTGTGTAGCCCTTCTGTTTTAGGCATGCAGTCCAGTGTGACCTTCCAAGTTTATAGAGCCTGTCTGGCTAAAAAATACCATTTGGAATAGCAGTAAACAGGCTCTTTCCAGAAAGGAAGCAAAAGCTGGCCAGTGGTACAACTTGGAAAGAACTGCCTAATCAACCAGAGCAGACAGCGCCTGCCTTGCAGTTCACCTTAAAATTTTCTTGGGGTTTCAGCACAAATAGCCCCACTCTCACCTCTTACTAAAAGTCCATTTTTACCCAGTTGTCAAACACTACTTGCTGGAGTAAGAACTTCACCAAGCTGGTTATACTGTACATTTAGTGCTGTTCAAAGAATTACCATAGCCCACATTTAGATCCAAGTTGGTCTAAGAGTTTGACAGAAGCATCAACTCAGTTGAACACATACTGTTAAATAACTCGAGCCAGGCTTCTAGAACTGCCTTGAAAAGACTGCTCCTTGCATACAAACCAGTGGTAAAGCAGAAGGAATGTCGGAGATGACAAGGGGCGGCGATTCAAAATAGCTGACAGATGCTCAACATACTGATGGATGGATCGATTCCTCTGCTTAATCCTTGCTGACAAAGACAATCTCTAGTTACGCAACAGTGTAAAACTGTATAGCCTGTACTACCTCTGCAAAGCTTACATCAGGACACAAGTAAGTTCTTCAATGACCCTTAAGATGGCCAGTATTCATGCGACATTTAGAAACCGCTACATCTCAGATATGCTAAACCATTAGTTTCCAGTATATGCTCTTCTAGTACCACCGTTCTTCACTTCCGCTAGGTCTAGAAAAGCTGAGCCTTGTAACATGGTTCTGCTCTGCAGCGTAAACCAAAAAGATACCTTTTTTTCCAAAAGCTGTGCAGCCTGGCTGTCTTCAAGGTCTTAGAGACTATGGCCTATGGTAAATGTACTTCTAGTTTCTCCTATTAGCCCTGCAGAACTAAATCGAATGAGCTGAATTGTTTGCTGGCTCAGATTTAGCAGCACTGAGATTAAAGCCTTGCAGGGAAGTAGCTTGGAAGATTTCTTTCCTTTAATTTGAAGAAGCTGATCATGTATCACTGATCATGAACATGGAAATCCAGTGCTCACTTTCAAACCAGAAATCCACTAGAAGGAACAGATTTTTGCTGTTTTGCTATGATACATTGCAGTGGGCTCTACAGTTATTTCATCTACTTTCACTTTCATTTTGGGGTCATTTCCCCCACCTTCTCCTACATATGGTACGTGACAGGAGTGCAGCTGTCCACCCAGTTGCAGAAATCAGAAACAAGGAATTTTGGCTGGAAGAGTACTGCAAGGATACAGCCAAGAAAGCAGGGACTTTGGCATGCATTCAACTCCTGTTTGCTTGCAATAATAGTATGCCAAATACCTGTTCGAAGAAAATTTCTCCAGTGCTCCAAAACCTGTAACCTGCTTTATAAAAACAGGTCTCACTTGAATCTCATCAAAAATTCAGGACCTTAAATTAAGGGATATGTATTTTCTTGGGTTTTCCTTTGGGTTTTTTTTTGCTTTGTTGGGGGTTTTGTTTGTTTGTTTTTTGATTGTGACCTAACAAGTTCCCAGATGACAATGTTGTTCAGGCACAGGTGACTGGTAGGTGAGGCACGGGGGCACATGCCCTCCAACTTGGTACCGTGCAGGACGGGGCAACTTTTTTGCTATGCGGGCCGGAGGCATGTTGGGAGGGAAGGGGGAGCACTAAGCTGTGGCACAGAAGTATAGGAGTGGATATGGGGCTTTTGGCCCACCCACAAATTGTCCCCACCCCAGACTCAGGAGGCACCAGTCACCCCTGCCTTCAGGAACACATGCATATGTAACGTGTTGTCAGGATAAGCACAAAAAAACCCAACCCTTTAGTAAAAGTTACATTACACTAAAATTAATATTAATGCCTTTGGTTGCTTCATAACAACATTTCTTTGCCTATATAAAACCCGAAGGCATAAGAATGTTACTTCAGCTCTTCAGCAGTCTCTGAAAACTCAGTTTGGGAAATTAGGATCAAATTATTTATATTAATAAAAGCAAATGACACAAATCTATAGGTTTTCTCTTGCTAGTTTACATATTCTCTTAACTCTTGAGTAAGGGCCAATTGTGTCATCAAAAACGAAATCCCAGAGAACTCGAACCCAAGACTGGTGCTGAGGAAGGTTGTCATAGTATTCTGCTGCAATCTTCTTCACCTGAAAAGAAAAAGAAACCCATTTAGCCAAGCATTGCCAAGGCCAGTTTTGTTTTCTAGGTCAGTTTATGCTTCACTTCCTTGTAGCTTTAAAAGTAGCCTGAAAGGCTTACTGTAGCACAAATCAAACTCCATCAGATCAAGACCTGCTGCAGTACTGAGAGCTGTTGCATTTTAGACAGCTAGTTCTTGTAGCAAAAAGTGCTGAGCAGAAGTTCCAGCTTTGCCGCCTTCTACTCAACATGTACACGTACAGTATTTTGCCCACTTCAACTACAAAGCACTCTGGCTACACGTTCTCTTGATTGCCCTAACAAAACCAAGTATTTCAACTGCAGTATCTAGTGGGACTATTTCACAGGTTCACTATTTAAGGGCTACTGTGAGTGTCAAATCTAGTTTAGTTTTATACATGGACTTTGAGAACCAAAATAGTTTTGGTAAAAATTCAGGTCCATTTGAATCCAGCTGGAGCTTTTTTAGCTGTGTTGTGTCTCCAACGGGCTGATCCAGCTCCATCCTCAGAACTTTGAAGAACCTAAATCTGATCGTTGGATTTTGGTCCCCGACATTCAGCAGCCCCAACCTAGGATTTTCGGAGAAGGGAAGAGACGGTCTCTGAATTGTTCTAATTTACCCTGAAGTAACAAGTACTGGACAAGGCCAGGGAGAAACAGGTTAGCCTGTGGCATGTTAGGCTACCCCCGTTTAAAACTTGGAACTCATGATGCAATCCCTCCCAAATTATCTAGCCCTGCCCTAACAATGGCAAGTTTACCCCCCCAATAGATCACAGCCAAGCTTGTTGTGCTTCTAGATGTCTATGTTTTCACTTCAGAGCCTGTTCATTTCTCGTGCTTTCAAATGCCCAGCCTGCTTCATTTTACTGACAGTCAGGCTAGTTGCTCCAAATTTATTCCTCAGGATGTGCTTGTCCATATCTCAGATATCACCACAATAGTTACAAGTTCAGGTACTGTCACCTCACTTTAGCAATTGCACAAACCAGTGCAGAAGTGACCAAATACAGCTGGCTGCAGCCATCTCCCCATCAGTGCCATTACTGGGCATGCAGCAAAAATGCTGACTAATCTCAAATCCCTAATTAAGCTTCTCTCTGCTCACCCACAGCTCTACAAAGTGCTTAGTAAAGGGCCATGTAGGCTGCCCTCCTTATTCACAGCTTAATTTACAGGTTTGAGAATGAAAAAAAACCCCAACCAACTGAAACAATAGTCAGATTAAACCTTAATGGTTTTAGCAGGAAAGTGGACAAAAAGTAGCTACTGTCCATCTGTGCTTACAGCAGTGTTCTAAAATCCTCCTGAATCTAAGCTGTGTGCTGTCTTCTACTTCATCCTACCCCTACTACTTGAGCAGAAATCTGATAATCAGCGAGATCACTTTCAGCTACCTGCTGTGCTCCTTGTGCACATCTACACATGCAAATGCTCCAGGGTGGGTTTACTCTAGAGCAATTTACTCCAGAGTAAACCCAGCCCAGACAGGTGTCCACACATGCAGGAAAGCAGGAGCAGAGTCTTCCTGCTTTCAGCCTGCTCCTTTCCCCACTGGTGCTGCACCAGCCCTATGCAGCAGCCAGGGGGAGCTCTAGCCCAGGGGCTGGTAGGACACATGGGGCAAGGAGACATCCATCTCCTGGAAGGGGCTGGGAGATTGCTCCCTGCCCTCAGGAGCTCCCAGCCCCTGGTCTGCATTTGCACAGCAGGGCCTAGGAGCTCCCAGCTGCCAGGGCAAGAGGACATTGTACCTGCCCAGGCTGTAGTAGCAGGCAGCTCCCAGGGGCAGGGAGCAATCTCCCGCTCCCTGCTGCCCAGCTGACGGGGGCCAAATTTGCTCCTGGTTGGCCATCTACACTTGCCATAGTGCACAGTAATTACTCACAAGTAAATCTGCTAATTGTATTTACAGGTAGCAAAATGACTCATGATTACAGCAAATTACCGCACAGTAAGCATCTACATGTGTAGATGGCGACACTTACTGCGCAGTAATTTGCTCTAATCTCGAATAAAGCATCTCATGTAGATGCATCCCTTAGGTACACTCAGGAAACAGTTAAAAAGTCAATTGGTGTGCTGTATATTTCCAAAAACCCGCAAAGGGAACACACGCACACACCCCCATAACCAGGTAAGAGTTAAAACTAGAACTCCACCTTCTAGGCAAACAAAAGCCATAGCCTCTCAGATCAAAAAACAAGTTTCCTTTCAGCCAATTATTCACTTCCAATTAAAAAGCAAACACCCAAAGACTGTAAAAGCTAGCTAAGTCGAGAGCAATAAGATTTCTCCCCCCCTTCATTAAATTATGACGCCTATGGCTCATGGGAAGCATGACTAATTTGTATGCAGCTTTTTGACCTTCAATTTCAAGAAAAACAAAAAACAAAAACAACCCTCCCCCCCAACCTAAGAACCTCAGGTGGAGTTAAAATGTAAACCCGTATCAGTTGCAGCTGGCTGCACTATAAACTCCTTCAGCTTCCTGTTTTTACATCCCCTTTTGACAACATCTTGCACACTTTATGGTACAGAGAATTACTTTTTTTTACACCAACTTCTGGTTATGCAGCTTTTTATCCAGAAGGGGTTGAAAAAGTAAACCCTGGCACTCAGATACTACACACTTCTGCAAGAACTTGGATTGTCTCAGCTCTTTGGGTTTAGAGAGAGAAACTCTGCTAGAACAGGCTCTGCACCAACACTGTACACTAATCCATGCCTCCAGGAGCTCACAATTTAATGAGAGAAGTGATGGGATCTGGATGTTTCGCTAGGGCACAAGGGTCTTTACACTGTGCCTTCTACTTTCCTGCTCATCAGTCAGAAAAGAGTTCTTACTATTTAGCAGACAGATAAAGATTCATGTTGTTCGGGAAAAGGATGATCAGAACTTGTGGGAATATGGATTTAGTTCACAAGCTTTCTGTGACCTTAGCTTCAAATAGCGTAATTCCTCTGTTACATGACTTCTACTCTCTCCTCATGAAACGGGGACTATTTTCCCACCACATCTATTCAAGTTGTGAGCTCCTGGCAACAAGGACTAGTGCCTGCTGTGTTTGCGCACAGCCTGCTCTAGCAGATTCTAATTTTGGTGCCCAAATACTATGACAATAAATGTTTAGCTACATTTGCAAGACACTTTCAGAAAGTATTTGATCATCTAGAATGTGGTCATTACCTGGCTAAAACAGCAAGCACACACAACAACTTACGGGGTACCAGCAATACATTCCCTACAGAATTTAAGGGTTTTTTTGTTGTGTTTTTTTTTTTTTTTTAAGATTTTGTAAGTGGTCACATGACGTTGGTTTTGTGTCATCTGAGAAGCCAGACCCATCTGAACAGGTCTCATTCCTCCTTCGCCCTAACACTAAAGCTGGAATTCACTTAGGAAGCAGAAGGGCACTGCCAACTGCCTCACCCTTACCACTCCCTGCAACACTGGAATTATCCCTCCTCAGCATCTGAAGGGGAGAATAAGTACAAGCTATGAAAGGGCCCTGAGCTTCTCTTCAAGCTGGCCTCCACCCCTACATTTTCTCTATTGCCGGACCTCTACGTGGGGCTGACATTAATGCGACTTCGTTCTCCCAGTAGCTCAGGCCTGATCTACACTACACACAACCAGTGTGCTGAGAACAGCAGTGCTGTCCTGCACTATGAAAACTACCTTGAAAACTACCTTAAAGCAAAGTAGCTATCTGTCCTACTCTAATGGGACCATTGATTCAGGGAGGCATCTACAATGCAGATGTCTCTTACTGGGTCATCCAGATTGTTGATGCTTGGGTCCCCAGAACTTTGCTTGTTCTGCTTTCTATCCAGCATGTAGAGGCTATAGACAAATATTTTCCATGTCCTAAATTAATATTTTGATTTCTTGGTTTCCCTGCTGTGCCACCTCACATAAACTATATGGAAGTTCAATCCTGCATACTAAAACCAGCAACATTCTTTACAGTCTTGCTTTGTTGATGAGATTACCATGGGAAGAAATCCAACATGAAGTCACCTAGTGTGTTTAGCTGTATAGTCTAACAGCATCATAAAACACAAACTGTGTACCCTAATCTCCTGGATGCGCAGGATAGTCAGGCTGACTGGAGAGATGACACATTTACACTTGTATTAAATCAATGCACAAACCTAGCTTTAAGTCACAATGCACAGAAGGAACTATTATTAAATCTCTCCACTAGGTGGCAGATGAGCAGGTAATAGCCTCTGTCTTGATCAAACTATCTTACTGCCCTGGAATAAGCTGCAGACAGACAGCACGTTGTAAATCATAACTCAGCCATATGTTAAAGCAATTCATGGAGTCTAAAAACAAGGAATAAGCCAAAACGTTATGCTACAAAAACTGTACAACTTTGTGGCTGGTTCCTATGATGCCATCCAGAGTGCGCAGCCAGGATGCCCCATAGCTTGGAGCCATGTTGGCTGATATAGCCTCCCAGCCTCAGAGACATGTCATCCACCTTTGAGGTGAGAATCTCACAGCTGACAGGGTTCCTGGCTGCAGGGATGCACCATGAGCTCCTGCAGCTGGGAGCCCACAGCCAATGGAGCTTGCAGCTGCAGGAGCACATGAGGTGCCCCTGCAGCTGGGAGCCCCCCATCAGCTGCAGGCTCCCAGCCACAGGAGTCTGCAACTTGCCAGCACCTGAGATTGTGATGGCAGGTGTGGCACGCCAGGAAGAGTGAACATGTGGATTGCACATAAGTTCCTACCAGGCCTTTACCTGTATGTTTGGCAGGGTGCTACATATACTGGCCAATAGTGCCCCATTTGTCTGTATCCATCTAATGGTAGTCGTGAATTGTTTGTAAGCTCCTGGGGACAAGGGCATTCTCTTTGGTTGTTTGTACAGTGCCTGGCATAGGGGGGCAGGTAGCTGACTGGAGCTCCTAGATACCACTGAAATTCCAACCTCTTACTACAGGTATATTCACCGTCTTCTAGACTAGCTGCACTGTAGAAATCCCTGTGTGCTAGAGCCTATCTAAACATTTAAGATGATAAAAGTTCTTGCCATAAGAAAAAGTCTAAAAATAAAGAAGAGGGGATGATGGCATCAATCCGAAGAACATTTATAGGCTACCTACATGTGCGTTAATGGCTCCAAGTACTTCATTAAAAAAAATTAAGTGATTGAAAAGTTAACACTGGCTCTTATGAGTTAACCTGTGTTTTAAACAAACACAGCCACAATAGATCTTCAGGGTAGCCAGTTTATGTCTAGTTTTATACTCTGCTACATCCTCCTTCCCTCCCACAAGTTTGATAACTAACTACTTTGCCTTTGGTAATACTAGGTGTAACAACAGTTCCTTTTATTCTTGTTTGTAGAGAAGATTTCCACTATAATTAATGCATTTTCACAAGGGTGTGCAAGTCTACAGATAAACAGAATGTACCCTTTACCCCTGTTTAAAATCTGAGAATGAAGTTTGTGCAAAAGTAAATCCTAGTAACAAGTGTCACATTGATCTTTAAAACAAATACTTTGAAACACTATGGTATTAAATTTCATGGTATACAAGGTAAGAGGTAACTTGCATCTTATTGGTAAAGGAGACCCATGCAGCTTACATTTAATGGCTACCAGGTTACAGCATGACCCAGTGTTTCCTGTTTCTGTTCTGTAATCTTTCAAGGATCAGACTAATGCATATTTTTCCAGCAGCAAGTACAATGCTGGGACAGTTTGCATGAGCCATCTGTAGCAACAGACAAGACCAAGCATGAGATAAACAAGTGGATGTATGGTTCAAAGTCCAATTATTCTCTCATTCTGCCACCACCCCTTTAATACCAGCCACCAGACCAACATGGCCATACAATGCTCCCCTAACTGTTGCTATAGCATACTATATGGACCCTAATTCTTACTACAGCTGCCAAGAACAGGTGCAGTCCCCAGTACTAGATACAATGCACTGCATTTTCATTAGGTTTTCATCCGTGGATATCATTTTTTTTCATGAGTGAGTGGCTTTTACATGAAAAATAGTAATATGTCATACCAGCATCTCTGTGCACCTATGTACCAGCTGATGACCTGCTCCAATACATTCATTCATAGATTCTGTTCTGTCCACTCACATAACTAGTCAGGGGCAGAACTTACCTGCTTGAAACAGGTTGGGCAAGGGAATGAGATTACGTGTTGTCCTATTACCTACTAATAGGCAGGCTTCATCTCAAAGCTCACCTTGAGATTGGGATTCCCTAAAAAATGTAAGTTCTTTGCTTCCTCATTCTTACTGTTGTGCCACTTGTGCAATGAAGCTAGTTGGGAAGAATTTTTTCTGTCCCTTGTTAAAAAAAAAAAAAAATATATTAAAAAATTATGAATGGGACTGTTTTCTGCAAAATTTGATCTTCAGCTTTTGGTGGTTTTGGCAACAATTTTTTTCTATTTTGAGATTTCGCAAAAATTTCTACCTCTGTGAGTAGTTTTCTATCAAAAGCACTGACAAAAAATTCAGCTGAGTCCACTGCGCAAAAGCTTGATAAGTTCTCTAGTCCTTAGTAGAGGCAGACAGAGAAGGAGACTAACCTAAGATCCGTAGACGTATGTAGTCTATGCATCGTGACCAGCAGGCGGAACACTGCCAAGCACCTTCATGAGGTTCAGCTAGCTCTTCCCTGCCATCCTTGCCAAGGGGGTGAACTAATAGCTCCCAAAGCCCATGAAAACTGATCACACCTGATCACTGGACAAGTTTAATTGGATACATTTTATGTAAACAAGATGGTGGCAAGCAACTACCTCAGACCTATAAACTAAAAAGATATTCTTGTTTTTCCTCCCAGCTACTCAACTATTCACACACAGTTTATGAACAGCCGGTGGCATTTTTTATGAAAAGTAAATAAAACCAACTAGCCCCCTTTCACCTGATATATCAACTGTGATATTCCATTGCAAAGTTACTCTAGAGATCAGGCAAACATTTTCAACACACCTGAAGATGAAGCCATCTCTCTGCTCCAGTTCATTTTCACCTACATGTACTTGTGACACATACCAGCGTATTTGTCTTGATTCCACCTTGGTGCACACCTACAAGCCTTGTAGAAAGAAAGGTGAACTTAAACTGAAGAGTTGAAGCTGAGGCTACTAGCAATATTTTTTATGCTGAAGCAATTACCATATTATCTAAACCTGCATGTTGTCCTATAACTCACATTTTGACTCCTTGCCTATCTTCTTCCAGAATAGCCCTTCAGGAAATTTCAAGATATGCTTGGAGTTTTAGTTAAAAATTGTAGGGACCTTTGCTTAATTAAGAAAAGTTATAGTAGAATGATATAGCAATTTTTACATGGACCCAATTCAGTTGTTAAAACTTGCATGCTTACCATTGGCAGCCTGCATCCAGGAATGCTGGGGAAATCGTGATGCTCCATGTGGTAGCCAACATTAAAGGTGATCCAGTTTAAAGGTCCATAATATGAATACGTTTCATACCCTTTTAAGAACATGTAGTGTTCTGCAATGAAGTGCCCAGAAATTGGATGAATGCCCATACCCAGTAATGAGCCCGCTATTAAATAAATAACAGGCTTCAATCCCCAAAGGAAATATATTATGAAATCTAGAGTAAACTGTACCAGAGCATTACATATTTCCATGTGAGTGATTGCTTTGGGGTTCACATAGAGTGGTCTCAGGCTATAAAACAATGGTTGGAGGGCAAGCCAGATTAGTTTCCGAACCGGAGTACAAAAGAACCAGCCTTCAAAGTCTGTCGGAATATCCACGTCCAGTGCATCTCCACCAAGGTATCGATGATGGTCAATGTGGTATTTCTTGAACGAGGCAGAATAAGGAACTCCAATTGGCAGGTTGGCAAAGACAGCAAACCATCTATTCCATTTAGCCTGCTTGTTTCCAAAGGCAACATTGTGCGAAATATCATGGATTGCGAGGGTCAACGAGTGGTTGACGCAACCCCCAAAGGCATAAGCCCAAAAGAAAATCCATTTCCATGATAAATCCTTCACCAAGTAACAGGCTAGCAGCTGTGAGAAAACCATTCCAGAAACAATCCATTTTAAATGGGGATCTGGTCCCATTAGAGACTTGATTGCTGGATACTTTGCTGAAGAGAAAACAAGAATCTCACATAAGTAAGCAAGTAAGCATGATCATCAGCTGCATTTTCTAATACTGCACTAAAGGGTTGTTAACATGGTCCTAGTCTTACAAAAAGGTGATGCTAAGGCACAAGTTACTCCCTGAGTATGCAAGGATCATATTAAAGGATTGGTCTTTTCCAATACAGTTACACTTGCACAACTGTGATTTGGTGCAGGTCACTATAGAGGCTACATAGTATGATTATCCTATCACACCAAGTATTTTCCAACTTTCTAATATATACAGGTTAGAAGGATAAAATACCAAGGAAAGGCACTCCTAAAGAGTATTTCTAATGATTCCCCCACCCCAAGATAATGTTCTGTAATCACCAGTGGTTACATTATGAACAGAGACTCATCTGCATTAACATCACAAGGGAAACTGATAGCATAACAACTTGTAACAAAGAATAACATTTTCCACATCATTCTACTTATTAGCTTTTCGCAAACTACCAGAAATAATCATAAATTTTACCCTGATAAATCCATAACAGCCTGATATAGCTTTGTCTGTGAAGCTTCACAGTTTCATTAAAAATCACAAAAACAAAACAAAACCAAAAAAAAACCTGGTAAAACCTGACCTACTCCCATACTGATGCAGGATCACCAATTTGTTGAAGTCCATTTTTGACAACTGTCCTCTTGCTCTTCTATTTTAGAGATCAAGATAAAAGTGCACTTTACCCTTTGCCTGTCATTCATTGTATTGTCCCCTCTTACCAGTATTTGTGTCCTCTTTAAAAGAAAGTCTAGCAATACTTCCCTTTTCATTCACATAGCACCCTCCCACATTTGTTCCCTTGCTGCCCATTTTCTAACCCCTTTTATTTCTGTACTATATTCATCCATATGCAACTTGCATAGAAGAGACTGGATAAAGTCAGTCTGGGAACTGTGGTTGTACAGTATGTATCCATAGGTTCTGATATGTGCATTTTTTTTTAAATAGAAAGGTAAATGTCATCTGACTATCAAACTACATTCACTATTCCAGCAAAATCAGATTATGAAGGTGTGCGTCTCTGCTGTTGTGGATACTGCAAACAATGGAGACAATGTGAATAGTTCCTTATGACCTTGCCAGAGGCAGAATGTGGAAGTTTCACACTGAAACATGACTGAAGCAAATAGAAGTCTATTTCCATAAAGCACAGAAAATTTAGCATTAATTGTCTGACATTCGTGACAGATGGTGGCATAGACAATACTGTGCTGGACATTGCTTAAACTTATACAGAAACCTAAACTCAGTCCTAAAGAGCCTGCAGTAGTACAAGATGTAGCAAATGTTTAGTTGCATTCTGTTTCAAAACAAATCCATAGTTTTCTGTTGATGTGCCAGGGATTGCTATCCAACATTCAGATGGGCATCTGAATTTCTGACACAAGGCCTGTGTGACATCTCATCATGAAGGACAACAGCTCCTGGTCAGTGTGCACTCTGTAGGAATTAAAACCCAAGCCACCCATGTATACTTACCCCACCCCAAAAATGTATTAAAATTAAATTGTGTCACAAGAGGTGGGAGAGAGGGAGGGAGTTATCAAAATGAAAGTCCCTCAGTTATGTGGTTCACATTATTCCTAGACAAAAAATTTTAGCTAAAATTATTCACTGAAAAATGCAGCTTTGGGTAACCACGATTATTTGTAAATTCTGGTCAAATTGAGTAATTATTTTTGCTGAGTTTCAGCCACTAAATAAAGACGTCTGAACCATTTTTGTTTCAACAGTTACAAAAACTTATTTCTACGCAATGCCATAGTTTAGAAAATTGCTATTTAAAAAAGAAAAAGGGTTAAACCCAAAAGACAAAATTAAGAGTTTGGGGTCAAAGACACGTTTGTTGAGAAAAGATGAATTTGTTCTGATTTTTCATCTTGGCCAACAAGTGGAGAACAAATTTACACAGCTCTAAATGCTTTTGAGGTTCATTATTCTAAAGCCATTCAGTGACTTAATAAAGAGCAGGTTGATGAGTATTATAACATATATCTAAGATACAGAATAATTCATTAATTGCACAATATGAGATACTGCATAAGGATCTGTAGATGCCAATCATGCATGAAGACATTTTATGATCAACCCTCAGTGATCATATATGGGAAATATCAACTTCTAAATATCTTCCAAGATATATTCAGGGACACAACTGAAGTTAGTCTGTTATATATATATCTAAAACTCCAAGGTAAACTTCAGCATAATGGTTAATCAATGGTTAACCTGCTGCTCCTCCTGGTATCTGTCTCCTGGTGCACCACCCACCTGGCACCCTGACTCACCCTTAGGTTCCCAGCTGCAAGCACCTTGCTGCACTGCAGGCTGCACTGCGCTGTGCTGTGCTGTACACACTGCCCCACAACCTCCCAAGGGCAGGGCAGAAAGGAGACGCCAGAGGACTGGGAGCCCGGGTCCCCAGCCGCTAGTACCAGTGCAATAGGGGGAGTGGTGGCCTGCTGGGAGCCTGAAGGCTGCAATTTAACCCCTTGGGGTCTACACCTGCTGCCAATTGGACAGCTCTGGTTTATACCATCCAAAGAAAACCCTTCAGTTTCTAGTGTCAGGTTTGCACTACTGCCAAGTAACAAAGTTGAAAATATCTAGGATTGCAAGGTTTATTACACTGACATACAGGACAACTAAGCACCTCAGTACAGAAGTTGCAGCACTATGGGTGCCTACACATTGAAAGCCCCTGGCTGGAGTGCTACAAAGCAGTCAAAGAGATACTCTCCAGCCAAGGGGTAATGAAGTGCCATTTCTTCACTCCCTGCAGCTTCTCAGTGACCCCAGTCACTGTAAGCCTGCCTTCTCCCCAACCTGAGAAGCAGGGAAAGGGCTGTTGTCCTAGTCCCAGGGGCAGCAATAAGCTGCCTGACACCTCCCCACCCTCCCTGTAACACTAACAGAGGGGGCAAGGGGGAAAGAACTGCTGCTGCCAGGACCACCATTGTCACTACAGCAGCACCATTTCCCACTCCCACTGCTGTAGCAGCAACACCTGTTTGTGCTGCCCCTAATAGAGGCACCCCCTGCAGTGCCACAGCTTCAGGGACAGGTCCCTGCCATCACCGTGGCAGCACCAGGGGCCCCAGCAGAGCTGCTGCTTCCTCTTGGGCAGCAGCGCCTGACAGCTAGTAGCTAACACAGGTGTAGCTTTGGTCTCTGTAGGCTGTCAGGAAGCCCCACCACTCTCCCTCCCTCCATATTGGAGCGGGGAAGGAAGAACAGAGCACGGAGAGACCAAACACCTTCTGCAGAACCGCTGAGAAGTACTGCACAAGTACTAATGCAACCGTCCGTGCTTCATAAAAACGCCACGCAGACACCGTGCTACAGAGAAGTGTCTGCTTGATACACCATCTTCATAGCACTACAGAACATATGGGCATATATAAGCACAACCAAATATGTCCAAGGCCTAGGATCTCAAAAGCTTCTTTATGACATCTGCACATGCAAAAACATTAAACATTACACTGATTAGGCTTATGCAAAGTTTGATGGCACAGCATGAGCCTCAGTATCCATCCAGAAGGCAAATTTCATCCCTTAAACAAATTCCTCAGACAGTTCACTAGTGTGTCAGCCTTTATTTATGGCTAAAAACTGACAAGCCAGAAGGAACTCTATTAAAAGGTGAGTGCAACAGACAAAGGAAATGTTTTTCCATAATCAAACAGAGATACAAATCTTAAATTTACTGAAGTATTTTACAAAGGAGGAACTTAATGCTGTCAACTGAAAAAGGAATGCACACATTTGGCATCCCTGTTTTGCTACAGTATTGGTATGTAATGTGTGCCCAAATTAGCTGTTGCTTAGCCCATTAACTATTCCACCCAAAGCGGAACATTAGTTCCAAGAAAACCATGTGAGTGCTACTTGATTGTCCATACAACCTACTTGCAGGAAAACTCACATATCTTAATGAAGAGTTGAGCCCTTTGCTGCTTAGTTAAGCTTCATTCATGATCCACACTTTTTTGGGTATTGATAGAACACAAGTAGCTGAAAACTGGTCAATTCAACTTCAATTTGCTTAATTAAGGCTCTTAGTCCTTAAGGCTACTAGAAGGTTTTAAAATCAAGACTATTCTTCCACTTTTGCAGGTCAAATACTGCTGGACCTGTACTCCAGGTACCAATACGCAAACTCCCTTATGAAGCAGCCAAATGAAAGAGCAGCATCCATGGAAGCCTTAAGAACTCCCAGCAGGCAGAGGAGTGAACCTCAATGCCACAGGGCAGCTAGAAGCAGCAGCTGACAGAAGGGATAAATGAACAAACACTAGAAACATCCTCTTAAAAAATGTTAGGAATCACCCATTATTACCAGAAGTTTTTTAATGAGATACTGAACGAAAAAAAGTCTTCTGAAACCAGGAGAGCAGCTCATATTGCAGTAATCCCAAAACCTAGTAAGGATTTATCTACTTGTGCTTCAAGCAGACGTAATTCTTTACTGAAGGCACACAAAACTTGTCCTTGGTTTTAGCAGATTAAAAATACTCCCTTAATATAGTAATATAGACCAAACAGGTTTCATTAAGAATAAGTAGCTGATTGATAATATCCACAGTATTAGATTTGATTTTTTAATTCCAAATCAAATAATGAACCCCACCTATTTTACCACTGGATCCTGAAAATGGTTTTGATTGAGTCAATTGGCAGTTTAGGAAAAAAACCCTGAAAAATGATGCTTTTGGACTAGAAACAACATTTCAAAACTGGATATCAGCTCTACATGCTAAACAATATAGAGTTATAAAAATAAATGGACACTTGTCAGAAACATTTTTCATTTTAAGAAGTATGTGCCCTGAATGCCTATTATCACCCCTCTGTTTTGTTATAGTAACAGAACCATTTGCCCATTAGTCAGAAATAATTTGAATATACAGGGAATAAACATAGGACAAGAAGAACATAAATTAGCATGATATGCACAGAGTATTATGTTATCCATTACAAAACTAATTAACACTATGTGAACTACAAAAAAGAAATAATTTTAAATCCTGAAACTTTGCCATATTTTAAGTAAATTATGAAACATCAGAACTCCTACACATAGGTCAGGGTGGGCAATTATTTTAGGCAGAGGGCCACTTACCAAGTTTTGGCAAGCTGTCAAGGGCTGCATGGGTAGCCCCACCCCTTGACAGGTGCCACCCCCCTGATCGCCACCCTGTGACTGGAAGTCCCACCCCCTAACCCCTGATCTTTGCCACCAGAAGTCCCTCCCCTTGCCCCCCAGAAGTACTCCTTTCAGCAAGGAATTTTGCCATCTCAGAACCAGAAAAATACCAAATTATATTTTAAAAATTAAACATTTACAACGTTCATTAATTTCATTTCAAAAACTATTTTTGTCCCGATTTACATGCATTTGTGTAATGTACATAGAGGTGACTGCACAATAGCTTAAAATGAAATCTTACTCTTGTGTATTATGGGGGGTGGGGGTATGGAGTGGTAGGTATAGGTTTGTGAGGGGGCTGTGGGTGTGTGGGTATGTGGGGGCAGGGGATGATGTGGGTGTTTCTGTGGGGGTGTGGGGTGAGGAAGCATGTGGGTAGGTGTGGATATATGGGGTGTGGGGGTCTGTGCTTATGGCAGTGCGAGGGGGGGGTGTGGGAGTTACCCTGTGAACACACACATGCACTCTGCCCCTCCCTACACACAAACCCACCCTGAGTGCAGCCCCATGCTTCCCAATCTGGCGATGCAGCCAGGAGCCACATGGTACTGTAGCAGTGCACAGGCAGGAAAGCAGGAAAATGGCTGGGGATGGGGCGGGGCTGCTCAGTCTTGCCAGCTCCCCCTGGGTCCTACTGCCCTGACTCCCATCACCATAGTGTCATAGTGCTTAGGGTCAGAAGGGACCTAACAGACCATCAGGTCCAACCCACTGCCCTGGGCAGGAACAAGTGCTGGGGTCATATCACTCCAGCCACATATCTGTCCAGCCTCCTCTTCAAGACCCCCAAGGTAGGAGAGAGCACCACCTCCCTTGGGAGCCCATTTCAGAGCCTGGCAGCCCTAACCATGAAGTAATGTCTCCTGATGTCCAGCCTGAACCTTCTCTCTAACAATTTGTGGCCATTATTCCTAGTAACCTCCGGTGGTGCCCAGGGGAACAGAGTCTCACCCAATTTCTGCTGTCATCTTTGACAGGCAGCCAGGAGCAAATAAATATTAATTTACTAATTTTTTTTAGGGCTCCTGCAGGCTAGATAGAATGGCCTGGCAGGCTGGATGTGGCCCATGGGCCTTATTTTGTCCACCCCTGACATAGGTATAAAACCAGACACAAAGAAAGAGATAAAAGATAGCTATAAAAAACAGGTAACTACTTCCTTAAAATACTAAGGAGTAAATATTAATAAAAATGGCAAGATTTTTACAGTTTTAATTATATTCCTTTGATTGAAAGAATCAAAACTAATTTAGAAAACTGGTCAAAATATGACATTTCATGGTTACGTAAAATCACAGCAGTCAAAATGAATTTTTAGCTCAAATTAATTTTTCTGTCCCAAACTCTACCTTTTATAATGCCAGATCTCTTAGATGAATGGCAGACTATGATAAATAAAATTTATTTTAGGAAATAAGAAACATATATTTAAAAATTCCATCCTGCAAAGAACTCAGCAAAAAGGGGAACTGGTGCTTCCAAACATGAAAAGTTTGACAGCCAACTTATAAATTTGGTGTGTTGGATAACACCAATTCACTGAGTGAAGATAGTAAATATACTGTCCATCAGTCACACTTAGCATATTACCATAGCTAAAGAAACCTTTCAAGCAAAACTATCTATAGTCACCCCTTTATGAGAACTGTGAAAATCTGACATAACACATAAGAAATGAAGCTCATACTCATCACCTTCAGCATCTATACATAACAGTGAATTCATTTTAATTTATTAGGAAGCTTTAATAGTTGGGAACATACTGGTATCATACATTTTGGACAATTATTCAATGAAAATATATTTAAATCTTTTGAAGAAATACAATGTACTGCAGGTGAAAAAAATCGCATTTTTCCCATACCTGCAATTAAAACATTTTTCAACAGATTCCCAAAGAAAGGGAAACCTCAGTAGAAATCGTACAGAATGAGAAAATATTGCTTACACTTATAAAACACAGACCTATCGTTTGCGTTATATAAAGTAATTTTCAGTAGCCATATAGAAGAAAAACACTGTTTATGACAAGGTGGCCTAGTAATACTAGATCAAAAGTTAGTGCTAAAGAATGAGAGACCATCTAGAACAATGGTCCTTATACACCCATCTGCATGACAATAAAATAATTATTTTAAACTCCTATATTTATGGCATGTCACCCCACTTGAAAATTAAATGCATCTATGGCATAGCAACAGGGAAATGTTGGAGGAAGCGTGGTCAGTTGGGTGGCAAACGTTCCAATATTAAAATGCTCTGGAAGAAAGTTGGAGACATGGAGAGGGAAATAAAAGGATGGCAACTGTCAGTTAACCCCTAAGAGCAGTGGTGCTCAACCTTTTGACTAGCAGGCCAGATGGGAAGGGACTGGTCCTTCTGCAGGCAGGATCCAGTGCCAGTGGACCCACTCCAATGATTGGGGCATGCACAGCGGGACCACATCCAGCTGCATGGAGAGGGGTGGGGGCAGCCAGCCCCAATCCAGCTGAAGAATAGTGGTTGTCCTGGTCCCAACCTGCCTCTGAGGAGGGGAAGGGGGCATAACCCAGCCCCAATCCAGAGCGTGGTCTGACCCCACAGAAGGAAGGGGCCATGGCTCAGCCCCAACCTGGCCAGACAGAGGGAAAGGGGCATGACCCAGACCCATGGGGGAGAAGAAGGGGGCATGGGCCAGCTGCAAACCAGCTGTGTAGGGGGAGGGATGTGACCTGGCCCCAATCCCGTCACACAGAGAGAACAGGGCATGGGCTAGCCCCAGTCTGTGAGGGAAGGGTTATGGCCTGGCTCCAGCCCACTGCATGGGGCTTGAAATTTTTACAGCTGGGAGGGGTGGTAGTAACTGCCACTGCTCCCCCACTGTCACATTTTCTAACCTGTGGGGAACTGCAAGGGCCAAATTCCAAGGCTCCATGGACCAAATGTTGACCACCCCGCCCTAGTGTTTCTGTTGAAACTTTGTGAGAACCATGCCGCCTGGAAGTGTCAAAGGGAATTGATCACTCATCTTCTAGTAGCTGAAAGAAGAATTACAAAACTGCAAAAACCTGGAAGAGAAGTCACATGCCTAAAAATCACTGACTGGTTTTAAAAAGTTTGTGAAGTTTTAATAATGGACAAATTACCCTATCAAGTCAGTGTTCTACAGAGCACGAGGCAAAAAGATACTTACCTGGAAATCTGGTGGAAATGTTTTGGAATTTGTTAAAAACTAATCTTCTCCTGCCTCTAAACCAGAAACTAGGAGAAATTTTTTTGAATATTGAAGTGAAAGTTCTGTGACTAAAGACTTAAGAATACATTTAGAATAAATGTACAAATTAAAAGAAGAGCTGAAAAGATGATGAGATTTGGGTCATGCAGACTTCTAGGGAAAAGGTGAGGATGAATTATTGTGGAGACGAAGAAACACAGGGACATAGCATCAACTGAAACACGGAGGAACTGTTGGAGACTTGTGGGGAGAAAAGGGAACACAAAACTCCTATGGATATTGATTTGAGTTGTGGTAGCACTGTCCATAGAAGATTAATGTCCATCTTTGTGTATAATTTGGAGGATTAGTATGGTTTTGAATATTAAATCTGTTATTCTGTGTGTTGGATTCATTAATAATGAGGGTTTTTTTAATGGTACTAATACAGTTAAGCCACCACAAGTCACTTAGCAAAGGTGAGCTCAGTGACCAGTTGCTACTGGTAAGTAAATACCATATTCTAAACTAATGCTGTAGGATTACTCTTCCACCCTCTCATACCTAAAAGGCTCCTCCAGTCCTGTCTGCTAATGTAAGTGCCTCACATCACAATTTACATAACATGTCAAAGGTGTACAATTCAAACTAACTACCTTTCTGTTTTTCTTAGATCTCAACCGTAAGGAAAGGGACTTTCAGTTGAGGAACAATTCTTGAACCTAGAAGAAACCGTATCTCTGTGCTCAGTAGAGAAGGAACCTAAAACCTTCAGCTCCCATATATACTTTAATGGATGTTGCAGACAAGCATGTACAATAAAGTAGAGTTCATTGAGCACTAGACTTTTAAAAACACTTTACAAACTCAGGATAAAACCAGGGATATATTAGCCACAATAATGGCTTGTTAAAAACAGTAAGTCATCCTGAAATGAATCCCTGTCATAAGAAATACAAGGCACTACGCACTATTTAACCTTACTCCTCTGCTGTAGCCTGCAACTGATTTGGAATTGAGACAGATGAGCCAAATATTTCTGCCAGTTTGTATGTGAAGACTTTGGGTGTTTCAACAGCTCACCAGGCAAACAATTGGCACTGGTTGTTTTGGCTACAGTCTGAGCTCACTTTCTTTGTTTTTAGACCAAGAACAAACTGAGATACAAGTACCATGTAATAAATCTATGTACGTGACAAAACCGACTCAGATAAAAAAGTGTTGCTTGCTTCTAGCATCCCCACTAATTGTTACGCTTATTTTCAAAAAACAGCATACATTTTGGCCTAGCTGATTATGAGGTTTAAGTACCTGCTGTGCCTGTGTGTCCCTGCCACCTCCCTGAAGGGGAACCTTTAGTCCCAGGATTACTGCATGCAGCATCCTGCTCAGAGGTGAAGTTTGGGTGAAACAGCATGGGACCCAGAGCCATGAAACAGATTGGCAGTTGTTTGTGTTGTGGCCGCTATGGGTATGGGTGACTAGGAGAGAGGAGCAAACCAATTCCAAACCCTTGCTCAAAGCCCCCTAAAAGTACACCCCCATCCCTGGTCCTGCTGTGTTTTCTGAGGGAATACAACACAATGCACTAAACCAATGGTCAGAAACCTTTTAAGGCTTCTGGCCAGATTGATCTAGTTTGGGTCAGAAACAGGTGCTAGGATCCAGCGGTTACTGCTGCTTGTCCCAGCAGTGGCCCAGGAAAGCACCTTATTGTCACTGCTGCTTTTTCCCTGCAATGATGGCACAGGGAGAGAGTGTCTGCCACTGGCATTTTTTCCTGCAGAAGGGGAAAGCCACTACTACTGATCTTCCTCCATCCCCCACCAAATGCCACCAAACCCCATGTGCACAGGCTCAATCCAATGGCTGTGGGTGCAACCAGCTGGCAGGCCATAGGTTGGCACGTGGCTTTCCAGCTCCTGAGCAGCAAGAGCATAGCTGCATTCACGTAGCCAGGCCCAAGCTATTTAGCACTGCCTCCGATCTAATTAGCCCATCAACAGCACCACTCTGGCAGCCACAACAATTGGATCTGCAACCAGAACTGATGTAAACCACTTCCTTGTTCTGGAGCACCTTGAAAAGTGCCCCAGACTTTGCTCCCCAAGAGCTATTTGCTTTATCAAAAGCAGAGCTGAGGCAAGAGACATTTCACCCAATGGGGCAGTTGTGGTGACTTGCTGTTCTCAATGTTGGTTTTAATGTCAAAAGAGAATGTTTGGTTCTGAAATAGCCCATAGGCAGTACAAGATTAGAGCAGGCATTATAGTGGGAGATGTGTTTTTATAACTTGACCAAGAGTAAAAATGTAGGACCTAACTTAAATGTTCCCCAAAAAACAGTCAATGAGGCTTCAAAACCCAAGAAACAGGAAGGAAAGGCTACAATCTTAAACTTCAGTTACTCTCAGTTTGAGCACATTAGTGTTTACATGGGAAAAATGCTTTGTAGAAATCCAAATAGCCATAATGTCAGTGATGCACAAGCAATCCCATACCAGAAAATAATGATTTCTTGCAGTTACCAAGACCTAGAATCATGGAAAAGTAGGGCTAAAAGGGATCTCAGGAGGTCATCTAGTTCAGCCCCTCAAATTAAGGCATGATCATTCTTATTTAAGCCATTTTACTAAATTGTTTGTCTAACACATGGGTATCAAATAAATTGGGATCCAGGCTGGATCTGGACAGTAGGGTCCTTGCAGACCAGATCCAGAACCACCTCTGACAGCAGTATTAGGGAGCATCAGACATTTATGTAAGCATTGCTCACCCCTCTGCTGCCAAAACATATCCCCGACAGGGCTCTATGCCCTGGAATTTGACAAAGCCTAGGAATCCCCACTAGGGCTCAATGCCTAGGAATTTCCCAAATCCCTAGCCCCTCCGGGAGTCCTGTGGGCCAGAAATGGTCCACAAGCAGGATATCAGACACCCTGGTCTAATTTATTCTGACAGACTTCCTGGACAATGCTCAGGCATGACTACAAGGTTTGCCAGAAGCATCAAACATACCTTTTTACTTGGCACAGGTAAAGTGGAGGGAAGGAGGGGGGTAACAAGAACAGTGCCACTACAAGGAAAGGAAGCTTGTCCTATATCATAAATTCATTACAGTTTTCAAGAACAAAATTAGCTGTGTTATCCCAAAGACCTGAGTGAATTGCACAGCTGTCATCAGATGTTAACAAACATTTGGCCATAACATTCAAAGTTCATATTTGGCAACAATGAATCAGTCTTTATCTCAGTTGCATTTAAGCACTTTCATTCTTAAGGTATATTTTGCTCTGCAGGCCTTTTTAATCAGGATTAAGTGAATGGTTTTACAAACTGGACCAGATTCTGCAATGCAAGTGAGGTCTCCTTCTACCTACCTTTAATCATCTGTTCATCATGTAATGCTTGTATGCATGTTTCCAAGTGAAACAAATATTCAGTGTGTGTCTATGGAGTAATTGATTTCTGAATCATAAAACAGAGACTGCCACTCACGCTAAGTGGTGCCAAGAGTCCTCCCTCTAGAGCAACACACAGCAGCTTGTGTGGTCTTCAAATTACTCCGCTGTTTCCTAGAATGCCTTGCATGACACCACTGGAAATTCAACTGTTCCTGCTCAGGCATGGCCTTGGGTATATTGACCCATATGAAACTTCACATAAGAGTCAGTCTCCAGTTTTCTTACCTATGCAATGCTGCATCTGTCTCATACTATAAAAAATAAGAGTGAGTGTCAGAAATAAGAATGAAATGGGAACTGGGGAAGCAGCTATGACAATTTCTAATTGTTCCTAGCACTCCAAGAAATGGTGGTAAGGAGAAAAGCAGTAAAATGGCTTCTAGAAGGTATGGGCTATAGGCTATGTCTCATAATTTCTCTAGTACTAAGAAGGTAGCCACAAGGGGGTAAAAGAATGGGTCAGGAGAAGGATGGGGAAAGAAAATGGGACAGACCAGACAATAAAAAAAATAGAATGGGTGGGACTGATTAGGGGAATTAAGGGGAGCAAATGGAGACATTTAGAAGAGGGAAATATTTTTCCTAAAAAGAAGAGGCAAGAGGCAGAGACAGAAAAAATTAGTTGGAGAACAAAATGGAACATTAAAATGAGAACAGAAGATGCGAATGAAAGTGAGAGGCAAAAGGCTCACTCGCATATACCCCACTCCAGTTCCAAGAGATGCATTTTAGGATGATCAGAATTTCCAGTTCTGATTCACTTAATTGCTGCAACACACTCTACAGTCCACCCAGAGTTTGAGAAAATCCACACTATAGTATCAAAACCCTGACACTCACTTTCTGGACAAAAAGGTAGCTACTATAAATCCTAGAAATCAGTACTACTGATTAACTAATAGAGCCAGGGAGAACAGTTAGCATGTTTTTAAATTTATTTTCTAGTCCATCCTGCCCTCATTCATCAGCAAAAAGGAAGAGAAAGAGAGAAGGAAAAAGTGACAATCAAGGAAAACATCAACTTCTGAAGTTTTATTTAAAAAAAACTGGGAAATTTAAAACCCCACTAACAGTCAATGAAGCTTCTCCACAATGGCGATTTTTCCATTTATCAAAAAAGGTTCAAATAGAAAAATTCAGCTAGCTATCAAACTCTGGTGCAAGGAGAGGGAAAAGGTATTTTTAGAAAGAAAAAGATTGGTGATTTTTAGAAAGAAAAACATCACTCTATGCATTAAGTTATTAATAATGAATGATACAGTGTTGCTGGAGTGAAACTTCAGAGCTCCACTCCTACCTTCACATGTAACCTCTTTTGTGACCTTGAACACACACACCCAGATGCACTTTATTTTGGTGCCCACACCAAGATCAGGGGTCCATTTTACTAAGCACTGCACAACTATATCAAGAGATAGATAGTAAACTCATTCGTGTAAGGACTACCTAATCAGGAGAGACCAATAGAAGAAGAGGGGGAGAGGAGGGGGAAGTTATTATTGCATTTGTTAATCTATTAAACTACACTAAATAGTAGTGTCAGCATAGTTACAACGGGGGGGGGGGTGTCAAATCATAGTTATTTCAGCAAAATTCTTCCATAAATTGTCATGTAGATGCAACTTCTAGCATATGCATTCAGTGTGGTTTAATGATGGAGATCTAAGAATTTATTTCACTGGTATAAACTACATCTTCACTAGGAGGTAAACAAACCAGGCAACTAAATTTTTTAGCTTAGACTGGCAAACCTCAGGACTTGTCCTTACAAAGATTGTGGTAATGCCTTAAACTGAACCTAGATCTCTGGAGAACCTCTCTAGTGACTAAGCCATAGCCTCTCCTTAACCTCTATTAAGCAATATTTTTAAACTGTGCCTCCTGATTGACAGAGAAGGACAACACAAAAACATCCTTAGCCAATATGGCATTGAGGCAAGGGTGGGCAAAATGTGGCCTGGGGGCCAGATGTGGCCTGCCAGGCCATTCTATCCAGCTTACGGGGCCCCTAAAAAATTTAGAAAATTAATATTAATCTGCCCTGGGCTGCTTGTCATGTGGCCCTCGATGGCTTGCCAAAACTCAGTAAGTGGCCCTCTGCCCAAAATAATTGCCTGTCCCTGCATTAAGGTCACTCCAGGAGCATTTAGATTAATTAGCAACAACACTGCTACATGCCATCACACCCACAGAGTAGTGCATTTCAAAGGCTCCCTCCCCTGATTAATTATGCAGTTACCTTGAGACCAGGTAAACACCTGTAAAGTAATTATCACAGGATAAAAAGCTCCAGCCACCTATAAAGTTAGACCAGTCACCAACCACTGGATCTCAATCTACCAGTAAATCTCAGAGCCTCTCTGAGTCAAGCCGAGCCTGGGTTGGGAGGCTAAGTGCAGGGGTGACGTGTAGGGGGTGCATATACATCCCCTGAGAGCACCAGTGCACCCCTTGTCAGGCCACATTCTCTGTTTATCTGCAGGGCAGGGGGCAGGTGGGAGTGCCAGTACCCCACTGCGGGTGCCAGCCAGAGAGCAGGGCTCCCAGCAAAAGCGGCTGTGCTGCTTTTGGAAGTGGCCACAGGAGTTCCAGAAACAGCACAGGTGTTTTTATGGTGAGCAGGATCGGCTGCCAGGGGACCCCCCGGTTGCTAACTGGTGTTGGGGGGAGGGACATGCCCCCCCCCCCGACTCCAGAGGCACCAGACACCCATGGCTGAGTGCCCACATGCATGCATGGGTGTGCCCCAGTCCAGCAGGTCAGTCCATGGGGGAAAGAAGCAGCAGGGGCTAGATTGAGGTGCCACACAGGCAGGAGCAGGGGTAAGATGAGTGAGGCCCCAGCTGTGTGGGACATATCTGCTGGGGAGGCAGGCACACTCCCAAATAATTTTTTCTCCCTCTGCCTTGATCTACCCTCTCCTTTCCCTCCCCATGGACTTACTTACTTGGTGGGGGGGAGGTGACACATGGTAAATCTTGGGTTGCTTTTAAATGCCAAAGGTGATCTCCTACTTGAAGGCTGGAGACCACTGAGTTAGTGCACTTTTTAAAGGTCTAACTATATAGCCAGTTGCTATCCAGCTTTAATTTGCACCTGTGGCAGGGTCTTTCCTGCAGCCTGGGAGCCCTCACAGCTGACAGGGCGCCCAGTTGCAGGGATGCAACCCCCAAGTCCTGGGGATCACAGCTGTTATGATCCCCACCACTGGGGGGGGGGGTGAAACTGCAGGCTCGCATGGGGCTCTTGGTCCCAGCTGCACCTCACTTGCAGCAGGGACCCCGAGCCCTGTCAGCTGTGGGACTGGGTCCTGGCTGTGCATGGTCCTCATGGCTCGGAGCCCCCTGGGCAGTATGGTCTCCCAGCTGTGGGAGCCTGCTTCTTGCCAACACAGGGAGCCCAACATTGGTCTCCTCCTACAGTGACCATGAGGCAGGACTGGATCTAATGTTCAATCATGCCTCCTGCCATACACGTGTGGCATGTTAGGAGGTGCAACTGTGAATCAAGCGTTAGATCCCATCGTGCCTTTACCTGCCTGTGTAGAGGGGACCTAAGGTGGCTCCAGTCGCACATTTCAGTAAAGGCAACTGGATATCAGGAAAATGCAAATGAAAGGTGCACCTTGACACACAGGAAAAGCAAGTCCTTTGCCCTCTGGGGTTTGACTTCCCTCTGAAATGTAATCAGACTTGGAGGAGACAGACCTGGACCCATCCATCCAACGGCCCCGTCTAGGAGCTCTTGCCACCGCCATGCCCGACACCGACAGAGCCCTTTTCTGGCATGTGAAGCGACCCAGTCCGGCTGGCTTGGGCAGGTGGCACCTGTGCTCTTCGCTCGGGCAAAGGCAAGTCTATAGTCCAAGGCCGCCGTCCCTCAGGGGCAGCTGCAGTTCCCGCGCAGCCTGGCCCGGGGCTGATGCCTGCCAGGGCCGCCAGCCTCTTCCCTGCATCAGGGACCCTGAGGAGGGGAAGTCGGTTGCCGCGGGGGCCGCTGCGCTGCCGGGGGCGGGCCTGCTCGCCAGGGCCACAAGAGCCCGGCGGCTTCCAGCCAGCCCTGCCCGGCACGGCTGAGGGAGGCAGAGGCGGGCACGCGCTGCCGGAGGTAACCGGGGGCCCGGACAGCGCGGGGCCCTCAGCCCTCCCACCCCCGCCCCTGCACACTCACTCTCACTTGCACACTCGCGCGCACGCGCACCCCGCCCTTGCACACTCGCGCGTACCCAGGATGTCCCGCCGCCGCTGCGTGTGGGGCTGCTCCGTGTAGACCCACTCGAAGTCCCCGCGCGT
>NW_017728947.1:96506140-96523549 GCF_001723895.1 Crocodylus porosus
CGCGTGTCGGGGTGCGCCGCCCGCACCTGCTCTGCCCCCTGCACCACAGCAGGATGTTGAGGCGTGAGCCGTGCCAGGGGCCGGCTAGTGCCATCTTATTTCGTCTAAGACCCAAGCCAAGACACCCGAAGGAAGTACTAGCGGGTGCGCTCATTTGCTGGATGAATTAAAAAGCACGAGGGGCTGGGCAAAAAGGAAAAAAAAGAGTCAGACTCTTGCGACATCCGCTCCGCCGTCGTCACAGTGCAGGGGACGTTTTTATCCCGAGTCACAAAGCGAAGCCAGGCCGCGCGAGCGCCCCCGGCCCCGCCGCCAGTGCTGCGCCCGCGGCCAGCTGCGCGGGGCTGCGTCGGAGCGCGGGCGGGGCCGGCCCCTCGGTCCTCCTGTCGGCGCAGCGCGGCTTCGCCTGTTTGAATGGAAACCTCCGTGCCGGAGCTGCTAGACTGGCCTAGAAATTAGTGCCTGGTTTGGATGTCAGCTGGAGACTGACTGATGGGCTACTGCGAGCGCGGACGCAATTTGGAGCTCATCTCTCTAAACGTTTGCTGTATGACACGTGATCTCCAAACACTTCAGATTGCTTCCCTCACATTTTGGTGACTGCCCCCTGAAGCCCTTGCGTTTGTTTTAGATGCTGGGAGAGATGTAGATGGTTACCCTGTTTCCAAACTTTTTGTGCCCTCTGTTTGGCAACATTTCTCTCTTCTAACCTTTCCTCCTCCTCCTGCCTAGGAGGCTCTTTTCTGAACTCCATCCAGTTTCCAGTGGCTGTCCTGTAGCAAGCTCACTGAAACTAACCTTTGTATTCTAGTCAGTCACATAAGATTCATGCCCAGAGGAATTATTTCCTCATTCCTCAGTGGGGTGATGCTTCTGCACTTGCAGCACAAAGTTATGATCCACTTGAAATTCTTGTCTGACTTTGTCTCTCCTCACCCCAGGAATCTAGTAGCATTAATGCTTCCATTTAACTGAGTATTCAGGTTTTGGATCCTGTTTCCCCAGATGTATTAGCTTGCCTTTTGCAGAGCTTAAATTCATTTTGTTATGTTTCTTTCCCTATTTCTAATTCTTCCAGATTCTTTTGTATTTCCCTGTCCCAAATGCCATCCACAATTGCTTCTGGATTAGTATAATCTGTATAATTTACTATGTAAATATAAAGGGTGCAACCTTACCCTCAGATACAGATGTCAATTCTCAGTGCAGACAAAAAGAGCTTTGTAGAACTATTGCCTGGCAGGATTTAGCAGTAAACCTCAATAAAGATGATTTTGGTCATCACTTGTGGAGGAGGACACATTCACCTCATTGTTTCCAACCAGTTTGTTTGTCAGTCTGTGGATAAAACATTACTTTTTATTTAAGGAATTAAGTAATATTTTATCTACAGAACAGATGCAGCAGTAGTAGTGGTGTACGACCCGATTGCCCTACTAGTGTGCCATGTGGAGGATCTTTTCCATGCCCACTTGGTTCTTGATGTTGTTGACTGGACTACCATTACAGCCAATAAAGGTATCAGTTACTAAAATATTAATGCCCTTCCTTTCTGGATGCCCTTCCTTTCTGGAGTTGCCAACACTTTTCACATAAAATGCAGAACAGCTTAATTGGGGTTAGTGACCCACTGTCTGGATTTGATCCTGCAACATTGTAGTAAAATGCCAGATCTCCTACAGTGAAGGTTAAGAACCCATTTTGGTATGAAGGTAATTTTTTTCTACGTGCTCTAAAATCCACACACATACTGAGAATTCTGTTCTCTTTGGTACGTACGCATCTTGTAGTCAAGAGTACATTTACTGCTCAAAATTTGGGATTGTTTGAGTAAGCTTTCTGAGATTCAGAGCCCTCCCCCTTCCATTGGGAGAATGTGTACAAGTGGAAAGACTTCTCAACATCCAAAAGTGTTGTTTTCCCTTGATTACACATACAGAGAAAGCATAAAGTTTCATCTCTCCACTCCAGCCTCAGAGGGTCATAGACTAACTCACTATCATTGCAGTCTTCCCAAGGTACCCCAGATAATCTCTTTTATCATCCCATACAGCAACACTAAATGCAGTGAATGCAGTGAGAATTTTACAGGTAACTGGCTTTGGCTACTGGTATCTTCAGGGGGGCAGAGTTAAGTTTGACTGGCTGTGTATCACCTTTGTGTTTTCTGGTTTTCAGAAGTTTGAATTTTATTTAACATGATGTTTTGGAAGGGGATAAAATACCTCTAAGAGCAACCTTAGCAATACACTGACCTAGGGATTTTTTAGCATTTAATACAAGAGCTCCATATCTTGTTACAAACACATATCACTTTATGAGTCAACTGAAGAATTCAGTTCCCTCTCCCTTTGTGTGTGTCTAAGGGGAGTTTCATTAGCATGACTCAGTTTACCTAACTGACAAAATTAAGGCCAGCCTATCAGTGTAATTATGAAGTGTGGTTCACAGGCTTTTGTGCTGAAATTAACCATGTCCACTCATACACACAAGTTACAAAGAGATGTTTTTGTGAGTATGGTATACGATTAACAGGTTATTTCAGATATTTATCCTGGTCAGGCTATTTAGCTTTTTAAAATATTTGGCACTCACATAACAATTTTCATCCACAGATCTCTGAGTGCCCTGAGGACGGTTGATACTGCCATACCCATCTCACCAGATGGAAGAAAGTAAGGCACAGAGAGAGAGAGAAACTTGCCAGGGTTCATGTGGCAAGTTAGTGGCAGAACTGGAAACAGCACCCAGTTCTCCTTTCCAGCATGACAGAGGTACAAGCATAATATATACCTGTAATTTTACTGTATTAAGTTACTTGCAAAATAATTAGCTCTTTCTACTTATAAACCAGCGATATTTCCGCTTATCTCATACAAGTAAACTAGGTTTTTTACATGATGTCTTGCTGCTGATCTGCAAGTGGGACTCTCCACTGAAAACAGAAGTTTTGTGACATATGGAAGGACAGGGCCATTAATGAGTTTTGTTGTTTACCCAGGCAAATACCATACTACTTCAGCAGCTGTTTGGTTGATTGATGGAATTCTGACATCTAGTGGTCAGTCAGATTAATCGCAAATGTATTTTCAATAGGTACTAGGTACTACTGAGTAATTTTTGGAACAAGATCTGCGTTACCACTCTTCTAAATAAAATTATTCTTCCTTGACATTGGCTAGTGGAGACCTTAACAGAAATGTCATTAACAATCCATCAGCCTACTTATTATGTGCTCAGTCAACATGGAATCGAGACATAAAACACCCATAAAACAACAGTATGGATCTTTGGTTGGGTGATGTGATTGTTAACCCCCTGTTGTGTCTGGTCTCCAGAGGATATCAGTTTGCTATAGTAGGTAGCTAGGGAATAAGATATTAAGTTCAAGATGCAGAGATTCAAATTTAATCTCCAGAGATGCCAATTCAACCCCCTGTGAAGACCAAAGTGTTCATTCTTACATGATTATTTATCCAAAAAAGGATCAACTCTGATTGTTATTAATCTTTTCTCCCCCCCCCAATGGCTTTAAAACTAATTGAATGTATAGATACCATGACAAGAGACATATTAACTAGGCCTAGATAGTTTTTAAATATTATGTTGCTAGATTCCCTAATGTCTATGTCAATGATTTTTCCATGAGATCCTTTTAAGGGTATTAAGTATGTAAACACCTCCACATGATTCACAACATAAGTCCAGTGGTTTTAAGTAGGAATCCACAGCACCAAAACTTTCTGACAGGTTGCGGTCTTTCTGAGTTCCTTGCAACAGAAGAATTGCTCTGTTATTTTTTCCAGTCAAAAACTGAGTAAAAGCTAAGAGCTGGCATTTTCTGAGAGCTGCCTTGAATCTTCTAAGGGGTCTTTTGAGTTTAAAAAGGTCTGTGCCAAAGAACAATTTTCAAAGTAAATTTTTAAGGCCAACTCTAACCACTTGTTGTTTAATTAGCTAATTATGCACCTTCCTTTGTATAACTATAAAGTTGTGAATGTACTGGATAAACCAACATCTAAAAGTATAATCCAGTTGCCTAAGGGTAATATACATTTTCTAGCTTTCAGAGCAATAAATCCATCATTACTTCTCTCACTCATAAATATTGAAATCAATCCAAACTGAAAAAGATTTTTCCCTTCAGAGAAGGAATCTCTGATTTCCTGTTTGCAATAAGAATTGCTTGATTGCAACCCCTAAATGTTTTGAGTCCTTTTGCAATTGCCTATTTGAAAGGCTTTTAAAAAGTATTGACCTGA
The DNA here is from genome assembly GCF_001723895.1 of Crocodylus porosus. Taxonomy (NCBI): domain Eukaryota; kingdom Metazoa; phylum Chordata; order Crocodylia; family Crocodylidae; genus Crocodylus; species Crocodylus porosus. Next base: position 96,510,403 of record NW_017728947.1, read on the forward strand.
TCTTTACCAAGAGCGTTATCTAATGCAGGCTTACTGCAATTAGCTACAGCAATTAACAGTGTGGTTGGATATACCATACAGGAGAAAGTATGTGCAGGAAGGTCATTCTGAATGAGGATGGAAATACTATCTTTTCTTACAGAAATGCCACGCTCTACTCTTGCTTTCTTCCTCCCTACCACCTTCAAAACAATTTTGAGGATAATGGCTCTTCAAAGCAGCAAAGGAGCATTGTTGTCCAATATTAGCTTCTGTGGATATTCCTTAGAAGTACAAAACAATTTTACTTTCCACATCATGAACACTAAACTATATGAATAGGGCTTGCAATTGTAGACAAGTTTAAAGTCCTGGAATTTCAGGAACAGTTTTACTTTCCCAGAATCTCAATATAAACTGTTAATATACATCAGCTATTTATGATTTCCTCCCAAAGCAAAAATATTAAATCTAAATAGATGAAAATCTTCCTTTCATTACATATAGTTTATTCCATTGTGGTTTCTAATGTGTTGCTTTTCAGATTTTGTTTCTATGTAAGTACATTACATTTACATTTGAATGCATAATACATATGTCCTTAAACATAGAATGCAAAATTTAATAAGTAAACAGGGAAGCAATGTTCATAAGCTCTTTTCCTAACATTAATACTGGCAGCATGTGCTTTATTTTAAATGGGAAAATAAGGAAGAATGTTATTAACAAAATGCTATTTGTTCATGCTTGGTTCTGTTTTTCTCCTAATTCACTAATATGTTAGACCTCATAGGATGCACCACCATATACTGTGGTACTGTATACAGACACTGCATGCAATCACTATCACATTTTCTATCTAAAAGATACCTGACTCAAAGAATCAATGGAAAATGCATTGCAGTGAATGTAGAAATTATCTTCCTCTTCAATATATAAATCCAGCTGCCTTGCATGCAGATGTTTCCATAATGATGGGTCAGTTCGTAGATGCCAGTAGCTATTCTGAAGAACTGTATAGGGGGTCTAGTCTCAAACATGGGGGTTATATCAGGCTAATTTAAAGATATTCTCAAATTATTCAAAATCTGGGGGTCCCCTTATGGAAGCCAGGAGGTTAGGGTAAGCTTCCACAAAGCTGAGTTCCCTCCACTCTTAATATTGGAGACAGGTTTCCTATACAGTACTATATCTCTTACATCCTTAGTGCTCCACACAATGCAGCAACATTCACTGCACCATATTCATAACTTGGGGGATGTTTGCATAAATAGCCATTATTTTTCACTATTCCACAAAAGATACCAAGGAACTTTCAGAGCTGCTTCACTTGGCAACCAACAGATCCTCACCGTTAAGTTGTAAGATTCAGAGTGCAGGCCTGATGGCATAAAAGCTATAGGATTTCATGGTGGTCAGTGGAAACGATACCTGAATTCCTTGAAAAGTTTGCAGAATTCATTTTGCTGCGCGGATCATTAGTTTATTTGTTGCAGACCAGGCACTGACAGTTGGCATGACAAGAACAGTGAACCTTTGACAATCCTGTGGAACGCCTATGAAAATCACATAGGCAAACACCCGGAGCCTGAAGTACTCAAAATGAGTGGACTGTTTTCAAAAATTAGGTCATGGACTCAACATCAACATGATTTGTATTTGAAGACAAGCAGCCTTTTGGGAAACACTACCAATAGAATCAATGTTTCTAAGTGATAGCTTTGCCCATTCAAAAGACGATCATGTTAAAAGGGGCTTACATGAAGTGCACAAAGGTGCTCAGATTTTCTTCTGAGAATGACTGGCCTACAAAACTAAGCTAAGCCAAACCAGGGCCCTCAAGTCAGACAGAACTTCAACCACTGAAAAAAATTCCATGTAGTAATGTTCTGTAGATCACAGTTTGTAACTCATTGCATTAATCTATTTTCTTTACTATTGACAAGCTGCACACACTGAATGCCAACTGTTACATTACATTAAAAAAAAGTCACCCATTTTGCTTTGTGAAGCATGACTATTATTCAATATTTGTACTTAAGTAGCACACCAAATAAAAATTGTAATAGTTTCCATACTTTGTTTTGTGTGGCAAATTGTAAAATGATCATATTTTATTACATGTGACAGCTGATGGAGCAGGCAATCATTTTGTGTTAACAGGCACAGCATTTACTGTCTTGTAGAAACATGACTGGTATGGAATAAGAAATTTTGCTGCCCTTGGGCTTCCATGGGATTGCAGTAATTTACACACCATGTTTATTTTTTCCAATTAATTAATATCGCCATTTCAATAAGGAATGATGTTCTCCCATTGTGTCAGTCTCCTCCTAAATATTAGTTTTTGGAAGGACTGTCAGTTCCACTGATTTCAGTAAGAGTACCTGTATGAGTAAGAGGAGCATGATAGGGCTTTGTGTGTATATATAAATATAATGCAATGAGAGAAATAAAGGATACAATATATCAAAGGAATGCCTTTGTCAGAACAATTGTGTGCAATTATAATGAGTTAGGGGTGATACGAGACAATAAATTAGAAATGAGTTTGCAGTATGAAGCAGCTGTGAAAAATCAGGCCTCCCCTGTGCTGTACAAACACAGATAAGAGAAAATTCCTTTCCCCTTCCCCTTGACTACTTGTAGTTGAAAAAGACACAAAAGGAGAGTAAGTGAGGGGTGAGGACATACCATCCACGAAGAAGAATACGGTGATGAATTGGTGCAGCTTCATTAATTACATGATTTTTTTTCTGATTCATTATTTTTAGAAAATGGGAATTTTAAATAAGATAAAGAATGGAGGAGAAAATAGCCAGTAGAACATGGGAGAAAGAAAGAAAAAAGGCATAGAAGGCAGTTATAATTCAGCACCTGCCTCATTGTAATCAGTAAGGACCCTCTACACGTGCAGGTAAAGGTGCAATGAGATCTAACACACAATCTGTACAATCATACCTCCTGCCATGCCAAATGTGCCTGGCAGGAGGTATGATTGTGGGATCTAGAATAAGAACTTTTCCTTTACTGCTGGTACAGGGGGAGCCTGCGATCATCATCCCAGGCTCCCCCTGCATAGGCAAATAGCAGGCTCCTGCAGCTACAAGTCTGGCAGCTGATGGGACTCTCAGCCCCAGCGGCACCCCATGCGTAGCTGGGGCTGAGCGTCAGGTCAGCTGTGTGTGGTGCCCCCGTGGGTGGGAGATTGCAGCAGCAGTCTCTGTGCAAATTAAAGTTGGATAAACACCAGCTATAAAGTTATTACACATTTTCCAGCAATAACTGTATAGCTGGTTGGACCTTTTTAAGGCACTATAGTTAATTTGAATGTGTAACCAGTCTAAATCAATTGTGCAATTAACTAGATAATTGTGCAATAGGTGTAACTGTAGGGTTTAAAGGCAGAAGTGAGATTTGAAGGAAGACAAATAGCTGCTGCAGAGATTCCCCTTCCCTCCCCCCCATTCAGTGGTATGGGAGAAGGTGCAAAGGTGTTTAAGAGAGAAGTTTACTGGTAGGCTATAAAGGCCACTAGAAATCAGTGGGCATGTATACATGTTCATTAATATACCGTAATTATGGTGCATTAAGCTTAGTACCTGTAATAACAGGTACTAACTTAATGTGCTGTAATAGGCACTACCACACAGCAGTGCTGGTGCATACTTTTTGTGATGCTAATATGTAGTAGACTACTTCTACTGCACAATAGCATGGTTTGTGCTTGTGGTGCTAAGATGCAGTAGTCTACTGTGCATTTAGCATCTCATGTAGATGCACCCCAGCTGATCATGCTAGATCAGGTCTCTGAGGAAAATTAAGGGATGATGGGCCATAGAGTCAAAAAGTTTATTTGATGTAAAAGAGAAGGCTAATGTGGTCAGCACAACTAATTAAATACATTATGGTTTCCCAGTAAGACATTATAAACCATGAACCTAAACTTTTGGCACAAGATTAATTGTCAGGTTTCCCCTCCTCCTGTTTTACCTCTAACACTAGTTATTCCTGGGTAGAGGTAACAATTAACACCTGCCACATCGAGTCAGCAGAACTTATTCCACAAGCTTTACGCAGGTCTTACATAGCTGTTAACAATGTGGGCCAAGAGGAGAGGTGCTTTTTTTTCTTTAATCAATCAATGACTTTCATTCAGTAAATGTGTGCTCTTTCATATGTAATGCACAACTGCTTAACTATTTTTTAAACTACCTAGTTTGTATATATTTTAAAGCTGATGGTAAACAAAAACACCTGCCTTTATAGATAATAGATAGGTGTTAGATTACACTACCAGTGCTATTTTTTTCTTCTCCAGCTATTTAAACACTGGGCAGAACATTCTGAGTGAAACACATTTAACAAGAAACAAGATAAGCTGGAACGGGATGATGTCAAGGGTGGGAATTAAGGCAGTTTTGGGGGAAAAAAAACATGGAGACACTAGGAGAGAAGAACAAATAGGAGTTGAGGAGGGAAAAGTTATTGAACAGGTTAAAGCGTAAGAAAATAGAAGTCTCAAATACATGGAAGTAAGTTAAATAGAAATGCTAGAAGTATGACTATAGAGGAAAAGAGCAAGCCATGAAAAATTAGTATTGATACTGGTTCTCCCCCTCTCTCCTTTCATGGGAGATGTGAAAGATTTAAATTTTTGACTGAAAAGCCTTCTCTTTGAAATATAAATGTGGGTGTTCTTTTCTTTTTCTTTTTCAGTGAGCAACGTCTTGCTTTTAAGAGGGTAGTTATCTAATTCTGGTTAGATGTAATCAAGATTAAGAACCATAACTATTAATATTAAGGTGAAAGGCATATTTTTGTCTTAATTGACAGAGCTGATATATATTTTGCCTGAGGGAGAGTTATACAAAAAATGAAATTGGTGCAGATAGAGAGACTATAATTTGAGGTGCTGTTAACAGGTCAACAGAGGACAACAGACCAGGAGAGGAGAAATGTGGTGTTAATTATGGGGCCAATTCTGCAAGGTGTTGAACATCTCTTGTACACAAAGTGTTGAGTATTTCTCTGGACTGTTTTCTGAGTGTACTAGATCAAAATACTGCAAAGATTTCTGGTTAGGGCACCCTAACATTAGAGATTTCATTGGGACTGTTTGATGTCTAAAATCAAGCACATGTTTAAGTTTCTGCAGGATCCAGGGCATGGTAGCTGATTTTGAGAGATGCTGAACACCTGCAACAATGATAGTCTTTGACAAGAGTTGTTAAATCCTCATTACCTCTAATGCCATGAAGCTGCAAATTAAAACTAAGATATTAAAGATACTGGATGGTCTCATTCAAAACATAAAGTTGTCTTTTTTTGGCTCTTTTACAGACTTTTAAATTTAAGCCTCATGTAGATTCATCTATGCATAACAAGTAACATGCAGTGAAAAATCTCTCTTCCATCTAGTACTATTAATCTGCATGAAGACAAATCTTCGGCTTTAAAAAAGACTTGTGCACAAGGTCTCTTATAATACTTCCATAATAAACACAAATATGTTGGTCAGAAGAGCAAGACAGAGGTGTATATGGAGAGGTGTCCTGTACAAAGTAATTGGGAGGCAAGATCATCTCTTATTCTAGTTGATTTGAGGTTTCTTTTTAGTTAATTGCTTTCCATGTAGTGACCCTGTGTAGCAGTCCCTCAGTTCAAGGATGACAGTCTTCCAGTAAATAGGGAAGTCACTGGTAAATCCATAGATGACTGAGGAGATTGACTGGAGATCTAAAGATGTGATAATTGGTTCCAAGAGCAGGGAATATATCCTGGTGATGTCAGGTCACAGCTCTTTCCCTTTGCCTCTCTACCTCCATAGTGGAGATGCAAATGATCAAAGCTTTGTTGTACATCCTGGCACTACTGGGGACAATTCAGTAATCAAGTCTCCCAGGTATTGATTTTAATGTTGTATTTCTTCAGATTGCCCTTCAAGTTGTCCTTGAATCTCTTCTTCTGCCCACTTCTAGAAGAGTGACCATCGGTGAGCTGGGAGTACAGGACCTGTTTTGGGAGCTGGTTTTCAGGCATCTTTATGACCTGTCATGTCAAATGGAGCGGGTGCTGCATAGCATCTTCAATGCTGGTGATGGTTGTTTGAGCCAGAATCCTGGCATTCATTTTTCTGTCCTAATTGATACAGAGGATTTCCTGAAGACATTGCTGATGGTAACATGACAAAGCTTTTAGGTATTTTGGATATGTCATCCAAATTTCACACCTCTCCTATACGGTAGGAATATCAGTAGTCTGGTAGACGAGAAGTTTGGTTTGGGTCCTGATGTCATGATCATTGAAGACATGATTTCAAAGTTGTCCAGAGGTAGCACTGGCAGATTTATCAGTATTGACTACTTTATCATCTATGTTTACTTTTTGGGAAGGGTGACTACCCAGGTAAGGAAAATGTTCAACATTCTCCAAAGATTGACCTCCAATTGTAATGGGTAGAAGAGCAGCTGGTTAGTTGGAGTGGGTTGGCAAAGTATCTTGATTTTTGTGAAACTGATACTGGGTGCATTGACATGAGGTGCTACAGCGCAGTCATTACTGTGCATTTATTTAGTACTTGTATAAGCAAGTACTAAATAAATGCACAGTAACTGGAGTTAGTGTGCAGTAGCAGCAGCGAACACCTTTTAAGTGATGCTACTGTGCAGTAGTCTAATACTATAAGCTACTGCACAGTAGCATCTTGGCATGGCTTTTGCCACATGATGCTACTGTGCAGTAGTATCAGGCTACAGTGCAGTCAGCATCTCATGTAGACATGCCCAGTGCATTTAAACATTTCATACAGTTCACAAAAACAGTTAAAAGTGACCTAGAGCTTTTTAACTGAGTGGGCAATCATCAGTGTATTGAAGATCAGTAATGGAGATATTGGTTATCCTAGATTTGGAATGTAATTGGTTTGATGTTGGAGAGATTCCTGTCCATGTGATATTGAGTGCTGACTTCAGATGGAAGTCTATCGTCAGTAAGAAGCAGGAGAGCTGCAGTAGAGATGGAAAGGAATGTTGGTGCAATCATACATCCTTGCTCAACTCCAGTTCTAATAGTGAGGGATCTGTTTCTGAGTCATTGCTTAGGATGCTTGTTGTTATGTTGTCATTGTGGCAGGGCACTGTTTGTGCCTGCCACTTTAAGGGTCTGAAGCTAGCAACTGGCAGGTGCCTGATGAGGGCAGCCATTTTGGATCTAGTGCTGCCCATATAAACAGGGCATTTTGCTGCTGGAAGGCCAGACAACAACCTTGCCTGGCTGCAGGCAATCATCTGGAGGTAAGGGCAGGAGCTGTAGGGGATGGTCAGGAGGCTCCTGGTCCTGGGTATGACCTAAAACTGTACTGTGCCAGGAGTGGGTGGCCTGGTGGGGCTCCCAGTGTTGCAGAAGCCCCCAGGAAATGCCGGGCCAGTTATCACCCTGGTGAAAGGCAGGTCAGAGTGCCTTAACCCCAGATCCCACCTTTGGGTGGGTCAGGACATCAGAGGTAGAGGGGGCCAGGCATAGTTACGGCCACCTGATCCTACCTGAGGGAAGCCCCAAGACCCTGAGTACTGGGGGAAGTGCGCTGTGGGAGCCCCACGTAGAGGGGGGCATTGTGGCTGATCTCAGGGTAGCACCATGACCTGCTGCTCCAGGGAGGGAACGAGAGTCCCCTGTGAGACCCTGGAGCACCAGTCATGGTGTGAGTCACCCCATCTCTCCACATCCAGGAAGAGGGACCTGAAGAGAGTGTGGGGCTAGTGATGCCGGAGGTAAAGTGCCCCCTTGACTGGTCCATGCTGGGGCCAGGACCAAGAACGTCAAAAGGGCCAGGTGCCCACTGCGAGGGGCACCCAGAGTTGTGGGCCTGGGACCCCACCTGGCCTTGGAGGTGAGGCCAGGGCCTGTGTGTGGCTGAAGGTCCTGAGTGGGAACCACACCCAAGAGGGGAGCCAGCTACAAGGAGCTCAGCAGCCTGAATGAAGGCGGCATAGGCCGCCTGAGCAAAGAGATCAAAGGCGGGTCCTTCCAGGAGGATTCTGGAGTCTAGTGTGGGGCTGGTGTGACTAATAACATCTGGATACCATCTGCAAGGCTTGGGCTGCGGTGTAGGGGAGGAACGGAGCCATAGATAGTGCCCCCTGGCATTGGGGCAAGAAATGGGCAGCCTTCTGCTTAATTAACATCAATAAATTAATTAACAACAAGGCATGGCAGGAAAGAAGGTGGGCGGTTAGCCCAGAAACAGGTGGACAGGCCACAGGGAACTTGGCCCAGAGAAGGCTCCCTGTTACAGTCATGAACAAGTCTGATAATGGTAACAAATTTTGGTGGGTATCAAAATCTGATCAGGATCTTCCATAGGGCCTCTCTGAATGAATCAAAGGCCTTGGTCAGGTCAATGAAGGCCATGTAAAGAGCTCAGTGTTGCTTGCAGCACTTCTCCTGTAGCTGTCTATAAAGGTACACCTACACATTGGTCCAATATTGGATCAGTACCGATACAAAGAAAACTGGCTGTATTGGAAATTGGCCTCAAGTAGTCAATAATTTAGATGATAAATTCCCATGCGTGCCCGCAGCCGCAACACAGCATGCAGGCAGCGAGGAGCAGAACTTAGCAGCATGCAGCTGGTAAGTCTGTTGTGGTGGAAGGGGAGGAGGGAAGGAAGGGATGTGGGGAGTCAGATCAATGCCCCCCACGGTGAGTGGGGGAGGGGGCAGGCACTGCCCAGTTGGGGTGGGATTGGTGAGAGACGGAGCCGTGGCTCATCGGAGGAGTGGCTCTTCCCTCCACCTCTTCCTAGTGCGTGGAGGGAGGTGGAGGTTAAGCCAGGGCTGCACTGGGTGGGTGGCAGCAGCACTGGGAGTAGGGCTATAGCAAAATTTGGGGTGGTTGCAGCCCTCTCCGTAGCCCCCTCTCAATGCTGTTGCTGCCTGCCCCAAGCCCAGCCCCCACTGAGAAGAGCCTGGGGCAACCCCAGCTTCACCCTGCCCAGATCTGGGGGCACCCCCCCCGTGCCATCCTGGGGTGCTTGCAGTAGAGGGAGCCACCCCCCTCCCCACTGAGCTCCGGCTCTGTCCTGAACCCTGTCACACCCTGGCTGGGCAGCACCTGCCCCTGCCCCCTCCCTCCCTCCCTCACCATGGGAGGCACTGATCTGCCCCCTGCCATGGCCCTTCCCTCACCCATTCCCTTCCACCACAACAGACTTACCAGCTGCATGCAGCTGTATTGGAAATCAGATGCCTCCTTAAATATCAGACTCCTTAAATATCAGACTCCAAAATCTCTATCAGTGCACTCTTAGCTGTTTAGCAACAAAGATCATACCTGGAGTACCTCTGTGTGGTCTAAAATCACATTGGGACTCAGGAGCTGTGTCTACATGAGACACTACTCTGCCGTTGTTACTGTGCATTTACTTAGAACTTGTATAAACAAGTACTAAATAAATGTGCAGCAGTGCTGGCGAACACCTGTTTTATGACATTGACTACACAGTAGCTTAGCATACTGCGCAGTAGTGTCACATCATAGTTTTTACCATGCAGTATTGGGCTACTGTGTTGTCAGCACCTTGTATAGATGCACCCAGGTAGAATCTCCTCAGTGAGGAAAGTGAGCCTATGGCAGAGAATGCAGGTGAGGACCTTTCCAGCTCTGGACAGGAGTGTAATTCCACAATTCCTTTCTTGAATACCATAATGATTCTGGTATCTCTCAAGTAACTGAGAATCTGTTCATAATAATGATGTGTAGTGGGTGAGGGAGCTTCTGTCCATTTTGCTTATGTATTTTATCTGGTATTGTTTCAGGACCACATGCTTTGTTGTTCTTCATCTAGTTAATGGCTTTCAAAGCCTCTTGAGAAGTTGGTGGATCTGCAAGGTAGTCCTTAATGGGGTATTGTGGAAGGGTGTCAGTGGTATTGTCTTCAACATTAGAATCGTGGTTCAGGAACTCCTGAAAGTGCTTCTTCCACTGTGTTGTTTCATCCTTCTGACCTCTAACCCCAGAGGGATGGTTCCTTGTGTGCTTGGCTCATAGATAGCTTTGGTTAGGCTGAAGAAACCACTGGGTATTGGAAAACTGCTGCATCTCTTTTGCTTTGTCCTCCCACCATTTGTTCTTTCACTCTTATATTTTCTTCTGGACCTTGGCTTTAATGTAAGGATAAGTGTCTTGCATTTGTTTGGACTTGATGTCATTCTGGCAAGCTTTGAAGGCTCTCCTTTTCCTGTCCATGAGAGAGTGTATTTCCTTCTCATTCTCATCAAAACAGTTCTAATTTTTCTTTGTGGAGAAGCCTAGAGATTCTTTGCATGCTTTATGGATGCCTTTCTCGAGGCTCTCCCAGTGATCAATAATTTCCAGATCATTGGGGAGGTCGGAGAGTTTCTCACTGAGGCACTGCTGGAGATTATCACTTTTAGCTGGGTCTTTCTTTTTTTATGTCATTTTGGGGTGATATGAACAGGCATGATCATCTTATGATGATCCAGCCAGCAGTCATCTGCACTAGTGATACAGATGTTGTGACAGTCTTCAGCATGCACTATGATGTATTTAATCCTGTGCCCCTGTTTTGAGTGGGGGTGCATCCATGTTTTCCGTTTGTTGCTTTGGCAGGCTAAGGAGTTTGTGATCATGTTACAAACATGACTCCACCCTAACCCCAAATGCATATGACAAAATATGTATTCTAAAATTGATCAAGTACTGTCATCTGTACCCAAAGAAGATATGAAAGTTTTTCTCAGTGACTTCAATGCTAGAGTGAGCAGGGAAAGGAACAGCTGGAAAGGAAGGGGTGGGGAAAGCCAATTAAAATTTTAATTCTTCTCCTGAGCAAATTACCCCATATTATAAGAATAAACATTTGGGGAACTCCTTCCAAGTACAGACTTTTGACTTACTACTCCTGAAATATGTTCATAGCCACAGTTTGAGAACATATGAGTTAAAAAGGAAGTATTTACTTAATTAGAAAGATAGACAATAAAAAATGTAATTTAAATAGCAGTAAGGGTCTGATTGAACAGTAAAAACAAAACCTTGAATTAGGGTTTTGAAGGCTTCCCCGAGATAGAAGTCAGGTTGATGGGCCTATAGTTAGCTGGATCCACTTTCCTCCCTTTCTTGAAGATAGGCACCACATTGGCCTTCTTCCAGTTTTCAGGCATTACACCGGAGAACCAAGAGTTTTCAAAGATCTGTGCCAGGGGCTGGGCTATGACGCTTGCCAGCTCCTTGAGTACCCTGGGGTGCAGATTGTCAGGGCTGGCTGACTTGAAGGTATCCAGCTTCTCAAGGTGTTCCTTCATGAGGTTAGCATTAATGGAGGGCAAGGGATCTCCCTCACACGGACTGCCCTGTCCCATGGTGGGCACGGGCGTCCCATGGGACTGGTGAAAGACCAACACGAAGTACCCATTTAATAGCTTGGCTTTTTCCTGGGCATCAGTTGTCAGTTGCCCCATCTGGTGCAGCCGTGTTGCCTTTGCTTTTCCTCCAGCTCCCCACATACCTGAAAAAGGACTTTTTATTGTCCTTGATGCTCAAAGCTAGTTGGAGTTCAGTTGCAGCCTTGGCTTTCCTGGTTTGCTCCCTGCAGGACCAGACCACTGCAGAATAATTCTCCTTGGAGGTGAATCCCATCCTCCATCCTTTGTAGGCCTTTCTTTTTAGCCTTAGGAGGTCTGCCAGATCCCTGGAGAGCCAGGGGGGCTGCTGTGCCCTCTTGTTGCCTTTCCTCTGAGATGGAATTGAATTAGCTTGTGCATTGAGGATCACTCACTCGAGGAGCAACCACTCTTCTTGAACTCCCATCTCCCTGGGGTTGTAGTTCCTTAGGGCCTCACTGACAAACCTCTGGAGGTTGTCAAATTCGGCTTTCCTGAAGTCAAGGACTTCCGTGTTGCTGACTGACTTGCCAGCTTTATGGCGGATGGTGAAGATGATCAGCTCGTGGTAGCTGTCACCCAGCTTCCCATCAATCTCTGGGTCGCTGATTAGGTCATCCCTAGTAGCCGTTACCAGGTCGAGCAGCGCTTTACCTCTCGTTGGCCCATAGACTTCTTGAGTTAGGTAGAGGTCATCCACGCATGACAGGAAGCTTTGCAACCACTCAGATTTTGCTGAGTGATCCTCCCACGAGACGTCCGGGTAATTGAAGTCACCCATGACAACCAAGGTCCTGGAGCATGCGGCCTCAGCCAGTTCCCGGGTGAACTCCTGGTCAAGCTCTTGACTTTAGGTGGGAGGTCTGTAGTAGACTCCCACCGTTGTGTCCCCTGTGCCATGTTCCCCACGGATTTTAACCCAGAGCGTCTCCAGTTGTCCACCCTGGTTGCCAATATCAGCTTGCAGGAACATGTAGCTTTCCTTAACATAGAGAGATACACCCCCGCCCCTTTTATCTACACGATCTCTTCTATACAGGGTATAGCTATCTATACCCATGGTCCAGTCATGGGTGGAGTCCCACCAGGTCTCCGTTATCCCTATGACATCATAAGTATTTGCATTAAGCAGGAGGACAACCTCCTCCTGCTTATTCTCCAAGCTCCTGGCATTTGTGTACAGGCAGGTGAGTGTTCCCTGGGGGGCTCTTGCCTTGCCCACAGATTGTACCTGGGCTGGGGCAGGGGTGGGCTCCCTTAAGTGCCTTGGCCTGCTGGCTTTGCAAGGGTTGCTCAATGGGTCAGCAGTGGCGGTAGTCCCCCCGCCCCCAGCGGGCTAGATGGCATTTCAGGCTGTTATGCCTTAGATTCCTTAAATCTGCCTCAGTCCATAAGGCTGCTGGAAAATGTAGGCAAATTAGTCATTTAGAATCTAATTGGCAAGGCAAGAGAGAAGTGGGAGAGGAGGGAAGGTAGGAGGGAAGACTTAGTAAGAAATAAAAAATGTATTGCTCTTTTCAGCAAGATATGCTCAGGCTTATCTGGCAAGGTTGTTTGGGTAGATGTGATATCTTTTATGAGACCAACTGAGTAGTTGGGGAAAAAAGTTCTTAGCAAGCTTTCAGGTGCCATCAGCCTTTGTCAGGCATAGGGAGTCTCTGACCAGCTAGAAAGAGACTCCCTATACCTGACAAAGGGTGACTGCGCCTGAAAGCCTGCTGGATGGTGAATATCAAGGGCTATAGGCTGTACAGGAAGGACA
>NW_017728947.1:96523769-96525322 GCF_001723895.1 Crocodylus porosus
CTCCATCTAACCCAGGAGGTGCACAGCCCCACCAGGGGAGATGCCTTGTTGGACCTGGTGCTGGCCACGGGTGACGACCTGGTGAGGGGGCTGCGGGTGCTCACCACCTGGGCAACAGTAATCATCGCCTGCTGGAATTCACCATCCAGCACAAGGTGGCAAAGGCCTGCAGCAAGGCAGCAGCCCTAGATTTCAGGAGAGCGGACTTCAATGAGCTACGGAGAACAGTTGGGGAAGCATTGGGGTCCCGGAGGGGAGGGGAGCCAGGCGTCCAAGAAGAGTGGTTGTTCCTCAAGAGGACGATCCTCCAAGCCCAAAGGGCAGTAATCCCAACACAGATCAAAGGGGGCAGGAGAGCACAAAAGCCTCCACGGCTCACCAAAAGCATCCAGGAATGTCATCTAGCTAAAAAGGAGGTGCACACCCAATGGAAGGGAGGGGCCATCACCAGGGAGGATTATACTGCGGTTGCTCAGAGATGCAGGGGGGCAGTCAGGAAGGCCAAAGCAGAGATGGAACTGGGACTAGCTTCCCAGATCAAGGACAACAAGAAGTCCTTTTTTAAATGCATAGGGGGCAAAAAGAAGATACCGGCTAATGTGGGGCCCCCCGCAAGACATGCTAGGAGATCTGGTTGTCACACCAGATGACAAAGCTAACCTATTTAACAACTTCTTTGCCTCCATTTTCCTGAGCAGGGACCAGATCAGCCCCCCCACCGGATCCCCCTCAGGCTCCAGGGGAGGCGCACCTAGGCCAAGGGTTAGTGAGGATCTAGTCAGCTGATCCAGACGATCTCCACCCCAGAGTGCTGAGGGAATTAGCTGAGGTCCTTGTGGGACCCCTGGCATGGCTTTATGAGCACTCGTGCTCTGGTGTGGTGCCAGAGGACTGGAAGAGGGCCAACGTGGTTCCCATCTTCAAAAAAGGGAGGAAGGAGGACTTGGGGAACTATAGGCCAGTTAGTCTTACCTTGATCCTGGGTAAGCTTTTTGAGACAATTATTCTGGCACATGTCCACCAGGGGCCAGCAGGGGAGATTATGGGCAATGGTGCTTAGGGGCAACCAACACGGGTTCATTAGAGGCAGGTCCTGTCAGATCAACCTGGTGGCCTTCTACGACCAGGTCACTAAATCCTTAGATACAGGGTAGCAGTAGACATAATCTTTCTGGACTTTAGGAAGGGCATCGATACTGTCTCTCACCCCGTTCTCATTAAGAAACTGGGGGACTGTGGTGTAGATACCCACACAGTCAAAACGGGTCGCCAACTGGCTGGAGGGCCGCACCCAGAGGGTGGTAGTGGATGGGTCCTTCTCAACCTGGAGGGATGTGGGCAGTGGGGTCCCACAGGGCTCCGTGCTCAGGCCCACACTGTTCAACATCTTCATCGGTGACTTGGACAAGGGGGGTGAAAAGCACCCTGTTCAAATTTGCTGATAACACTAAGATGTGGGTGGATGTGGGCATGCTAGAAGGGAGGAATAGGCTGCAATTGGACCTAGACAGGTTACAGGGGTGGGTGGACAAGAATAGGATGGGATTCAACAC
>NW_017728947.1:96525596-96536196 GCF_001723895.1 Crocodylus porosus
GAGGACAGGCTACAGGACCTGAAGTGTTCAGCCTCCACAAGAGCAGGCTGAGGGGGGATCTAGTGGCCTGTTACAAACTAGTCAGAGGGGACCAGCAGGCATTGGGGAAGTCCCCGTTCCCCCGAGGACTACCAGGAGCAACTAGAAATAACAGGCACAAGCTGGCAGAGGGTAGATTCAGGCTAGACATCAGGAGGTGCTACTTCACTGTGAGGGCAGCTAGGATCTGGACCCAACTTCCAAGAGAAGTGGTGCTGGCTCCTACCTTGGGGGTCTTTAAGACAAGGTTGGACAATCGCCTTTGGGGTTGTTTGACTCCAATACTCTTTCTTGCCATGGCAGGGGGTCAGACCTGATGATCTGCTCAGGTCCCTTCTGACCCTACAAACTATGAAAACTTGCCTGCCTATGTCCTTATGCCTGAAGTTTTTGGTTGTAGCCATCTAAAACTTGTGCCTGGGAAAGCACTTGGTAGTGCCAGGGAAAAAGAATGAGGGAAAACAATGGACTACAATGCCAGCGGTAAACAGAATGTATATATTGTCTGCTACAAAATAATGCTAGATAAAGGATTTAATGTAGCAGGTTTTAAGGAAGGAGATGAGTGGTTTTAGAAAACTAACATAATTGAAACTGAGACTTTTTTCTAGAGCCAGTTAAATATGGCAATGGATTTTTCATAAAAAGGTAAATTCTTGTGGGGTTCAAAACACTGTGACATGTCATTCCCTTAAAACTGTTCTCCAAAAAGTACATTCGGAACAGAAAGGTTAGGTAAAGTGAAGGAGGGTCCATTTGCTTACAGTTGCTTGGCCTGGGCTCTCTCCATCTGCATTGCTGTTGTGGTCAGCTCAAACTGATAGACAATAGCACTGGCCATTAGTTTTTGATGAAAAAAAATAGGAAGAAATTATTCAAAAGAGAAGAAATTCACACTCCATTTTCCCAATGGAATTAAAAGAAATCAGAAATTTACAATGAAGTGGGGAGGGAGAAAGAAGGAAATATACAGACAATAGTATTAAAAAATGCTCTACTCAGGTAAAAGGAAGTGAGTAAAAAGGAACTAAGAATTTTCAAGCATATTTTATTCAATAGTTTTAACTCTGTTGTTTGTTGATATACTTTCCATAGATCACCATTATCTTATTTTATTTAGAAATCCACTGCAGTAGAGATTTGCATATTCATTAAATGTGTATTGAAAAATAACCACATGGTAGTTAAACATATTACTGACATTAAGAAGAACAACAAAATACATTTCCATTAAAAATGCAGAGTAATTAACACTTTAACTGTTTCAGGAAAGCACTGGCTTCATAAAACTTGTCTCAGTGTAAACTGTGTTAATCAAATTTAATGACGAAAAAATAAAATGGTCAAAATAGGAAGTTTTAACATTTTAAAAATGAAAACTTATTTCCTTTGGTTTGAAATGACTTTTTATTCTGAAATATAAATTAATTAATAAAAAAAATGAAGTAGTATCAAATCAAGAAGGTTAAAAACTAAGAAAATGTCAACATTATTAAAATATTGTGAATAACTTTGCTCTTTTTTTCCATTTGAAACAATGTAAGATACATTTTTGTCTCAGTTTGGGATGGAAAATGGTTTTTATCTTGAATATTTTCTTAAGAAAATGCAAGGTTCTCCACCTTGGGAAGAAAAACCTGCAGCATGCCTATAGGCTCATCTGTGCTATGCTGGCTAGCACTACATACAAAAAGGACTTGGGGGTCATGATTGACCACAAGATGAACATGAGCCTTCAGCGTGATGCTGCAGCTAGTAAAGCGAGCAATGCTGGCTTGCATCCACAGAAGCTTCTCAAGCAGATCCCAGGACATCGTTCTCCTGTTGTACTCGGCCTTGATGAGGCCGCAGCGGGAGTACTGCGTCCAGTTTTGGGCTCCACAGTTCAAAAAGGATGTGGAGAAGCTTGAGAGAGTCCAGAGAAGAGCCACGCACATGATCAGAGGTCAGGAAAACAGAACTTACGATGACAGGCTGAGAGCCATGGGATTCTTTAGCCTGGAAATTGCAGGCTCGGGGGCAATCAGGGGTGCTCACCAGGATCTGGGGGAACATTTTGTTCACCAGAGCGCCCCAAGGGATGACAAGGTCAAATGGTCACAAACTCCTGCAAGACCACTTCAGGCTGGACATAAGGAAGAATTTCTTTACTGTCTGAGCCCCCAAGGTCTGGAACAGTCTGCCAGCGGAGGTGGTTCAAGTACCTACTCTGAACACCTTCAAGATAAATTTGGATGTTTAGCTTGCTGGGTTCCTAACAATGACTCCTCCTGACTTCCTGCCCCTGGAATAGAGGGCTGGACTCGATGATCTTCTGAGGTCCCTTCTGGCCTGAATGTCTATGAAATCTGTAAGATGGGAAAATTGTTTCCCTCTTAGATCTAGGGTCCATCATGTCCCCTTGCACTCTGGTCAGCTCTACAATTCTATTCAGCGTATCAGTCCATAATCTACCGCCATGATTCTGTTCTGTGCAAGCAGTGGTAGTACTCAAGTACAGACAAATCAGAAGATCCCATTTTTGAAGTTTATCATGATAAACTGAACAGAAAATGTTTAAAATTAAACCGCCACTTGATTTCCCCTGCCCAGACATCAGCAAAGTTCTTACTCCCATAATAATTCCAGGACTTTTTTTCAGGATCGGGTGCAATTTGACTTCCCTTGTAGCCAATGGTAGATGTAGCACAGATCTCTAGCAAAACAAGAGCTAAAACATGTGTTATTAACGTGACTTTTTGAAAGTGGCTGAAAGTAGCAGTTACTAAGTTGTGTGCATGGTAAGGATCTTTTGGAAGTACTACAGCATGGTGTGGTATGGGTGGTTACTGTGCTGTATGCATGGTGGATGGTTAGATTTCACTGCTATGTCACTGTAGCAGCACACTGAGGAAGAGTGCACTCCTATGGTGACGTAGCTGGTAGACCCGCATAATTGCTAGGTTGCCATAACGTGTTGCTACATTGCCATAGGGCAACGTGTAGACGTGCCCTAAGTGTAGCATTCTAAGAATACATGTAAGTGCGATATTGGGCTAGGACAAAAGGATTCCCAAATACTTCACTCCTAAATGGCATTCTCTTCTAGGCTAGTAGTTCCTGAGAGGCTGGAGACTAATCCTGTTGTTGATGCAAGTATTGTCTATCTTGGGCCTCAGACCAGTGTAACTTTGTGGGAAAAGTCATGTTCAGGGGCAGCATGAAGAAACAGTTTTCAGCTGAATGGTTTATTTGTATTTAAACAGTGGCTACATGAAAGCTGCACAAATGTGTGGAGTATCAGTAGTCCTGACAGATGGGTTAGTGGGTTTAGTGCAGGTATGGTGAGAAATTGTTACAAAAAATGAAATGCATCACAACTACCACCAGCACATGAATTATTAAAAAATGAAAATATTATTTCACAGTCAAGAAACTTGGTAATTTTTAGGGAGAATGAGTGAAAAGGTGTAAGGAAGGAAGGAATGAGAAAATGAGGCAAGGTTTACAGTGTGATAGGAAAGCAGAGCTACATGGTTTTAACTAATTTTAAAATAATGGAGCTTTCAGTAGTAATCTGACAATACTCATTTGTAGCTTTTCTGTCTCTATTAAGGTTGTGATAAATCAGACACTTGTTTCCAAGTTGATTAACTAGTTTCATGGATAAATACCTCTATCTTCAGCCTGAACTTAATAACCCCTAGCTGTTTTATGGCACCTTTCCTCAGTAGCTCTTGAAATGTTTTGCAGAGGTCTCCTAAGTCCCGTTCTAGCATGCTATCCACCAATCCATCCTTTTTGTAAACGCTTTGACCTCTGTATTTTTAGCTCAAGCAATGAACATTACCTTGCAAATAGGAAGCACCTTCACATAATTCCAATAGGGAAAACAACACACCTCAGTGTGTTCTGTGTATATTTAAATGCAAATGCACTTAACCCATTTTAAACCTACTGACAAGAAAACACATTGATGAATGCAGGGTAGTTGGGGTGGTATGTTTTTTCCTTTGCAGCCCTTCACATGGGAAGCAGCATGTTTGGGGGAAAAAATGCCTTGAAGGAATTGTGGAACAGAATGGTCCCACAGTGGTGGTGTAAAGAACTGAAATGGAACAGACTGCAGCAGAAACCCATTGACTTTTTTAAAGCATTGTGCCTTTTTCAGTGATTGAGGAGTTTGTGTTTTCAGAAGACTAAGACAATAGAGTTCTTTAAAAAATTTGGTTGTTTTTACCTGGCATCCCTGTCTAGGGGTAAACTGATTCAGTCTTAATTCCTTGGTATAGGGAGTAGAAAGCACCTTGCCTCCACGCCCATCCTCTTCCTTCCACATTGAGGAGCAAATATTTATTCTGCACATGTGATGGTCACTTTACACAAGAGGAATTCCACAGAACTGGAGAAGAGCAGAGTGCTACTACTATTCAGCTCTATGTTTTGGAGGTTGGAGTTGTTATTGTTTAGCTTGACAAAGGGGTTCCACTGGTTTTAATCTACAAATTCAGATTGAAGATTGCCTTCATTTCTGTTGGATTACCCAGAAGCATTCCTAACAAAAGCTGGATTTTCATTTTCCATTATTTTATGAGTGAATGAAACAGCTGGAAAACATTGCTGCTTACAAGTACATAATATTACAGAAACAAGTAACTTCTTTTCCCTGTGCAGGCAGCAGGCCTGGAAAACTCCAACAGGCTGTCATCATCCTGCAAAACTTCCTTGTAGAGACACATGGCACTCTTCAAGCCCAGTCCAAAGAAGGCAGCATCTGAGGCCCCTGTTCCTCCATGGGAACTGACTTCCAGAAGTACCTTGTGCAGGCACCAGCTTTACCCCAGTGGATCTTCCTGTGGGATTGAACTCCTGAGGGTACACGCTTTCTTCGTGCAATCAACAGCTTGTAGGATTGGGTCGTAAAGAGAAGGAAGCAAGGAAGGCAGGCATTTCCCTAAGTGATTACAACATAAGGGATGCATTTTGCTGGCTTTGGTCATTTCTTCCAGGCATTGCTTTTGCTGTGGATCCCCTGTGGCCTGTCGGGGTGTGAGGTCTGTGCTGTGTTGGGGTTGGGAGTCTAGATCAGAGGTTCCCAAACTGACAGACTGCGCACCAGCAACTTAAAACGGTACAACCTTAAGTATCACCGGCAAGTTCCTGTCATAGAAAGTCATTATGATAAGTCTGTTAATGCGTACCACAGGTTGGGAACCGCTGCTCTAGATGATGGGCTGTAGGGGGACGATCCTGCCCCAGGTCCGGCCTGGACTAGGCCTGCGGGCCCTTCCCACCCCGCTGCATCCACGCCTTGCTGCGTCTGCACGCAGGGACCGCTGGCGCAGCCCTGGCCCGGGCGCCACAGCGGCTCCGGGGAGGCGCCTGAAAGGGGCCGGGACGACCTCGGCTTGCCGCCGCGGCAGGTCCCGGGCCGTCCGGCTCTGGCGTCTCTCCCCTCTTCTGGGTCTTCTCTCTCGTCTTTCGCTTGAGCCGAGCCGGTCCCGCCCGAGGCCGCGGACAGGCTGCCCGGCGCGGTCTGGCTCCGCCCGCAGGTAAGGCGAGGCGAGGCGAAGGCCGACCGAGGAGGAGCGGAGTAGAGCTGAACAGGCCCGCCCCTCCCCCGGCCGGCACGTCCGTGCGTGTGGGCAGGGCCGCGGGGGAGCACGGTCATGGGTGGGGGAAGGCGTGGCCCCACCCCCACACCTCCGCATAGGCTGCGGAGGTCTGGAAGACGGGACCCCGCCGCTCGGCGCCCTCCCATAGGCCCTTCGCAGGTAAAGGGCGGGACGCTCGCGCCAGGCTCTTTCCGATAGGCCGCTCCCCGCGTTGGGGCGGGGCGTGCGGCGCCAGGCGCGCGGCGATAGGCGGCGGCACGCGGAGGAGGCGGGGGGCGTGTCCCGGAGGCGGCAGCAGCAGCGGCCTCCCGGGGCTGGGGTACGTCTCGGCGGAAGTCTCGCGAGGGCGCGGAGCCGGGATTTGGCGGCTGCCTGCCTGCCTCCCTCCCTCGCTGGCTGCGCGGAGCTGGTGTTTGTGTGGAAGGGGGCGGAGGAGGCGGAGGAGGAGGAAGCGGAGCGGAGCCCGAACCCGAGCCCGAGGGGAGCGGAGCGGCCCCCGCTCCCCCCCGCCGCCGCCGCCATGGCCTCGGGAGACACTCTGTACATCGCCACGGACGGCTCGGAGATGCCGGCCGAGATCGTGGAGCTGCACGAGATCGAGGTGGAGACCATCCCGGTGGAGACCATCGAGACCACCGTGGTGGGCGGCGAGGAGGACGACGACGAGGACGACGAGGACGAGTGCTGCGAGGACTGCGGCCCGCACCACCCGCCGCACCACTACCACCACCATCACCACCACCACCACCACCACCAGCCCATGATCGCGCTGCAGCCGCTCGTGTCGGACGGCGACCCGAGCGGCGCGGGCGGCGGCGGCGCAGGCGGCGGCGGGGGACAGCTGCACCTGCACCACCACCACCAGGAGGTGATTCTGGTGCAGACCCGCGAGGAGGTGGTGGGGGGTGACGACTCGGACGGGTTGCGCGCCGACGACGGCTTCGAGGACCAGATCCTCATCCCTGTACCGGCGCCCGCCGGCGACGACGAGTACATCGAGCAGACGCTGGTGACCGTGGCGGCGGCGGGCAGCAAGAGCGGCGGTGGTGGACGCGTGAAGAAGGGCGGCAGCGGCAAGAAGAGCAGCAAGAAGAGTTACCTGAGCGGGGCGGGCGGCGGCGGGGCCGAGGGCGGCGGCGGCAGGAAGTGGGAGCAGAAGCAGGTGCAGATCAAGACCCTGGAGGGGGAGTTCTCGGTCACCATGTGGGCCTCGGGTGAGTGCGTGCCGGCGCTGGCCCGGCCGGTTTTGTTTTGAAGGGAGGCCATGTTGGGATGTGTGTGATGGGCGCCGCCATGTTCCTCGCCAGGGCAAGTATGGCGGCTCCCCCGAAAAGATGGCGGGGCCTTGCGCTGCTCCGGCTGCTGGCTCCTGCCCGGCTTCGGCGGGGGGAAGGAAAAGATGGCGGCGGCCGCCAAGATGGCGGCGGGGCGGGGGGGATGGGTGGGGGAGGGGCGGCGCGAGGGAGGCCGCGCGCCGCTGGCTCCAGGACTAGGCCGCAATGGCGTAGTTTCTGCGGCAGGGGGAGGGGGGGAGACGGCGGGCGGGGTGCGCAGGCCGAGCCGAGCCAGCCTCCTGCCTCGTCCCTCCCCCGCCACCGCCGCTCCCTTCCCCGCCGGCGGCCCTCGCTCCTCCCCGCCCTTTCTCTGGCGCTCGCGTCCCGCCCCCCGCGCTCGCCTCTTTCTTTCCCCGCCCGCCCGCGGCCCCATTGGGTTGCGCGCTCATGCCGGGCGCGGCTGAGGCGCGACCGTTACTGGGGGAGGGAGGAGCGGGAGCAACCGCGGGGCCGGGCCGGCCTCTGCCTGGCCTGGTGCGCGAGGACGACGCGCTCTCGCTGGGAAACCCGGGGCCGAGGGGGCTGCGTCCCCGCCGCAGCGTGGAGGTGGATCCCGATTGTGCTTAGTGGAGCCCCGTCCCTCCCTCCCTTTTAGTGCCCGGGCTTGTGCGGGGCAACGTCTAGGCTCTTATTCGGCTGTGGGACGAGCAGGCGGCAGCCCGCGGGCCTGGTCTGCTGGTGGTTTCTGCGGAGCAACCTCAAGCCACATCAGGTCTCCCCCTCTGGAGGGGAGGGGGTGCTGTTCTGTGGCTGGGGAGGGATACTTCATCCCTCCCCTCACTTTCAAAGAG
This sequence comes from Crocodylus porosus, assembly GCF_001723895.1. Classification (NCBI taxonomy): domain Eukaryota; kingdom Metazoa; phylum Chordata; order Crocodylia; family Crocodylidae; genus Crocodylus; species Crocodylus porosus. The sequence goes on from NW_017728947.1 coordinate 96,533,355, forward strand.
CTTTGGAGAATGAGTGGACCTGACACTAGGCTGTCCCTGCAGAAATTATTTCCACTGTGGAAGTTTATATAGTTGCGCTGAGTGTTTCTGTACTAATAAATAGCCACTCTGATTAAGTGATGTGGATTGTATTCCCACCCTTTAGAAGGGGTGTAGATCAAAGTTTTGCAGATTGAATACCCTGCATAAAAATATGCTGACAGTTCTGGTTTGGTTTGGTTTATGGGTCCCAAGGAACAGGCTGGGATTTCATCTTTGTCTTGTGTAACTGGCTGATACTCTTTGAATTCCAACCTAAAGATTGCTTCAGTCCTTAAGCAGGTGGAAGATAACGATTTATTTAACTTCTGGACTGTTCTCAAGTATTTTTGTATGGCCACTTAAGTCTGTTCTTTGTCACAGATAGGGAAAGTGCTTTGAATTCTGTTACCTATGAAAGCTGAAATACTGTTGCAAAGGGGGAGTGGTATGGGTCTGGTCTGCTGCACAAAATGCAAATAATGTTATGTGGGGTATTACTTCTGTGGTCAGGGTGTCTTGCTGAGAGTTAGTATCTAGAATTTTTGCTAGAAGCCTGATACTTAATTGACAGGTAAATCTCCTTAAAATGACCTGCCTCTGAGCAGGACAACTCTTAGCATATAGGTAACTATCAAAATATCTGAGTGCTTCACTTTGTGTACCAACAAATGCCATTTAACTCTAGACAAAGGGTCATTCTTGGCATTTGCCTGAAAGGAAAACCAGAAAGGAGCTGAAGTTCACTAAATGATGGCCAGTGGTATCTGCTGTTGAAGTAACTGAAAATCAGCCATGCCTGACCCAGGGGACCACTGAGCAAACAGATTGTGGGAGCTTGCCAGGATCTGTTAGCGAGTGCGAGCATGTGTTAGAGCTCGGAATTTCAAAGTGCTTACTAGAGTGCATGTTTAGAGCAGCTTTTACATATAAATTGTTACTTGGTTTAAAATTGAGATGTTATGCATGTAATTAGTGGGCCCAATTCACCTCCCACTTAACCCTCTTACATTATGGCAACTCCATTGATTTCAGTGAATTTGCTAATTTTATAGTGAACATGAGTCTGATCCTGTCTTTCTTCTTTCAGGGATTAAATTGTACTGGAACTACTAACTGGATGAGAAATAGTTATGAAGTACCTATTTTGACTTCTTTTCTAGCAGAAAAGATTCTTTTATTTTGGAAAAAAGGTCTTTTTACCCTTTGGTTTGTGCTGCCTGGATTAATATTACCTGTTCAATTAAAGCAAGCTGTTGTGAGGTTCTCAGAATTTATTAGATAGGGTCGTATACCTCTTCTAAGGCAGATCAAATGTAAAAGCAGGTGGAGTGGCTTGTGGTCACATGGGGAAGTCCTGAGACTTAATTGTCAAATCTGTTTTCAGAAGTACAAAATGTATAAATGGAATCGATACCAGAGCTATTCCAGAAGAGCAAGACCAAAAACTCCAACTCCCCTGAATGGGGTAGGGTAGAAACTTACTGTTACTGTATTGTCATTGCACAAAATAGGAAGTTAGATGCTGCATGATTCAAATCTGGTTTAAATGATTGTTTTAAATCTTTCGGACAATTGAGTCAATTTAAGGAAAAACCTGTCCCCATGGATGTAAATAAACAGATCTCTACTTGTCTAGCAAGACTAGTTGTCTGATGGGCATATAATAGCAAGTTCATTAAAGATAGGCGACCAAACAAGGGAGCTGTGTCAGGCTAAAACAATGAATGCTGTATGGCTGCTCTTGGGTATTTGAATGGGGAGCAAAAATACTTTGCCTTCAAACACTGATGAGCACCAGAAATTAATTCTGCTTACTGTTTTCCACTGTTATTGAAGTAATCGTCCAGTTCCAAAGTAATACTCAGAACTTGTGTGCAAGTGCACGTTATATATCTCTTGTAAAATAGCCATATAGTAGCTGTCTGGTAGCAGTGTGCTTACAAAAGTAGCGAGAGACTCCAACCTGCTCTAGTTATATGGTCACTAAGTCAGTTTTACCACTGTTGGCAACCATTTAGGCTGGATGTGAGTTCACTTAAGCTTGCTTGGCAAGGTTCTTTGGGTAGATGTGTGATACTTTTATTAAATGAACTGAGTAGTTGTGGGGGGGAAGTTCTTAACAAGCTTTTGGGCACAGTCACCCTTCATCAGGCAGGCATAGGAAGTCTCTGCTGTTCTAAGACTCCAAGGAATGAGAGAAGCTAAAAGTGTGACAGGATGTCAGTGAGCATGTAAATGGGTAGAAATTAGAAAGACAAAAGGTAAAGTAGGGAAGTGGGGGTTAGGGAGCCAAAGGTGAGTAAGATTAAGTTTGCTTGGTGTGCTTCTCTGATATCAGAACTTGTGACAAAGTTGCTTAATTGAAATAGGCAGGAAAGCCTTATGCCAGTCTTTCAAATTGGCTTCAGTGTTTTATTTATTTATTTTAATTTGGAAAGCTCTGAGATTCCTTTTTCATATGCATGGAAACATGTGGAATGTGAATTCTTACTGTTTTTACTTTAAATTTGAAACGTACATTGGCCCAGCCTTAACTTTGACTTGGTGCCTTGATGAAATTAATTGAAATAAATCACACGTCTTAGAGCTGAATGGTAAAGCTATTAGCCAAAGGGTGCTCCTGAAGTAGCACAAGAGGACTTGCTGTCAGTGAGCAAGGCCATAGTTAGTTTCATAGTTTCTAGGGTCAGAAGGGACCTGAGCAGATCATCTAGTCTGACCCCCTGCCGTGGCAGGAAAGAGTACTGGGGTCAAACGACCCCAGCAAGATGTGCATCTAACCTCCTCTTAAACACCCCCAGGGTAGGAGCCTGCACCACTT
>NW_017728947.1:96537421-96555564 GCF_001723895.1 Crocodylus porosus
GGCTGACTTGAATATGTCTAACCCCTCCAAAAGCTCCCTAACTAAATCCTTGCTAACCCGTGGCCCAGGTGTGCCTCCCCCGGGGCCCGAGGGGGGGCCAGCAGGGAGGTGGCTGTTCTGGTCCCTACTTAGGAAGACGGAGGCAAAGAAATCGGAGGCCATGGTGAATCTTATTCTCCTGGATTTTGGGGAAAGAGAAAATACCAGGATTGCAGTTGATGGATGATGTGTGGGCTTAGTCTTCTACTAGCCAGAGCCAATATAAGTAGAGACCTACTCAAATTATGATTTCTGTGAATGCTGTGAAAAATGGTGGTTTCTGCAATTTTGTGTAGAATCACCGGGGAGCAAGGTGGATTTAGTGAAAATAAAATGGTGGCTCCCAGTAACCACCCATAGGGCAGGAGGAAGCTCCAGTCATGAAGGGGAGCAGCCAAGGCGGTAGCTGCTTCCTCCACTGTTGACTTGGCTGAGGGGGCTGCCTTTCATATGGTCCTGTCCCTCTCTGCCATTCATTGGGAAGGGGGTGGGGCTTGGTGCCCTGTTGCCAATGTGGGGGGGTGTGTCTGTGGGGGCGGAAATGAGAGGAGCCTGCCACAGTAAGTTGATGAAAATGGCAACTGGCACCATGATCGCCCCATGAAACTGCCTATCTGCCACCTCAGTTTTGGGTAGGTTCCTAGGTAAAATTGCCTGATAGATGTGATGTGGTAAGAAGAAGAAATAATATTTTTGCTTCTTCCTAAAAGCTTCCTGGTTGCATTGCAAGCAGGTTTAGGCAATAAAATGCTAATCCCTTGGTTTTACAGTGTTTGCAAAGGTGTCCTCTGTCAGTGCCTTCCTCTGCTTTGTTTTCAGTCTTTGTCCTCAGTGGGTTGGTCCTTGGGCTAGATTCTGATTGGTAGATGTGGGGGGGGGGAATTACAATTTGCATTTTGCTGGAGCTTGATGAAACTGTGAATAGGAAGGGAGGCTTGGAACTGGTCTCCAGATTTGGGCAGGCAGCATTGAAATTGTGGCTTCACAAAGTCTTAGTGCCTTAAACAACAAGGGTCTGGTCTGCATAGAAATTGCATGTATTAAAACTAAATATCACATTTTTTGTGAAGCCCTCCTAAATAAGGAAAGCATAGAGTGGCCAAATATGATACTAAAACCACAGTGTGGGTTCAGAAATGTACATCTTTGGTAATCATAATACAGGAAACCCATGAAATGGAACTTGCACTTCAAGGATTTACACTGAGACTTGGGGATTTTAAAGGCCAATTTAAAAATGTACTCCACTTCACACTAACACATTGTAGAAGTTTTCTCCCCTCCAACATCTGCTGCTCTTTGTCATTAGGAACACAGGAACTGACGTATCTTATCCCTGACATCTAATGCACTGGCATTTGACTTGTGCTGAAGAAGAAGGGACCAAAATCTCAGTAAGTGGTAACTATGAATTAAGGTACTTACAGAAGGTTTTTATTCCCCCCCCCCTCCCCCCCCAATGGGAGCAAGTAATTATTGGGCTATTCCTTTAAGTGTGGAGGACAGCCTTGCTTTTGCTGATGAAGACAAAGAATTGACTGTTCTATGATCCAAGAGTATTGAATCTGCCTTCAGATTTGTGGCAGATTTCAGAGGGTAGTTATATATTTTAATCTGTTTAAGTGTAATTGTGTTTAGTTCTGAGTGTAAATTACACCCATCAGTAGCTCAACTGAGTTGTCTTTTTATTTGGCTCATTTCTAAACTAAAGAGTCCTCCTAAACTTGATTTTTCTTGAATTGTCGTAGCTATATTGATGATTTGGAAGGTCAAAGTGCCTCTGAGTAGCCTCACAAAAGCTGGAATCAAATGGTGACAGTGTTGATCTATGCAGCACTTTGTCAGTTCAAGATTCTTCCAGCAATATGATATACGAGGCTGGTTGACATGAGCAGAGGAGAGAGAACCTGTTCTCCATCTGCACTGTACGTCAAGAGTAACAGTAATGAGCAAATTGGGTAAAGAAAGTAGATGAGGTAGAATGGAATTTCCATCCGCAGAAGTCTGCTGCGTAACTGGGAATTTGACATGCTACTTTTGCTTCTGAGCACAACCAAGAATTTTTTTCTAGAAGAGAGTAGGCACAGATGCACTGTCCTAGTCTTGGTATATAGGAACAGATGTAGACTCACCATCCACTTTTCCTTTTGTCCGGGGTACTACAGAAAGCCAGGAAGTAAAAGGCGGTTGCGGTTCTGCAGTAGAACTGGAATTCATATTAATTAGCAAGCACTTGATCCTATGTGGCATATCTGTTAGATTTATCTGTTACAATATAGTATTGAAGAATGAGCTGTTTTCAAACAAAAATGTTTCTGATTTTGCAGTTATAAAGAAATCGTAGAGACAAACACATCATAAACTGTGCTGAAATGGTCTCTTCCTGAACTTGCAGAAAGCCTGAACAAATTGTTCTTGGGTGCAATTTTCCCTGTGTTTCAGTTGGGAGCTGCGGTTGCTGTAACATTTAGGGGATGCCAAAATTCTCTGTTTCTGCTGTACACTTCTGTCTTTCTGCTATGCAGGCATTCTGGGGTTTGTTTGTTTGTTTCTGCCTGTCTTTGTGGGAACTGTCTGCTGTTTTTCCTTGCTCTCCTGATTTCTTACAATTTAATTAGATTACAGTGTATTCTCTGCTTTGTAATATTTGAGCCAGACAGTACAAGCGTTTAGGGATATTGAGCAAGAGTCCAACTTGCATTTAAGAATGGAAGAACCACAGGTGCATTGGTAGATATTCTAAAAAAAACAGTGCAGCAGGCAGTTGATGTTGAGAAGCCAAGAAATCAGCCCTCTGAAGCTCCCTGCAGATTTATCTTTTTTCAGATTTCCATGAAGGGTTGGGTGGATGTCCTTGACAACATCAGGGTTGCAGAGGCCCAAGAAGCTTTGAGACAAAGGAAAAGCAGACCATGGTAGTAAAATGTAACAGGAATAAAAGGACTTAATGGAGGTCTTAACTGTTGCACAACTCAAGGGTTCTTCTCACGGTTTGAGAGCATTTGGTACAAACCTTTGTCCTGTTTTTCCAAAGAGAATGCAGAACTAATTATAAGCCCTAATAAATGTGACAGCTTCACTGCCCCTCCCACACTGGCTGCTTCCTACTTGAGAAGAGACTTGAACAGGACAAACTGCCTTTTCAGTTTCTAGATCAACCGGATAGCTATATAAAATGTGTACAACTTAACTCCACTTTCATTCTGTTGGAGAGATTGTTCTGGTACTGCCATCCCTTGAAGATGCTCTTAGGAATTTAAAGGTATCCAGCTAGGATGTGTTGCCATTGTCCAAGAGGTGGGAAACCTATAGAAGGAACGTTGAGACTTTTATTTAAGCATCTTTTCTAATACAGGTTTCCCTCGCTTTATGCCATGCATGCGTTCCTGGAAAACTGCACATAAATCAACTTTTTTGCGTAAAGGGAACCCAGTTTATTAAGTAACAAATAGGGATACGTTCCCATGGCGGTGAGATAGGAGGGCAGTGAGGCTGAGGCTGGGGCTAGGGAAGGGGCAGGTGCTTGGGGCAGGTGGCAGCCTGTTGTCATCCTGTGTGCAGATCTGGGGGTTCATGCCCCCCGGGAAGAGCCCAGCGCAGTCCCCCAGCCTGCACCCCTCCCAGGGTGCCTGTAGCAACAAGAGCTGCACCCACTAACAGTTCTGTCCACAGCTGGGGTGAGTGGGAACAACTGGAGCCCCAAGGGGCATGGGGCACAGCTTGGCTTGTCTGCACTCGCCCCAGCTGCTGGATTGTGCCTTGCTGTGGTGCAGGCAGGTGGTGTTGGCTGCTCCTGGGGCCCCTGCACCAAGCGCTGGGGTGAGTGGGGACAGGTGGGGCCCTGAGGGGCTTGGGGCACAGTGCAGCCTAGCACGTGCACATAGCTGGCGTTGGCCATTCCTAGGGGTGCTGCAGCAAGGCTGGGGTGAGTGGGGACAAGTTGCGCCACTCCCCATGGCTCTACTTGTCCTCAGTCACCACAGCCTGTGCTGCAGTGGCCCCAGCGGCGGCAAATGCCAGCTGCCTGCACCACAGCATAGCGTAGCTCAGGGGCTGGGGTAAGTGGGGTCCTGGCCCCATGGCCCTTTCCCATCCCCCCACAGACTTACCTGCTTTGGGAGGGGGGAGGGGAGAAGTGTGCCTATACTGATTGTGTAAGAGTGAATTTACCTCACATATAACTAATTTTGGGTATAAAAAGGGTCATTGCATAAGAGCAAATTCACATATACAGAGCCTGCATAAGCAAAGGAAACCTGTACTGTCATCAACAGAGACATCTGGCTCCATTTTGGGATGCCCAACATGCCAAGTATTGTCTTGCAGTGTCCTTTTGATCTCTTAAAGGAGGTGTCTCTTCCTTTACTCAAGTTACTCTTTAGATAGCAGCCACATAAAGCAGATGAATATAGGAATTGGAAGCCCTCTCTAGCACCCTGCATTTTTTTCATGGGGCTAAAGTGGATGGAGCTAACTTGGTATTCCTCTGCAAAGTCAACTCCTATACAGGGCTGGCTCACCTATCCTGCAGAACCGGCAGCCACAGGGGGCCCCGCAGCTAAGCGGCCATGCCCTGCTTGCCCACCACCCCCTGCATCCTGTTTAAAGGGCTCAGTGCAGGCAGGGATCCTCTTCCCAGCTGAGCAGGGGAGGAGTCCCTGGCTCTGTTCTGGCCCCAAGGAGGAAACCCAGGCATCCCCAGCATGTGCTGCCTCCACTCTGCACCCCGCACAATACAGCCCATGTGCATGCAGCCCCCCTGCCCCAACTATTATTTTTCAGTGAGTTTATATTGCAATTAATTGTAATTTTGATTTTTTTTTTTGATGGATTGGGGTGGCCCCCAAAACTATATCTTGCGGGGGGCCCCAAAAATTGTGGGCCAGCCCTGCTGCTATATAGCATGTAAACTGTGGGAAATGTGGCGGCCCTGTCTCAAGCCAGAAACTGGGGCATACCTTTTATGTGGTCACAGCGCTGAACTGCTATTCAGTCCTGAATTGTTCAGGAAGTGGATCTGCTGCACTTCTCATACAGATGTGAAAGAAAATGTTGGGTCTCTCTCAATCAGGCCCAACTCTCAATCAGCCCCAACTCTAGGGTATGTCTTCATTGCAGGGTTAATTTAGGTCAGGGGTTGGCAACCCCCAGGATGTGTGCCAGAGCATGGCATGTGATGCCATTTTGCTTGGCATGCCACATTTGGCCTAGACTCTGGGCAACTGTCCCTGGCCACAGAGACTGGGTTGCTCACAGCAGGTGGCAGGGAGACTGCAAGCCCTGCTGTGAGTAGCCTGGGCTCTGCAGCAGGCAGTTGCTGTCCAGAGCCCAGGCCAGATGTGGCAGGCAGCTGGGAGGTTGCAGCCAGTCTGGAGCCCCCACCCAGCTCCATGGTAGTGCTGTCTGCATGCACTTTGCGTGCACATGACAGGGAAGGGGCTGGAGTTCCATTGCCCCCAGCCCCTTCTCTGCTGTGCACACCAAGGCATGTGTGCAGCTGCTGCTGCCATGGAGTCCAGGCTACTTGCAGCAGGTGATGGGCAGGCTGCAAACAGGTGCACTTGGAGCTTTGGCCTGGCTCCATGGTTGGTGATATCTGCATACACATCTCGGTTTATGGTGAGGAAGGGGCTGGGAGCAGCACAGCCTCAGCCCCTTCCGCACCATGCTCCCTAAGGTGCACATTCAGCTGCTGCCGGTGTTAAGCTGCGCTGAGTTTGTGTGCCCTCATACAGGCTTGTGGCTGTCTGCTGTGAGCAGACTGGGATTTGCTCAGCCCATCCCTGATCCCTTGCTGTTTCTTTTGCAGTGGGGGTTATGTGCCCACTGCTTGGGCTTCCCTTGGGATGTGCCCTGTACTCTGTCTTGCTGTGCCCATGTCTGGTGGTCAGCAGCAGCTATCTCTTGTCTTTCCCTCCACTCCCATCACGCTGCTCCTATTTGTTTGGGGCGGGGGGGGGTGCATTTCTTTGAATGCTGGCTCCCTATCTTCATTCTGTGTGGGGGGGGGGGTGGCTGCAAATGTTTCCCTTTCTCCCCATGCCATTTTGTATGTGTGTGTACTCTGTGCCTTTGCTCAGCTGATGCTTTGTGATTTGGGGAAGGGGGCTTGCTGGAAGGCTGCTGAAGTTGCTCCCTGGAGGAGTTCTGGGTGGGGGACAACAGCCTGCCCCTGGAACAGCTCCTTTTCCCCCCCATATGGAGGTGGTGATCCAGCTAGAGCCCAGGTTCCTTGCAGCAGGCAACCCCTGAAGCTGCAAGCTGTTGCACCAGGGTCTGGAGCCCTGACCTTGCTCATTGCTGGCAGCACCTTGTGCATGCACCTGAGGAGGTACCATGGTAGGGGTGGAAGAAGGGGCTGGGTGTGCTGCTGTAACAAGATTAGGTCCTTTGTAGCTCCCTTGCCCTGCACCCCTGGCATGCCACCATCTTTGAAGTCCAGGTTGCAGGGTTTTTTGGCACTGTGGTCAAAAATGTTGCTGACCCCCTGGTTTAGGTGATAGGCATCCATATTAGCTGTATCTGTGTGTAAGCAGACATTGTAAAGGTGTTGTTACATGGTATACTTGGATCAGGGGTATGGCCAGGTAAGCAGTGCTGAGCAACCAGACCAAACCATAGCTCAACCCTGTGTTCCAGTGCATGTCCTGAAGCAGCCAGATTGGGCACTGTGTGCAGCTTCATCCTGCCCCAGCCTCTCCAGGGCTGCATTGTATAACCCCAGAGTTACTCCACTGATAATACTGATCTCTGACACTCCTGACTTAGACCATACTAACGACACTTAAAACATGAGTGTCTGTGTATTAAGGCACAAAAATTTGTGCCACTTAGGGTGAGGGTTATCTCTGGGTTGTGCTATGTAGGTGGTGTTGCAATAACAGCATTCTGCTCCCATGGAAAGAAAGCAAGCAATTTGGGCCCTCCAGGATACATTGCTCTTGGCCCTCCTCTCACCCTGCCCTTTTCTCTGGACTATCTATCCGCTCTCCTGAGCTTACTGCCGGGGGTAGTACAGCCTTGGGGGCAGGTGAGGCCCTGCAAATACTGGGAGGATGGTTGCAATGGCAAGAAGATGGAACGGGGGAGCCCCCAACCTTCCCTGGCTGCACCTTTTACCAAGTTGGTTGAAAGCTGTGGAAAAGTTCAATTCATTGCGGTTATTCAAGGCTCACTGAAATTTCCCCACACTGCTGGGTTTCCTTTGGTCAGGTGGCTTGATTGGGGCTATGGGTTACCTCCTTACCTCCCCCATTCCTGTCCTAGGGGTGCAGGGGGTAAAAGAAGGCACTGCAATGGGGACACTGGAAGCTGGAGTATGAAGCTGCTGGAGTTTAGTATGGTGGGACCACAGAGCTGCAGAGAAGTATACTTCCCCACTCTGCAGCTCTGTGCTCCACCCTTGTTAAGGAGGCTCCATGCTGGTTGTATAGTTTAAAGCAGTGTTTCTCAACCAATGGGCTGCAACCCAAAAGTGGGTCACAAGAATATATGAAAGGGTCACGAGCAAACTTTAAAAATGGTTCAACAGACTTATAAAATGAAAAATGTGGGAAACCATGTTTCTTCTCTTGCAAACTCAGTTCCAGGCTGCTAGTTTCTCCCCCCTGGCTCCACACACTCACCTCCTGCCCCACACACTAAGGGACTGTGGCACACTAAGGGGCTGTGAGTCGGGAGTGAGGGTTACTAGGTTGGGACTGGGCATCAAAGTTTACACATGGGTCCTGGTATAAACAAATTTGAGAATCACTGGTTTAAGGCAGTGGTTTTCAATTTTTTTATTTTCATTTGTGGACCCCTAAAATATTTTGAATGGAGGTGTGGGCTAAAATATTTTGAATGGAGTTCTGGCATTGTTTTGCAGTATATGTGGAAGAACTAACCTGTCTTTCTAGTCACAGTGGACTGTGGGTTATCTATATTCAAATATTTAAGCTGTGTCCATACTTCAAAGCAGTTGAGTTATCAGACTTAATGAAAGCTTGCTTGGGCTTTACCTTTATAGCCCCAGGCAAGCCAGGTAGTCTATGTTGAAAGCACCATTAGGGTGGCAGGTTATGGAGCTTGTTTGAGTAAGAACTTAGTTATCTCTACAGTGCACACCTCCCAGAAGAGTAGTACTAGTCTTTTGGAAAATACACAACTTTTCTGAAAGTTTCTCCTAAAAATCTACCTACTGATCTTCTGATGCTATTGATATAACGCTTCAGTTCTGGTAAGAGACTGAACTGCAGGCTGTGCAGTCCGTGTCTCAAAACTGCATGCCAGACAGTTATTTCAATTCATTATAGGCCGGGGTGGGCTGCATGTGGCCCACTAGGCCATTCTGTCTGGCCTGTGGGGTCCCTAAAAAATTTAGAAAATTAATATTTATCTGCCCCCGGCTGCCTGTCATGTGGCCCTCTATGGCTTGCCAAAACTTAATAAGCAGCCCTCTGCCCGAAATAATTGCCTATCCCTGTTGTAGGCTATACTAGAAAGTTTTTCCCCTCTGTATATATGATGTGCCTAAATTGAATGTAAAAACTGTAATAAGTATTTCTGCATCTGAAAAAAAAATCCTTACACCAATTTTCATGTATGTTGATCACATTGGTAAAGGGGAGCCATAATTGTTACTTGTGTGTTACAAAACAGTTTTCATGATTTGTGGTTGGCACACTTATAGTTGTTCATATTTTATTTGTAAGACTTCATGTAGGATGCAGTTTTCATCATATCTGTAGAAGTAAAATCTCACTTGATAAACTTCTTAGAGGGAGAGGTATGTCAGTGAGGTAACTGACCTTGAAGCAGCAAGAAAGTGTGTAGGTATGTGTAGGTCTCGAGACTAGCAGAAAAGAACTTGAGGTGGCATGGTGCGTTTCCTGCTGAACCTAGTGCTGGGGTCAGCAAGGTGTGGTGCAGCCACTTGAACTGAACTTGGCTCCAAGTGCATGCCACTTCCAACCCAGCCTGCACAGCTGCTGGAGCCACAGCTCCTGCTGCCCAGGCAGAGCTCCTCCTTCTTGAAATACACAGAAGCCCTGTGTCTGTGGGCCAGATGAAATGGCTCTGCAGAATTGTAGACCCCTGGTAGTGCATCTGATTTAGAGGAGAATGTGAAAGTTACATAAAACAGCTCAAATAAGTTTGGGGAGTTTGCAGAATTGTTCAACCCAGATGTAGACATAATTCATTCCAGCCAAAGGATTTGGGACAAGCTGTAACAACTTAGAAGTGCGTAAAATTTATGGGAAGGATATGGTTTAAAACCAAAAAGAAAAAAAGAAAAAGAAGAGACTCCCCTGTTAAGCATGTTATAAATGTTATTGAAATATTGTACCTCAGGCTGCTAACCATTTGAGGAAAAACATGGCTGTTAAACTTGAGGTTTATCTGCCTGCAATTTTGGAACTAGGATGGTGGATCTTGCTGCCTGCGCTATAAAACTGAGATGCTTAAAAGCAAAGGCTAAGTTTGAGTTCTTTGAACAATTATCAAACAATTCTTTGAGCAATTGTTTTTCAGTACTGTTCAAGATGAAAATACAGAAAATGAAAGTTGTTAGGAATAGAAAGCAATATTTGAGAGAATCACCTTTCTTGCTGCTTTTTGGTTTTATGTGGACAATAGGACTTGTTGATTTGTGTTTTTTTTTTTGTTCGTTTTCTTACCAAAAGAAGAGATAAGGCTTAATGAGAGAGTTTATTCCCCTTCTTTCATCACTGAACACGTAAGAGCACTGCTATTTGATCTGGTAGATCAGATTAAACCCCCAAACTAGCAGTAACATTTCTAGAAATAGCTCAGTGGTGTAGATTGAAAGAGGCCATTCCAAATTAGAGAGCACTGTCCTTACTTTGGTATGTTTCTTCTTCAGTTTGTGTGCACACCTTTTTTAACAACTTTACGTAATGTAGGTCTTTTAGTCCTCTTTTGCCTAATTTGCTGAGCAGTAGGTGGCTATGGAAGAAATACAGTAAAAAGTAGCAAGTAATAAGAATAACCCTAACATATCCTTCCCTATTCCTCTTACTGTTTCTATATTCTTGACATTTGTGCCCCAACTATTACATTTTCCCCTGTAGTTCCTTTGCCTTGCCTTGTTTTCTGAATATTTGTGGAGCTATACCTAGTGCCCTGAGGTTGTGCTTTTCATCTCTTTAGTCTTTCTAAATTTTAGCTGCAAAATGGAATTTGATTTCATTCTAGGAAGCTGTGGCTTTTTTTTTTCTTTTTGACTTGCTTGTACTACAGAGGCAGCTTGGGAGAGTAGCACTACGCAAGTGAAACAGGACAGTGGGAATAGCATTACAGTACCCAGGGTGTTATTTCTGACTTTGCTTTGTGAGCTCAGATAGAGTATAATTACTGGAGTAGGTAAAGATGTCCCATGTTTACCAGTATTTCATTAACCAGATTGTTACTCCTGTTTTTCAGAAGGCTCTTTGTAAACTGGAGTGGGTGAAAAGAAGGGAGATGGCTCTGGGTTTCTGATGCTATTAGCTTGAACTCTGCAATAATGAGCACTCGGAAACAGACACCTCGGCTCCTCTCTAGAGTGAAGACGCCACTTGGCTCCCTTTGAAATATCTAGGGTAGCAGTTGGCAACATTTTTAGGTTGAGGGCCAGAGTGACCCAGTTGGGGTCAGAGGCATGTGGATAGGCAGGCTCTAGGACCCAGGCACTGTTACCACTTCTCCTTGTGGAGGCCTGAGAAGAGTGTGAGTTGCCAACCCCTAATGTAGGGAGAAAATATGGTAATATTGCCCTTTCCACAGGCTTGGGGAACAGGCAGGGCAGCAGCAGGGTCATGCCTGCTTGTCTGTTTCTTACTCTGGTGGGAGTAAGAAACTCAAAGAAGGGAGCTGCTGAGCTGGCAGGGAGCAGTACTCCCTTGTCAGCTTTCAGATCAAAGACCTGAATTATCCCTATCCTTTATTTACAAAATGGGGTTGGGAAGAGGGAACCCAGTCTCTTCTATGCACAAGGTGAGAGAGAAACCCGTTGATATGATAGAGTTTCTTTGTAGGACATGAAGGAAGGTCTTGAAACCTGTAATTTGTTGCAAATGCCTTTGGAATGGCAGGTCTGGTGACCATAGTTAAGGTGACCATATGTCCCAGTTTTCATTGGCTGTCCTGGCTTCCCAGCCGGTTGATGAAGCAAAAGTTCTGGATTCGGTTGCTGCCACCCTTTTTGCATGACCTGGCTCCTGCTGAGCAGTGCTTGGAGGGGAGGGGGTGCGCCAGGAAAGGAGGCCAGGGCCAGAACTTGGGCATCTGCATGGAGAAAGCCAGGATGGTTGCCTACCCCTAGCAGCCTCCTGCCCTGTTACTGTGGCTGCTGCTGAGGCCTGGACTGCATGTAGCAACTGCAATCTGGGCTGGATGCTAGTGGCAGGGGGAGGGACTGTTTCTAGCCCCCCCCCCCCCGGGGTCCCTTACCCCATTCTGGATTCCTTTAACTACAATATGGTCACCCTACCCATAGTGCTGTTTCTTTTGAAGCTTTGCTTTCAAAACTTGTCTCAAGAGCATGACTGTGTGTGCATAGATTAGCACAACATGCTCTTTCTCGTGCATTTACCTAACCATTCTTTTGTATTGGCATGGTAGAAGAGACTCTTGGAGAACTTTGGAGAGAGATATGGACTGATCTGTAAAGCATCCTGAAGTGTTTTAAGCAATTGAGTGCAACAAGGAAAGCCTGAAAATTCTTGAGAAGGGTGAACAAATTGCTGATTGCATTCATTGGGAGAGAAAAGGGGGTGACCAATGGTGCCATAAAATAGTGAAGTTAGGAAGTGGATTGGGTGTGAAACGCTGCAAAAGGAAGGATTGGAAATCTCTCTGCAGGGAAGGAGGGAATGATGTAGCAGAACGACTGAGCAGGTAGATGGTCAGTGTGGTGTGTTGAATGGAGCTGAAAAAGGCATAATGGATTACAATCACAAAGATGAGATATGGAAAGAGGAAAGGTTGGTTCTTCACAATCGTATGTAAGAAGGGGCAAGTCTTGGAGAGGCACAGCCAAACAACATGTAAAGAAAAGATGAGGTTGAAGAGAGTGCCTATTTATTGCCTTTCATGGTTGGTATTATTCCATTATTCCCGCTCCTGTTATCAGTGACTAGTTCTGGCTTTGTTAGGTGTAACTTGGGTATAGGGTTGGATGCTGGCAGATGTCCAGAATGGAGCATACATACCCTTCTGTTAGTGACTTGTCTTCTAGATTCGTGCTAGTAAACTGGGATGCAGCAGCACTCCAGGGTGCTCTAAAGTCCTTTTAACGGTGCTCTGGGGTGCCCTTCTCTGGGTGGCCCTAGTCTGTGCATATCTACAGCCCAGGGGTGGGTGTGTGTGCGTCTTGCCCAATTTGACACGAAGGTTGGTGTGGACTTCTCACTTGCTCTGTGCTGGGCCTGCCTGCCACACCCTGAAGGACATGGCCAGCTGATTCCACATCAGTTCTTCTTGGGTCTGCATGATGGTTGTCTGTCTGAGTTGGGGACTGCCAAGCTAATATAGCCAGGTTCAGTCCCCTCTACACCCCCATTCCCTACCCTAGTCTCTGCTTCCCAAAGGCCCCCTCCTCCCTGTGTGCTGGGTGGGCAGTCTGGAACCGTGTCCCTGTCAGCTGGGCATACCCAGCATTCAGGTCCTACCCAGCATCCAGGCATCCCTGGATTCCTTCCATTACAGCCATGAGGCTCTGGTGTGTTGGGGGTGGGGAGATGGGCTTGCCCTGGAGTTAATTAAGGGAAGAAAATGGCCCACTGGTCCCTGGTACCCAGCAGTGCCATGTCTAGGGAATTCATGTGCTTCACTGGGAGCAAACTGCACAGGGCTGGCCAGAGCCAGGGAACGTTCCCCACTGGCAGCGTGAAGAAATTTTATACTATTGCAGTATAACAATTTAATTAATTGTATATTAATTAATGATGCATTTATGAAGTCTGCATTATAATATTTATACTGTATTTATATTGGTTTTGAAAAGGGTGCTGCTAAATTGTGAAAACTTGCAAAGGCTAGGAGTTATTAAAATGCTCTGCCGGATCCTCAGTACAGTAAAAGCCTTGTTATCCTGCATTTTACTAACTGGCATTTCTATTTAACTGGAATTTCTGGGGGGAGGGGGTTCGCATGCTGCTGTTTCCACCCTGTGTCTCAGGTAACCAGCATTTTTTAGATTACCAGCACCCCCATTCTCCACTCATGCCAGAAAACAGGGCTTTTACAGTATTTTGCCTTTCAGGATACATTCTGGACAAGTAACATATTTATACACTTCCACATTGCATGTAGCTTGTAATATGTATGCATTACTTTTAGTACGTTTTTACTTTGTTTTCTTTAACTTTTGTTAGGTTTGGACATGCATCTGAAAATTGCGTTGCTGTCTTCTGCGCTTTCCTGTCACCCCACCTGAAAGTGTGCTGTGTATGTGCAGTTTGCAAAATTGTTCTGATTCCTTTAGGTTCTTGCCAGGTGAATTGGAAGTGGCTGGTAAACACCAGGGTAAATTAGAGTAGAAATGTAGCAATGGCTAACTTGGCATTTAAAAAAAATCCTGCCTACTTAAGATTTTGCCTGGTATTTGAGCTTATGTATACTAAATATCCAGGGCTATTTTGTTTGTTTCAGATGACAAAAAAGATATTGACCATGAAACAGTGGTGGAAGAACAGATCATTGGAGAGAATTCTCCGCCAGATTACTCAGAGTACATGACAGGAAAGAAACTTCCTCCTGGTGGCATACCTGGCATTGACCTGTCAGACCCCAAACAGCTGGCGGAGTTTGCTAGGTAAGTTGCAAGAGAGCATTAGTTGAAACTTATTTTAAGATGACTATCATTCCATTCTGGGCTTCCTCAAATCTCTAAAGAAGTTTCAATATGTGGTAGGTAGACATAATAATAGACTTCTGTCCATTGTGATTTTTAATATCTTGGGTAAGAATATTTAAAACAGGGAATTGTGTAACAGGAGTTTAGATCTTTGAAAGCAAGGAGTATTGACAGTACTGTGCTACAGGGCTGCATGGAGTGTAGGGCCGTAGATCTTAGGGCTTGGTCATCCTCCCCCCACCACATGCACCTTGCAGGCAGCCTGGCTCCCCCTACCATGCATGCAACACCCGTACCCCTTTCCTGGCCAGGCATGTTGCAGAGGCAGCACACAGTGTGAGGATACCTAACTTTTCCCTTTGCCAAGCAGGCAGCACAAACAGCACAGGGAACTTGGCTCTGTCCTGTTGCATCACCTTGCCTCTAGGAGTAAGGGCAGGAACCAGAAGCTGGAGGAAGAAGAGGGAGCCTGGAGACCCTGACTGCTGCAGCTGGCAAGAGCAGTGGGCAGAATGGTAGCCAGTTGGGAGGCCACAGGCCGCATGTTGGACAGCCTTGCTGTGACACATTTCAGATATGAAAGCCTTTTAAATCTGTTTTGAATCTATGCCAGAACTTCTGGTCATCATTTCTTTTCAGCCCCAGAGTACTAATAATGTTGATTAACTCAATCTGTAGCTTGTCAGCCTTCAAATGGCTAGAGAAAATCTAAAAATGCAAATGAAGGGTTGGCACTTCCTTTGACCAGACCAATCACTCTGTTGCTCAGCACAATAAGAAAAGGATAGTATTCAGTCTGAACTTCCATTCAGTTATTTCATCCTTAATCCGTTCAACCTGTAGTGGTTTTCATTGGTTCTACAGCTCACTTCTGTTGCTTCACTATCTCAACTAGAATAGGATACCAAATTCAGGCTATTGATTCATTTCCTAGTAAAAGAAAACCACCTTCATTTTGTGTTTGCTTTTATTATTGCCTCTTAAAAAAGCCCACACAAGTAGATGTTAGGTACTGAGTCAAGCACTTGAAAGGTTAGGAAATTCCAGAACTAATGTTGCCCATGCAGTATTAATTGGTTTCTTTTGTGTGTGCATTTTGTCAATGTATCTAATTGAGTGCACAGTTTTTCTTTCCACAAGATTGTAGTCTCAAAGTGCAGCTTTATTTCTGGGGTTTCCTCAGTTTTGAGCATGTAATTATAAATCTTCAATATTTTTCCTATAAAGTTTTGTAATTTATTGTTGTACATCGTGGAAAACTAAATTCTCTGCAGAACCAGGGTCATCATCAGTTAGGCTCTTCAGATCCACAGCCCAGACTTCTATAACTTGAGCGAACAAACTGGTAGTAGTTACCTGTTACTTATGGGGGGTTGAGGTATGGGAGTGGGGAGAGATGAACATTTTATTAGTGAAATTCACAGCTTTTGTCCAGGAGCCAGAAGGATGTTGACTGTGGAATCCTGTATTCTTCTTCCAAGTTCTTGAGAGGAATGTGTCTTTGCTGTCTCTGGTCATGTGCCTTTAGCATAGTTTCTGTTGCTAAGTCAGCCTTTGTCATCACCTCTACCCTGTGCTACCAAAGCACTGTTGGTTAAGCACTGACAGCATTGGTCTGTATGCATCTCTGATGCTATATTGTCCTGGAAGGTGGAACTGCAAGAATACTGTGCTCATTTCCATGGCAGAATGTGGGGGTGGTACATGTGATGTTTGGTAGGTATAGAGCTTTGTGGCAGTGAAGCATGGAGAGTGTAAGCAGAATCCCTGCTGGCAGCCTGGAGCAGTTCTGTACAGGTGAGATCTAAACTGCTTATCCCATTCCTTCTCCAAGCAGTTTATAGTAGCTTTTTGCAGACCTAGTAAAAGGTACTATTCTGACATCGGTATTTTCCCCCTCACAGCATAATTCCCTGCGCTGGACCTTGCACAAGCTAAAGTCTCTCAATGAAATCGTTGTAAGAAATTCTTTTTAGCGTGAGAGGTAAATGTGGTGCTTTCCACGTTCTCATTTGAGAATCTTTGAACATTTCAGGATACAAATTTCAGGCAAATCACCCTGAGGTAGGCAGCATAAAAAAGTCAGCTGCCATATTTGGGCTTGCCAAGCTGAGGTTTTGTTGCAGTTTTTTGTTTTGTTTTTGTTTTTTGGTCCAAGATGTATCCGTCTGTGCAGAATGTTCTGCAGTTGCCTTTTGAAGCAGTTCTGTTCGTGTTGGATTCATCGATGTATTGATCCTAAAGAACTAATTTCAAAACATTAATTATTTGCTTTGACCTTTAAACCTTTAAACTGTCAAGAAGTTTAACAAGAATCTTATTTTTGTTAAAACCAGTCTAGAGACATAACTGTGGTTCCACACACTTCTGTTGCGCCCATTAGCCTATCACTTGGACGTTTGCAGGTCTTAAAATGTTTTGTTCTGTTAGGCTGGCTACCTCAGCAAAATAATTTAGGTAGTGCTTCACTGAGGATTTTTTTTTTCATGTGAACCATTTGTTTTGCAAATACTCAACGCTGCTATTCTGTGGTTTGGGTACTTCAATTATTCTTTTACTGAACAGGAGTTTGATGTAGGAGCCATATTTTTAAGCTTCCACATGGCTTTTGCCAGGTCTTTATGGAAAATAACAGTTCAAATGTACCTGCTATGCATTCTCATGCAAAAACTTGCATATAGCCAAATATTAGCAACTCACAATAACATGTAGAAAATTGTTGTTCTAGAATTCATGTAACGTCACTACCTCCTAGAAATTACTATTCAGTTAGGATCTGCCTTTTTGTGTGAATGCTTCAAAAATATTTTGCAAGTAATTTTTTAAAGAAGTCTGTCTGTTTATACTATGGCCTTCTCAGCAGCATCTGATCATCATAGGGATACTATTTTTTAAAAAGCCCCAAAGTTGATTTACCTACAGTTGATATGTTTGCTGTAACTAACATGAGCAGGTCAGACTCTGCTGATATACGTTGTTTGTATATGACAGATTGGATACATTGCTAGTTCTCAAACTTTCCTCTGTCTTGTACCCCTTTGGGGTTATTACTGTCCAGTAATATTTTCATAATTTTGCTATATGAGGAAACAAGAAAACTGGCCAAAGGTGGCTGCTCAATGTACAACATGAACAAAGATTGTAGTTCTTCTTATGTAGCAATCTATTTGCTACTTGTTAGTATAAAATGTCAAACGCATGCGATATAAATTGATGATACCCAGCAAATATTTAGACGTTAGCCACTTTTATGTTTATTTTTGCCTGGTGTATAGGTGCAGTGCTGCCTAATGGCTCTATTCATTAAATTGATGGGGGTAGTGTAGTAGTGACTTCCAGGAGTCACTATTCAGAAATAAGCCATATTCAGCTTGCTTAAGCATAAAGCTGCTTTTGATTGAGGGCCATATTTACTGGGGCATCTGCATTCATTCCTGGAAACCAACGTTGATAAATTCAACACTTAGACGTTGGCCAACCTGACTTCTTCCTTTTGTGACCTGCTGTTTAAAATACTTGTAGGTGAAGGTTGTATTTGATGTTTAGTAGCAGTCAAATTCAGGTAGGATTTTGTGATTTATGTAGCTCCCCGTTGTTTGAATTTTTAGGTGCCATTGCCTTTCAAAATAAAATGTCCTAATCCTTCGGATACTTCTAGTTGTTGAACAGAACAGCAGGTGGGGCTGGTAGAGTGAATAGCCACATTGTCTCATAGCATGTAATTGTCATGTTTTATTTTGTGTGTTCAGTTCTTGCTGACTCATGCAGCAGGAATCGTAGGTCCTCTGTTAAACATAGTTGGAGTACAGCTATGCCTGGAAAGTAGCTCATCTACTGTCATAAAAACGCAACAACTAAGATTGCACCGTAGCAATGTGTTGGGTTGAACTGCACTGTCCAGTCGCAGTATATTCCATCATGAATAAATGATGATAATTGTAAAATGGCCATACACTTAATCCTTCCTACAACATTTTTTTAAAAAGTACTGGTAGAATTTGTTACAACAAGATCACTATTAGGAAAAGAATAATTTGCTCCTCCCACATCTCTTGGTTCATCGCAGCTACAGCCATAACCCATGACTTAAATTTTGTTTTTAATAAGCCAGTACATTTCTACAGGCTGAGTCTTTGCAGTGTGGTGATCATCAGGGATCCTGGTTTTCTCTGATTTATATTTAAAAAAAGAGAGAGAGAGTTATCATCCCTAACTTCCAGGTTTAAAAAGTAACCCAAAATACACATTTTTCTGTGATTTTTTT
>NW_017728947.1:96556566-96593178 GCF_001723895.1 Crocodylus porosus
TCCCATCCTCCATCCTTTGTAGGCCTTTCTTTTTAGCCTCAGGAGGTCTGCCAGATCTCTGGAGAGCCAGGGGAGCTGCTGTGCCCTCTTGTTGCCTTTCCTCCGAGATGGAATCGAATTAGCTTGTGCACTGAGGATCGCTCCCTTGAGGAGCAACCACTTTTCTTGAACTCCCCTCCCCCTGGGGTTGTAGTTCCTTAGGGCCTCACTGACAAGCCTCTGGAGGTTGTCAAATTTGGCTTTCCTGAAGTCAAGGACTTCCGTGTTGCTGACTTACTTGCCAGCTTTATGGCAGATGATGAAGGTGATCAGCTTATAGTCATTGTCACTCAGCTTCCCATCAATCAGTAGGTTGCTGATTAGGTCATCCCTAGTAGCCAGTACCAAGTCAAGCAGCGCTTTACCTCTCGTTGGCCTGTAGACTTCTTGAGTCAGGTAGAGGTCATCCACGCACGAGAGGAAGCTTTGCGACCACTCCGATTTTGCTGAGTGATCCTCCCGCAAGATGTCTGGGTAATTGAAGTCATCCATGACAACCGTGGTCCTGGAGCATGCAGCCTCAGCCAGTTCCCCAGCAAACTCCTTGTCAAGCTCTTGACTTTAGATGGGAGGTCTGTAGTAGACTGTCACCGTTGTGTCCTCTGTGCCGTGTTCCCCATGGATTTTAACCCAGAGGGTCTCCAGTTGTCCACCCTGGTCACCAACATCAGATAGCAGGGACGTGTAGCAAACAGAACCAGGATCTCTGGTGAGCAGTCCCTTTTAAATTGGGGGCTTCAAACTCATTGGGTCCCATGGACCAGATTAGTGATATGGGGCCTGTCCCTGGGCTGGGTCAGGCCCATGGGCCAGCTCCTTGGCTGGATCTAGTGCACAAGGCTGAGGCCAGTGCCATGATGCATGTGTGTCCAGTTTGAGACCTATAAGCTGCACTGTGAGCTGGACAGTAGGTCTCCTTAGAATGGATCCAGCCTGCATGTAGTATCTCTGCCCCTGCTTCAAGTTCAAGAAAAGGCTTAGTTTTAGTCTGATTTGGAGTTGAGCCAACTGCGTAACCAAGTGAGATGGCTGTAATTCTGGCTATTATGAAAAGCAGTTGGTTTGGTTTTGTTTTTATTCCCTATCTTCAAGAAAACCAAAAACTTGGTTAGTAATGTTAACATCACTGATTTTTCCAGGTACTTTACAGGCTCTGGGGTTTAAAGACAGCCAGACACAGGCAGCGTTGTTAAGTGAAGACATAATGGGGGAAAGGAATAGAAGGGTACAATTCATCCTAGCCTTGAATCTGAATAGTTTCCATTCTCCCTTGCCTACTTGTCCTTTAGTGTATTCTTTTTGATCCCTCTTTTGTCATTCACTTTGTTCCATCCCCTTGTGCGCACAGGCCCCAAATTGCAATAGCTTTTTTTCTCTTAGACCTTGCTGGCTGTGTTTGAATGATGGTCAGCTATGACAGTTGCCCTTGATGTTGACCTAAGCTCCTGAATGAATAGAAACTCAAAGAAGTCAATGTCAGCAGTGCTATTCTTGCCCCTGCCTAAAGTGCTGTAGTCGCTAATTTTGGTAGAACCAAGGAGGCCGTTATCTTATCTGCACTGGTGTGGTATCCTTGTTCTCACCGAAGAGAATTTCAGTAAACCTGAAAAGAATGTTTCCTAAGAAAATATGTACAAAAAGGTAGGGTTGAAAATAGGGTTTCTCTCTCTGTTGCGTGAGAGAATGACATGATAGGATGCCTACAAGATGAACTAGGGCGATTGGTGATGGAGAGGGGGGACAAAGCTGAGCTCTTCAGCGAGTTCTTTGTATCTGTATTCCTAGACACAGACCAAGACAAATCTCCCAGTTGGATCATAAATAGATACAGGCGGGACTCCAGCCCACCAACTGTTAGCTCAGACTTGGTGAACAGGCACTTGGAGGGGCTGGATGTGTTCAGATCAGCAGGCCCGGATGAACTTCGTCAAAGGGTGCTGAAGGATTTGGCCAGTGTCATAGCAGAGCCACTGGCATGGCTGTTTGAGCACTCATGGTGCTCTGGTCGGGTCCCAGAGGACTGGAAAAGGGCGAGCGTGGTCCCTATTTTCAAGAAGAGGAGGGGGGAGGAACCGGGAAACTATAGGCCAGTTAATCTCACCTCTGTGCTTGGGAGAACTCTGGAAGAAATCATTAAGGATCACATCTGTGGGAGCCCAGCAGGGGAAATAATGCTGAAAGGAAGTAGGCAGGATCTACCTGCAATGAACCCATGCTGGACTAATTTTGTTTCTTTTTATGACTAGGTCACAAAATGCTTAGACGCAGGAGTCGAGGTAGATGTCATCTACCTAGACTTTAAGAAGGCCTTCGATATGGTATCTCATTCTGTTCTCATAAATAAACTGACAGGCTTTGATGTAGATGATTACATGGTCAGGTAGGTGGCAATCTGGTGTAGGGGTCGCACCCAGATATTAGTGGTGGATGAGTTGATATTAACCTGGAAAGATGTGGGCAGTGGAGTCTTGCAAGCCTCGATCCTTGGACTGTCCGGTGCTATTCAATGTCTTCATCAGTGACTTGGATGAGGGTGTGGCGAGTACCCTGTCCAAGTTTGCAGATGATACCAAATTATGGGGCAGAGTTAACACACCAGAGGATAGGGAATGGATCCAGGCGGATCGGGACGGGTTGGAAAAATGGGCAAAATAGGATGCAAGTCAACAAAGACAAGTGCAAAGTGCTGCACCTGGGCAAAAAGAACCACTAGCACACTTACAGGCTGGGGGAGGACCTTCTCAGCAGCACAGCAGCAGAAAGGGATCTTGGAGACATTACCGACTCCAAGATGAACATGAGTTGTCAATGTGACGAAGTGATAAACAAGGCTAACCGCACTTTATCATGCGTTAGCAGATGCATGACAGACAGGTCCAGGGAGGTAATGCTTCCCCTTTATGCAGCACTGGTCAGCCACAGTTGGAGTATTGTGTCCAGTTTTGGGTGCCACACACTACAAGGAGCAGACGGAGAATCATGAGAGGGTTCAGAGTGGGGGCCACAGGTATAGTCAGAGGCCTGCAGGCAAGGCCCTACGAGGCGGGACTGAGGGACCTAGATTTCTTCAGCCTTTGCCAGAAAGAATGAGGGCAGCTTTGCATCTCTCCTTTACAAAATTCTTCTGAAGCTAGTCTTGCCTTCTACATGAGGAACACCTTGGGGTGGGGAAATCCTGCAATAGCTTATAGTCACTGTGGTGGTTCTTCTATTACTGATCCTTTATCACAGTTGGATGGTGGGGTATTGGAGTGAAGGGAATGAATGTAGAAGGAATGGTAGTGGCTGACATTGACACCTAATACAGTTTCCTGTTCTGTCTGTTTTGGGACAGAAGGCCAAACACAAAGGAAGTTGTAGCAGCTGTTCATCATTCAAAGACTGCTGTGGGGGTGAGACATGTTGGAGAAAGTTGCAACCTGAAAACTATGCGTTGTACTAGAGCGGGGAGGGGGGAATATGAGAAATGAGTGAGTTTGAGAACAGAAGGGCCAAAGAGAAAAGAAGGGAGATACTAGAGAAGGTTAGCAAAGCAGCGTGTCCTGGTGGCTTGACAGCTGTTTTCCCATCTGTGTCATCTACTTTATGGCGCTTTTGAGCGAGTGGAGAGAGCACCTTCTGTTGGTCTTCTCCTTTTGACCCCAGGTTCTAGACACTGGCTTTCAGTCAGGCCAGCCCTCTTGACAGATGCCTTCTAAGCTAGGAGGATGGGGGAGCTAGAATTAGCTTTTGTTTTCTGTAACCACTACTTCCTGATGCTGAACAATCGCAGTGTAGCTTTCTAGAGCAATCAGTCCATTAATCTCAGCTTATTTTTTTTTTCCTCAATCTTTTTTCTCTGTTGTCTTTACATGTAGAAAATAATCTGTTTCTAGGGAGCTGGTCTGCTAGGCAGCTAGTTGTTTGTCAGTCCAAACCGTGACTTTACACGTTAAAATATGTAGCATCCCACCTGATCTTTTATTGTAGTGTCCTAAGGACCATGGTCCAAGAAGCACATTTTTTTTAATTCTCCAGACTCGTGTATTATGACAGGAATTCATCCTAGGGTATTGCAAGATATAACACACATACCAGAGCTCGCTGCAGAAAAGAAAATCCTGGTCTTGCCATGTAAACTGACTTTCTGCAAAGGTGACCATCACACTGGAAGTTCCACCCAGGTATCAATGCATGTCTGTAGCTGTTTTAAATGTGCTAGAGTTCTGTTTTTGATATTTCAGGCTATGAAAACTTGGACGGAGCCAGTAGAGGTGCTCTACTGGGTGGGACCCAAAAGTCTAACCACCAGCGAGGGTGGAGCTACCTGCAACAATATAAATAAGAGCAGCAGCCCAGATTCTAGTCTGGTGGTCACCTTTTACAGAAAGTTAATTTTAAAGTAAGACCAACATCTTTTTCTAATACATTTCAATATAAAATTTAAGTTTTTTGAGTGATTGTTCACAGATTATTGTTGGTGAGCAAGATCAAATACTTTTGGTCAGCAGTATCTGTTGAGATTGTACACACATGCTAAGAAGATGCCAGTGGCATAAGGCAGCACCCTATAGAGGTACACCAAGCTAGTTCTGTACATACTAGCCCTGGTACTGGAAGTATAAGCTTTGTTAGAGCAGTGTTGCACCTGAATTAATAAGCCCTCATTCTCAGGGAAGTAAAATGGCTGAACCCTGCTAACCTGGTCCAGTTCTGTAGATAGATAGTATGCACTGAGCTGGCTTGGGATATGTCTAAATACTGAAGGCATAACTGGTCAGTTTTGCATGTTGGGCAGCTCCTCCTCCCCCTTGCACCTTCTCTGCTGTGACTAGCTCTGGGAGGGAGGGCAGAGCAGTTGCAGCAGCACCTGGAGGTTTTCTGCTCCTGGGGGGATGTCACTTTATACTGCCAATGTGCCTGTCAAGGGACCAAGCAGTCTCTTCCTCCTTTCCTCCCTCCAGTGTTTAGTGGCAGAAAACCTCTGTTTAGAACTGCACTTCCCAGAACGCCCTTCACTGAACACGTACATACTTGTTTGCTGCTACTCTGCTCTCCCTGCTGCCAGAGCTAGAGCTGCTTCAAGGAAGGTGCAAGGGGAGAGGGAGGCTCAGGTCGTCCTCATCCCCCCCACCCCTCCTCCCCAAGCTTCCCTTGGGCACCCTCCCCCTTCCCTGAGGCAGCACCCAGGACTTGTGCCTACTTTCCTACCTGTCTGTACACAACCATTAAATGCTGCCTTGGAGTATATAGGCATGCAAGAATATAAAGGGCAAACCCAGCTGTCCCTCAGTTTGTTCATATGGCACATGGCAGCACAACAGAACCTATGCAATATGTGTGTTGCTTCTCTGTGTGTGTTGCCACTTTATTTTATACTGCTAGCTTGAAACATAAAATTTCTTGGTTTTTAGTTATATGTGTACCCACATTTTACATGTCCATATACCCCTGTGTAGCAGAAGCGAAATGCCAAAGATTTAAACCTGCTTCCACTGAGGTTTCATTGTTACTTAATAATGGGCAATTTAGATAGGTGTCTTATATTAAGAAGGGGACGTTCCTGGGTGATATGCTGTATGTTGCTTCTCTGTGTGGCTTCAGAAAGTTAGGGAGCCTCCTTATGGGGTCACCCCCTTCCCTAGAAGACAGATGCTGTTTTATACCCCTACTGAACCTTGTACAGAAGAAGTCCTTTCACACTTAAGGAAGCATAGTGCAAGTCAGGAAGATATTTGTGGAGAAGGATGCATGAGAGATGGCAAGAAACTACCCAGGCTTCACAGTGAACAGCCAAGTTGATACCCCTTGACCCAGTTTCCATTTCTGCATCAACCTTCCTTTTATTATGCTAGCGGGGGTCCAGTAGTGTTTTCATGGTAGCTTGGATACATGTAGCCCCTGCACAGTTTGATCACCCTGCAGAGGTGAGCTGAATGCAGTCAGGTCAGCTAGTCTTATTGTGAAGAACCAAGAGGAAGAAAAGTACAAAGAAGAACAATTTACAGCAGCTTGTTCTTTTCTCATTCAGTTAGTGAGAATTTAAATATCCTCCTGGGGAAGTTGCAGGGGGAACATCTTTTACTCGTCCATCGAACCTGCTGTACCTAAAAGTAGAGCCTGTAAAAGACTTACCGGGGTCCATTCTGAGTTGAAGAGAGATCAA
Source organism: Crocodylus porosus (assembly GCF_001723895.1). Classification (NCBI taxonomy): domain Eukaryota; kingdom Metazoa; phylum Chordata; order Crocodylia; family Crocodylidae; genus Crocodylus; species Crocodylus porosus. Next base: position 96,562,751 of record NW_017728947.1, read on the forward strand.
GTTCTTGACAAGTGGCTGGCGTACTGTTAAGGATTAAATTAGATGACCTTCCAACCCTGTGATTTCATGACCAGCTGTTAACAGGGTTGCTTGTGATCCAGAGAGGTTGAATACAGAAAGCTAGTTGGACAGCCTGCAGATGCTTATGGTCAACAGCCAAGTACTTCTGTCAAAATATGGCCATTAGAATTAGGCCATTTCAGAAAGGAACTACAGACCATGTCTGATGGGCAGTTCATAAGACAAGAGACAGTCTTACTGGATGTGTGTGTTAGGGTAACATTAGTGGTTTCAGCCTTGACGTGTAACCTCATAGTGGCCCAGAGAGGTCCAAGCAGTTGTTCCCTGGTTGCAGAGAGACATCTTTAGTCAAAGACTAATGTGGTCCTCTCTTTTTTTAAAGGAATATAGAATAGTTCCTGATTTCAAGAAGGAAGCCCATAAAACCAGATTTTCTTCAGGCAGTGGTCTTTTCCTCAGTACTGCTAAAGCCTCAAAGAACACTGAGGATTCTGAGAAGGAAGAAGAGGTTTCATCTCTGTGCCTGTCCTGCTGCACAGTTAGCATCTTCCTAACAAGCAGACAGTGTTGGGAACCTAGTGGCATCTTCAGGAGATCTTATCTTCTGTTCTCCAGTAACTATCTTCAGTATTTCTGGGAAGTGTGGCCTCTGATTAGCTCAGACTAGAGTTATGGACACTATAAAAGGAAGTATTTAGCCCTTTCTTTACCATTTTCTGGAATGTCTTGGGGATATACTGTCCAAACAAGAAGCAAGTCCCTTGTGCCACTTGGAGAAGGCGAGCAGGGATTGTTATCCCTCTGTCTTTTAACCCCCAAAATTAAGAGAATTATGATTACAGTCTTTACTTTCAGTAGGTGTTAACAAATTAATCTTTTCAAATTGACGGTGTCTGGTTTTCAGAATTTCCTTTTTAGAGCCCCAAGTCTGGTTTTATGCTTTTGACATGCAAGATGCCTGTTGTTGTTGTTTTTAATATAACAATGAATCCAGCCCAGAAACGATACCTCTGGTTTTTTTAGTAGGAACATCTTGCTATCAGAGCAGCGACTTGCTTGCTCTCATTAACTATGTGTAGTTGTAATGGTTTGTTCTAAGGAGACAAAGAATCTAGGTCTACTCATACCTCAGTGACTGAAGATGGTTACTTTGGCAGCTTGTCTCAAGTAACCTTAAAAGCCTTTGCCACGTTCGGCCTCATTCAGAAAAAGAAATGCACTTATTCTGACTTGGAACGTAGAATTCATAAAAACAGGGTTATGTTCCAGGTTAGGGAGAGCTTACTTTCTGCAGGAAGCATTCCTGAATTTGGGAGAAATAGTGCTGTGCACCTACATGATGTAGGATTTCACCTGGACTCCATGCAATGGTGCTTGAGTTCTGTGTTTGCGCCCAATCCGCAAATATTACACGGATGCACTGGTCATGTTCGTTAGTCCTTTTCTTGGCAAACTGGTGGGAAGTCTTACAGATGTAAAAGAGATTTTCTGTTATCACTGCCTATGAATTCATTGCTAGGAGATGCCTTCACCCTGGGGGAACACATCTTTGACTTCAGGGCCTGTGAATTCCCTTGGGAAGCTTCTCTTTTCATAAACCTTGAGCTAGGAGCTAACAGTCCGTCATTGAAGGCTACTTCAGGGGTCCATGGTCCATGTGCTAACAGGCAACACCATGGCTGTGCGTTATGTTAACAAACAAGGGGAACCAAGATTCTCTGGTGTCTGACCTGTTTGGCTCTGAAAGTAGTTTGGTTCTTCTTAGGGTTTAAAGGTGGAGTTATTTTCTGGTACCAAGTTTCCTATTCAGGGTTCTTCAAGTGACTCATTGTTTTTTGGCTCTCCAGGTTCTCTGCCCCCAACCCAAGCTTCATTCTGTTTCATGTACCTGACATGGCAAAGGGAAAACTAATTTGGAAAAGCACCCAGACCTGGCCTGTGCAGAAGGAGATATGGGCTGGATGGTGTTATCTAACCTAAGCAGTCTTCCAGCTGTTTAAGGACATGCTGTTAACTAATAAGGCTAGCTGTACTTGTTCACATAGGAGAGCTCAGGCAGCCTCAGTTGTTTGTTTGGGAAAATGTCCCTGTTTCTGAAAGCTGTAGGTCAGCTATGTCTGAACTCGCAAGACATTGGTTCATGAGCGTAGGCAGATGTCTGCTTTGGCAGGCTTGTTCTGTAATCTCTCTGTAGGAAGTGTCCACCTCCAAACAAATGGATAATTGCTTGTTTTCACAAAAAAGATTGCCTGTGTGATACTTTTTGGAGTGAGAACAATTACTTACCTTAAGCAACGTGTTCTGTCCCCATAGATTCCACTGTCTGCTTTCCTTCTCTGCTGCCATAGCGTTGTCAAACGCATTTCAGTAGTGGTGAAGGAACTGAGGATGAGTTGGAGTGAGACTTTTTTCAATGGCCTAGTGGAAGGCTGGAAGAGAGAGCAAAGGTATTGGGTCACAGCAGTGGTACTAAGATGTGTACAGGTGGTATATGCGTGCCAAGAGCACATCTTGAAGGCTCCAGTTAGTGTAGGGTAAGAAGACATTTCTAATGTGTTCAGAGGACTGAAAGTATGCAGTTTTTATGCATCTTGTTGTTATTAATGGAAGCCTCTACAGATTTTAAAGTTTGTCAGGATAAAACATGGGCATTTTGAAGAAACAAAGCAACTGTCTTCCTTTTTAAAAACCCGCCCAGGCTCCTGCTAAACCCTCTCCCACATGAGCACTGTTGAGATGTATGTAATGTTGAAAACATTTTAGGAAAGTAGTTTCTACCTGCTTTACCAACACTTATTTCCCCCCCCCCCCCCTTTTTTTTCCTTGTAAGAATGAAGCCAAGAAAAATTAAAGAAGATGACGCTCCAAGAACGATAGCATGCCCTCACAAAGTAAGTGGAGCTTGTTGTTTTTTCGGTGGTGAATTGCTTGTAAGAATCGCGTTTTTGCTCATGTTAATTTTCTGTTGGGGAATAAGACTGAAGATTTTTTTTCTAAATATCAAGGCGTGATCATTTAACTGAATTTTTGAAAGGATGTTTTTCAGAGGGCATTTCCAGATAAGGAAATTATTTTATAATAAAATAATTATTTTATAATTTTATAATTATAAGGATTATTTTAAATTCTTGTATAAACGGTGGTGTCCCTGCCCAGGAAAGGATTCTTGTTTGTGTGTTAAGTGGTCATAGATTGGTGGAAGGACCCTTTGTCCAAGTAATGTGATATTTGCTTGGACTGCGGGATCAGTGAAGTAGGAAGGAACCCATAGGAAGCATATCACTTCAAATTCTATATAGCTGTGACTTGCTGGTTCCATGATCCTGATCACATTAAGTTACATTGGTATACTTCATTCAGTAAATGTAAAGAGTATTTCAGACTCCCTTCTAGTTGAAGAGGCTGCTTTAAATAGCTGGGTTATTGTGGCTATCTGTTTCAGTTAAGGTGAGAAACTGCAGTTCCTTCTCAGGGTTAGTATGTCCCTAAACGTGTGGCTACCAAAAATGCATTCTTTTCAGTGCTAGTCTAAAGTTTTGTGATGTTCTGTTGTCTTCAGGCACTTAGAGCACATTGACATGAGACCTATTCTGAAAACAATTGAAACCATAGTCCTGTGATCTAGGACTGCTGACAAATGTGAAGGGGATAAAAAAGTGCTTTACCAGAAGAGGAGAAAGTATATCAGTGTGACCCAGCTCCCCAGTGTCTGTATAGATTGGGCACTTCAGTGGGGCTTTTTGGCACTTTTATCTAAAAAGCAGGTTCAGTCAGCTATTGGATAAAAGCACCAAAAAGCCCCACTGAAGTGTGCGAGCTAGACAGACATTGGGCAAGCTTGGGCAAACTAATGCAATGCCTATTCTGGGCATGCGCTGTGCTCAGCATGAGGGCACACCAAACGGGAAATAAAGCGCTGTTTTGGGGGGTTTTTCACATCTGTAAGCACAGTAGATGAAGCAACAGCTGAACAAAGACCAGTCCTCTTTTGATAGGGCAGAGGAAATGTGCAGTGCAAGAATTGGGTAGAATTTTAAAGGATTTGTGAATATTAATGAAGAATGATATCTTAGTGAGAATCTATAAAAATTACCCTCATTTCTCTAGTTTTCAAATCCTGGCAACCAATAAATACAGAATGGAATTTAATGAATTGGTGGGGTGCAGAAAAAGGACTAGTCAAGGGCTGTTGTAGTTAGGTGGTATTTTGATGCAAATCTTGCTACATTCTCTTAGTAAACGTAATGTTCAACAGTAACGGACATGAAGCTACAGATGCAGAATCTGCCACAAGTAATGGGACTGAATGACCACAACTGGGGGTTACCATCATCTCCAAAAACAAGTTCTCTACATTCTTCCTCATGACTTAGCAGTCTGTCCTGGCTGTGATCTTATTCTGTCAGATAAACCTCGTCAGCGCCCTCTGAGGCAGATTTTCTTCTGTACCTGCCATGTCATGGAGTTCCTTTTTCTTTATTCTCTATTAGAAATGGGAACAGAGCGGGGCAGGAAGCACTGGGGGGGTGGAGCAGGAGGTAGAGGCGCAGAAAAACTCCACTTACGTCAAAGAATGAGACCTAAGATAGGTAGCAGTGCAGTGATCTTGCCTTACCTTTTGTTAGTTCGTGGTGTGGTGTATATACTGAAAGAGTTCAGTAAACATCTGTATGGCAGACTAACACAGCTAACCACATCTTGCCTTATTGTGTGGGGCAAGTTGAGGAACTTGTGATTTTATTCTGGCTCCTTATATTGTTGACGGTCAGTAAGTCAGTTTGCTAGTGTGATTTAACTTTTATTGTGAGTGTGTTTACAATTAAAATATGTAGTGGAGTTAGAGGGCCTGTTCCTCTTTAGGATTAGCTTTTAACTTAAGGTAACTTTGTTCTCCTTTAACCTTGAAATTATAGTGTTTTGGCAGACAAACTTGTTCTGATAACTGAATGTTCATCTGTTAATTGTTTTACTGTTCTCTTTTTGAAGGGCTGCACAAAGATGTTCAGGGACAACTCTGCTATGAGGAAGCATCTGCACACTCATGGTCCCAGAGTACACGTATGTGCAGAATGTGGCAAGGCCTTTGTGGAGAGCTCCAAACTAAAGCGACATCAGCTAGTTCATACTGGAGAGAAGCCCTTTCAGGTAATGGCCCATTTCTGGACATGCGTTACTACTGCAGTTTTCATCTGGAAATGAGAAACGTGTGTAGGTTATAATGCTAGTTTAGCTTACCTTTCAACTACATGAAGGTACCTTTTTATTTAAAATTGATGTAGTGATAGGCATGTTACTTCAACAGACTTCAGATAAAACACTGAGTTTATAGGTTTTCCATTGATTTCAGTGGGGTTAGAATCTGGCCCAAGGAAGCTTAATGAGCTATTGTAGGCCTCAATTCTCTGTTCATTAAGTATGGATGCTTAAATGGAACTGTGATTTCTATTTCTAGGTACATTTTTTGGAAGCAGGTGCGTTTTTGCTAGCAGCACATGATTTTAGATGTAATGATCAGTCTGTCCCAGTTTCGGGTTTTGGATAGCTTGCAAAGAAATGAATACCCCCTTGCTCAGGGCAGGATCATGCCTGTCTAAACCATCCCAGCCAAGTGTCCGTTTGATCTCCTCTTGAAAATTTTCCAGGGGGTGAAAATTTCACGGGTTCTCTACATAGCCTGACCGCCCTTATAGTCAGAAAGCTTTTCCCAGTCTCCAACCTAAATTTCCTCTGCTGCAATTTGAGGCCATTGTTTGTAGTCCTGTCCCCTACAGCCAGGGACAGGCGGCTATTCTGTAGTCTTTATAATCTACTTCTGCTTCTTGACTAATCAAATCCCCCCCCTTCAGTGACTTGTTCTTCAAGTTAAAACTTAGTTCTTTGCAGTCTTTCCTCATAAATCATGGTTTTCAGGCCTGTAATCATTTTTGTGGCTTGCTGTTGGACTCTTTCCAATATGTCCACATCTTACTTAAGGGTGGAGCCCCAAATTACATGCAGTACTCCAGGCAAGGCCTCTCACCAGGAGTACTGCAGGATCATTGGAATCATTCACATTTACTTCCTCCCTTCTAATATGCATTCTCCTGCAAAGTTGCAGGGATTGTGCTCGGTAGTGTAAGAGCAGTAGTCTAATTAGCCATCTAGAGTCACGGATCAAGACTAAAATTAGATGATACTGTATGAAATGCGGATTTTTGTTTTCCTAGAAGCTGTTTTTGAAATATGTTTATAAACTAGGAAATTATTCTCCAGGTTCCAGACTTTTTTTTTCTTTTTTTTAAATGTTAATTCTGAATGAGAGAACTATTCTTATTGTCATGTGACACTTCTTGGGCTATTTGATTTACCATTGCCCAATCAAAATGTTTAAGTCTTGCCATGAGCATTAACTAACTATAAATATAGCCACTGAATATCCTCAGGAGTCACTTGAACTTCTACCACAAGAGGTCCCCTATCATTAAACAATATAGGCTCTGAATAGAGCAGCATGAAAAGAAGTACCCGGTGACGTGCTGCTTAGCACAATTAAGTACAGACTTTTTCATGGAAAAAACAATTTAAATACCAAAAAATAGTTTTGGAATTTCATTCTGTGCATAGTTCTTTTACCCTAGAAGAACTACAGGTTTTTGCACTGTTTTTTTTTCTGTTCTCAAACAAACTGCCACAAAAGGCTGATACCGGTAATTTGAATTGAAGCTCCAAGTCATTAGATGCCCTCAGTTACTCATTTTCATGGAACTTAACCAATATTTTTTTCTAAAATTAATTTTATGACCTGAGGAGTCGGGGTTCGTACATGGCATTACAGTTTCTATGGCATGAAAAAACATCCTAGGCCAGGTTCCAGTTGTTCCTTCTAGGATATAAATTGATAAAAATGTGCATTTGCATTCACCTTTTTTTTTTTTCCTTTGAACCTGTGGGAGAAGATGGGTCTTCCAATGTTTGCTGAAGGCCAGTGGAATCTAGCAGCTTTGAGTTGGTGAATAAAGAGCACCAAGTTGTGAAGTTGAGAGCTGCTCACAGTAATCAGCAATCCACTCTAGAACCAAGTAGGTTCTGGTGCCTCTTCTGCCTCTGCTGCCATGACTAAGGCAAGCACATTTTTCAACGAGACAAAATCACAAAACAATTTAGACTTTCAGGGATTAGAATCGGCTCTTTTTTTTTTTTTAAATCCTCCCCTCCCTGCTTTCCCTCTTTGCCCTCCTCCCAGAAACCAGGTGACAGCCAGTGGACATAATGGGGAATTGGTGTCATGCTCTAAACAAATCATCTTCTATCCTCTGTCTGCACCACAGCTTCAGTTTCAGCATGGATTTAGGGTGCAGTGTTTTGTCATTCTAACTTGTTTCATTCACCTTTCAGTGGAAACAAGGAAACAAGCAGTGGCTCAAGTTAACTCGGCTTATCTTGCTGTGTTGTCATTCATAATTGATTTATTTGTATTTTATATATTCGTAATTTAGCTAAATATCTCCTTAGGGATGTGAAAAGGGAGCTTAGAGTGGAAGTCCTTTCTTGCAAGTTAGATCTTTGGCTTTCTTACAATTCCTCTTCACGATAGTCTTTTAGTATACTGTTTTGTTTTTAGTTACCGCTTAAAGGGAACATTTACAATCAGCTGTAATAACCGCAGGACTGGATATCATTGCACATTTGGTTTTCAGGCAGAACTCCTGCTGGTCCTAATGGGAGTTTTGAGAGACTGGATAGGAAAATCAGGCTTTCTTATTTATACAGAAAGTTCAATAATTGAAACAATCGCTTGCTGACTAGGCAAATACTTGTTGCTTTTGTGGAGATGGTTTTTAACCTGTGCTCTTTCCTTTCAATAGTGCACATTTGAAGGATGTGGAAAGCGTTTTTCACTGGACTTCAATTTACGCACACATGTGCGAATTCATACTGGCGACAGGCCCTATGTGTGCCCTTTTGACGGCTGTAATAAGAAGTTCGCTCAGTCAACTAACCTGAAATCTCACATCTTAACACATGCTAAGGCCAAAAACAACCAGTGAAAGTAAGCATGGAAGAAGTTCTTGAACTCAAAGCATCTTAAAAGAGTATGATTGGGAATAAATATGCCTCTACTTTGTATATTGTTTCTAGAAAGAATTTTAAAAAAAGAACCCTACACATCTAAAGGACATGTTTTGATAAGTAGTAAATAAAAATAAACTTTAAGGTGACGTTGCTAAGATGCTCTACCTTGCTCTGTAATCCAGTTTCAAGAACACAGTGTTTTGTAAAGTGTGGTCCCAACTGGAAGGGACGGTTCACGAACTTGTATCAAAAAAGACAATTCTTTATACAACAGTGCTAAAATTGGACTTCTTTTCACATTCTTATAAATATGAAGCTCACCTGTTGCTTACAATTTTTTTAATTTTGTATTTTCCAAGTGTGCATATTGTACACTTTTTGGGGATATGCTTAGTAATGCTATGTGTGATTTTTCTGGAGGTTGATAACTTTGCTTGCAGTAGATTTTCTTTAAAAGAATGGGCAGTTACATGCATACTTCAAAAGTATTTTCCTGTAAAGAAAAAAAAGTTATATAGGTTTTGTTTGCTATCTTAATTTTGGTTGTATTCTTTGATGTTAACACATTTTGTATAATTGTATCGTATAGCTGTAATGAAATCATGTAGTATCAAATATTAGATGTGATTTAATAGTGTTAATCAATTTAAACCCATTTTAGTCACTTTTTTTGGAAAAATACTGCCAGATGCTGATGTTCAGTGTAATTTCTCTTTGCCTGTTCAGTTACGGAAAGTGGTGCTCAGTTGTAGAATGTATTGTACAGGCACTGACCTTTTATTAACACCTGATAATATGTACATCCCATGTAATAGAAAGGGCAACAATAAAACAGTGGTCCGAAAGAAAGAATATGGCAGAAAATGATCTGTAAGCACAGTCTATTCTTTTGTTGTCCAGAGCAATTATAGTTCTTGAACCTCCCAGAAATTGGAAGCTAAATAAAACTCAAGTTTCCTTTACTTTGCTTTCATTATAATGATTTTTGACGTGATACATCTGTAATGACACGTCAGGTGGGTTTTGGTACTGTTGAACAGAATTGGTGGTAATCCTGGTCTTAGGAAGGACTTGCATTCAAATTAACTGTTAACGGGGAGACTGGAAATGTTTTCAGAGACTTTTGGGTATCTTGCAACTAGTCAGTAAGTGGAATGATGCTCTGACCTACTTAACTGTGCTTCTCTGCTTAGTCAAGGTAAAGAACCATAATAGGTAACATTTAGTGTGTGTTTAAATAGAAACTTGAATAGTGACACTAATATACTCAGGGCATGCTTTGATTAGACTTGTCTTATATCACATTTGATGCTTTTTGTTGTCTTGTTGAAAGTGATCACTAATAGTTTGTTACAAATGTCCAGAGTACAAATATACATAGGTGTTGCTTCAGGAGAATGGTTATAGATTTTTAGTCACTAGATCTCTTATAAGAATATAGTCCAGCCTACTAGCAATTTAAAAATGAAGGCTTAAAACGTATGTTTTGTTGGGATCAAACTTTAATTGCAAATCTAAAATATCTGTGTAATAGAGGTTATTCTGTGAACAGTAAGGAGTGCTTTTCATTTGCACCTATAGGAATTTTAAATTTCATTGCTAAAGCAAATAGCACCTCTCTAGGTATTTGAGTGTTTTAAGGCTACAAAGAACAGTGGGGTATTAAGCTTAATGCAGTGTATTTTAACTTGATTTAAAAGCAATGCTTAATTTGTTTTCTTTTTAATGTGGGATTGGTTACATTTTGGGGGCAGGGTGGAGAAGAAGCCCCTGGATGAATATTTATTGTATAATTATAATTCTATAGCTTTTCTCAAAGGGAGTCTTTACTGTACTTGAAATAAACAATTGCACTTCTTGGAAGGAGACTGGAGCAACTTGGGCCTCGTACAGACGTTTAGTTTTTCCTGGGAGCATAGAAAGAGCGTACAGAAGTTCAGTAAAAATTGCCACTCTAGGAGAAAAATAACCTGGGAACAACCAGGGTTAAATTACTCTCAGGAGAGTTTCTATTGGGAGAGCAAATGTTTGTACATTTTAAGTCTAGTGTTAGCCAAACTAATCTGTTTCCATATAGCACTCATCGTATTTGAGTGCCTTCACCAAATAAAGATCTCTCTCTCCCACCCCTGACACCCTATAAAAGGGTTTTTTGTTTGTTTGTTTGTTTGTTTTAATGTGATGCTGGGGAGAATAGTGAGTTTAAGATGAAAGGTTATACTTCATTCTTAGCTGACTTTGCCCTTGTACAAGACTTTCATCTGAGACCAGGTTATTTGTTTCATATTGTTCTGTTCTGTTAAATCGTCATGCACTGCTGTTATCACTTGATATATTTTTTACAGAAGTGGGAGTAGGGAGACTTTGGGCTGTTTTGTCAACTGTTCAGTACCCTGACCAGTGGTTCAATTTACTTGCTTAGATTCTGTTTCTGAGTCACAAAAAGGATGGTTTTTGCACAACCAGACATCATTTGAGAATTCCCAGAGCTGGTTTAAATAAACTCTCTTCACCCAGAGAAGCTATTCAACATGGGATGAATATCTTGAAGCATCTTTTAGAAATGTATTTTATTTTTTAAAGCTCCACACTTAACTGATTCAGAAGCTCCCCATAGACTTCTAGTGAAGATACTACAAGCAGAAAGCAGTCATAACCAAAGGAATAGCAGTGGAGCTGATTTTGAATCAACGCTGCCAACCTGTTATCCCTATGAACCTGCTACCAAGCTTGCAAGCAAACTCAGGTAAGGGAAGGAAAGCTTCTGTGGGGCCCCACATTAGACGACCACTCTAATTGCCGAGGGCTCCAGGGTCAGCCTTTGTACTTCCTGCCATGTGCATATTGACTTGATTACTCATATGTTTTGTATAACTCAATTAACATTCAGGCAATCAACAGATAAAAGGGAAGGAACATTCAGGATTTAGGCTTAAAACAGCTCTGAAAAAGGAGGGAGAGGATAATAAAATTGTACTACCTTCACTTTTAAACTACCTCAGTAACACTAAACAAGAGGGTTTGCTTCAGTAGGAAGTTAATGTATGTGGACCCTGTTAATAGCTTCAGTACTGTTTTGTGCATCAAGGGGAAGGATTTGACAATACTCTCCTTTTCTCTAAGGAGAACATTTGGGCATTTGTACATGCATGCGCCACAGCATCAGGCACGCTTAAAAGTGCCCGGTGCTGTGGTGCATATATTTTGTTATAAAAGGTGAAATGTGTCAGTGCTGAGAAAATGGCACGCTCTTGAAGTAAAACGCATCGGAAGTGTTTTGGTTCAAAAGTGTACCAGCATTTTCTCAGTGCTGAAACACATTTGCTGTTTATACAAATGTGTGTGCTGCAGTGCCAGACGTTGGTTTGCATGTGGAGCAGACTTCATTAATTGAAGTCTGCTGGACCAGTGCACTGAAGTCCAATGCACTGGACCTGTGGTGAGTGGTAGCAGTCAAATGTATATGTATAAATGCCCTTCCTGAAAGAAAAGTAGGATGGGGAAGTCTTGGCTTCAGTCCTGAGTGGGTGAGAGTAAGTGGTTTATAATAAAATGCCTTAAGAAGCTGCTTTTTTTTCTCCCTGGTGGGGCCCCCCTCTGCAGTGACCCAGTTATTTACCCTTTTCCTTAGTCTCTAACGATTCTCTGCTCTGAAATAGAGCAACCTGTTGGTTATTATTTGGCTCTGGTCTAAATAATGCTGAAGTGACCTACCAAAAATATTGAGGCACAGGGCTTGGACTTCTCATCAGTGCCAGGTAGATAAGCCCAGTGCTGGTGACTCTTTGCTGGCTTCCTGAAAAGTCTTACCTTTCCTCCTCTTGGTTACATTTCTTTCTTCCAGATGGTGACAGATTGATAATTGCTTTAGACTGTGGATGGCTATCCCACAGCACGAGTGGTACAGGCAGCTGCTGTGTGGTGCTGTTCAGTAAAGGTCCTTTGGAGGGGGAAGAGGCAGGATGCTGCCACAAAGTTGGCAGGTGTCACCACCTGCTTAGCTTTTCCCTGGCCTTGCAGCTGCTTCCAAATTAAGGGTTTTGGATCCTTAATTGTCACGTAAAACTGAGGTGGTTGTGAAACCTGGGAAGGGCTAACCTGGCTCAGTAGTGATCCCTTCTCTTACAGTAGTGTCCTGCTCCAGCTCCACTCCACACAGTGGAGTGAAGAGTGTGGCCAGAGGCTTGAACCCTGCTGCTTCCTTCCTACAATACAACAACTTAAGATGGGTAAGAAAGTGCTGCTTTTCAGAAGCCTGTCCCAGTGTGATTTGTCTAACATCCCATCTCCATAGTCACCAAGCTATGCCTCTTTGCTATTGATGTACTATGACTCTTTTGCATGTGCCAGCCATGACACATCAAGAAGTCTAGTCAAAAGTTCAACAGTCTTCACTGTGGATGTCTGGATCAAGAGAAAATAACTTTGAATTGGGAGCAGGCACAGCTACCCCCAACTGCAATCTCATGGTTGGGAAGGTGGACTCTAATCAAGTTCTGAAAGTGCTACACAACATGCTTCCTCAGCCAGCCCAATTTGGGAAACCCTGTAGCAAAAGAGAAGCTGATCTGGGGATTCCTTTGTAGCATGGTACTGAAACAGCAAACTTGAAAAACAACTTGAAAAAATTTAAAGGAATGGATGGGACTGGCTGGTCAGACTGACATCTGCCTTCAACACATGATGGTGTATGTATTGGTTTGGATGCCAAAACTCAATAAAAAACAGGAAGACCTGAAGAGAGAGAGCAAGGCGGTGGGTGGTTCAGTCTAAGTGTTAAGAGTTCTTGATGTTTTGGTAGCTGGATCTTAAGATGTCACTTCCCAAGCAAATCACTTTTGATATTTTAATGATCTAGGATTCTTTGCAGTTCTTTTAAAAAAAAAAAAGTGGGTCCCTACCTGCTCCATTCCAAGAATACTAACTTTATGGGTAAAGTTCCTACAAGAATCCACCCTACTTTCAAACTGACCTCACTTCCTCAACTGTCCCTGCTGTGTCAGGACAATTCTGTGCAGAATTATCATTATCAGAAGAATCAGCAGCTACTTCATTCATTTGAAACCAGCTCTAGAGAATTTTTCAAGTTTTTGAATTTGTGTCTTGCTATAGTAGTTCTTTAGCATCTTAAATGCATAGACTGAATTTGCTGATTCAGGGTTCCTTAAGACCAAAAAAAATGAGATGCTTCTCTTTTGGGGGGGGAGGGCACTTTTTCAGGCAAATTAAAAAAATAGAGGGTTTTACTATTCTTTCTGGCAGAAATTTTTAAATAAAAAAGGGGTATCCTTCTTAAGTGTAATTACTTCTAGAATAATAGTTGGTAGGTTATCCTTTCCTCATCTCATGCTTTGGAAATAGACAATGATTCCCATGCTGACTGGATGCCCCCTGCTGGCATACATGTAGTTTTGCAGAGATGTTCAGTGTTCAGTTTTTTTATGACAGTTATCACTTTCTGCTGGTCACATAATGTACTGGCAGACTCCCTGTACCTGAAGAAGGTGACCATGCCCAAAAGCTTGCTAAGAACTTTTTCCCAACTACTAAGTTGGTGTAATAAAAGATGTCACATCTACTCAAATAACCTCACCTGTAGAGTAGATAAGGTTTCCTTGGATTCTGTGTACCTCCTGTCCTTGGAAGGCTCTTTGACAGCTTTTAGTCCCACTACTTTATAAGATAGCCTTGAAACTGGATTACAGCTAGCTACTAAAACACTCTCAACTGCTATGATGGTAGCCTGCTGTAAGAGCATGTTGGACAATCACCTGCCAGGGGAGGTTGTTGGTTTACTAGTTTGCTCTTCTCTCACTTGATGAAAAGATGAAAACATTTGCAAAAGGTTAAGCCCATGACTTATCTAGGAGTCAGAATAAAGGGTCACCTTGCTGATGTGATGGTATAGGTGGAAAACCTCATGCAGTTCAGGGCATACAAGACACCCTACATAGTAATGATAATGTCAAAGGGTATGGGATTTCCCAAAACAAAAGAAGGTACTTTGTTGGATGATAGGTGAGAAACTCCAATGTTCTCAAGACAAGTCAAGTATTTTTAAGCCAAGGTCAGCAAGCAGATGGACAAGGTAAATCTCTGCACCTAGAAGTAGGGCTCTCCAATAAAAAGAATCTTGTAGTGTTGACTAACACCTGGCTTTGGTGCCTAGTGAGTCTTTATTAGCAGTTTCATTAGGAAAATACCAACATTTTGCTTCTACAGGCCTGGAGAGAGTGCATTTTCATTGCCCTACACAGGCTTTGCTGATTTGTTTTCTTACCCATTTGTTCTGATTGTTTGGTGGATAGAAACATTAAGTAGTAGTGGCAACATTTACTTCATGAAGGCCTCAAAGCCCAAGCTTTTATCAGTATTTATGAACAATGTTGCTCACAGGCACATTGGGCTTCTCCAGAAAATGCAAGGAATTTTATGGGATCATTAACAGAGAGAGGGGTTCTGGTATGTATGAAATTAGTTTAGTTCCTCATATATCAGAAGCAAATACTACTCAGATTTCTTCCAAATGGTTTCCATTAGTCTAACATGTTCTCTCCAGGTGTAAGTTTCAGCACTGGCAACTGTCTGTTTCCTAGCAAATTGCAGCTGCTTCTTTACCTCCTACTGCTTTTAAAACTAGCGTCCTTTTAAAGACCCTGGCTAAGAGGCTGGCCTAAATGGTGGGGCTTCCTGTAAATGTTAAGCTCCCTTTTTGAACCATTCAAACAAAGCATCCTTTTGCTTTCTCATTGCCCAGATGGCTGCCTCTAGCAAACCACTTCAAGCAGCAGAATGTGATTTCATAGATTTCATAGACATTAGGGCTGGAAGGGATCCTGTAAGATCAAGTCCAGCCCCCCCACCCCATGGGCAGGAAGTCATCTGGGGTCAAAGGATCCCAGCAAGATAAATGTCCAAATTTCATAATGTCTATGAAATCTCTTAAAGGAGTCCAGAGTAGGTGCTTGTACCACCTCTGGTGGCAGTCTGTTCCAGGCCTTGGGGGCTCAGACAGTGAAGTTCTTCCTTACGTCCAGCCTGAAATGGTCACGGAGGAGTTTGTGACTGTTTGACCTTGTCATCCCTTGGGGTGCTCTGATGAACAGGCATTCCCCCAGATCCTGATGTACGCCCTTTATGTACTTATAGGTATCCATCAGGTCCCCCCTGGGCCTGTGATTTTCCTGGCTGAAGAGTCCCATAGCTCTCAGCCTCTCATCATAAGTCCTGTTCTCCTGCCCTCTGATCATGCACATGGCTCTCCTCTGGACTCTCTCAAGCTTCTCCACTTCCTTTTTGAATTGTGGAGCCCAGAATTTGATGCAGTACTCTAGCTGCGGCCTCACCAAGGCCAAGTACAGCGGGAGGATGACATCCGGGGATTAGCTTGAGAAGCATCTCTGGATGCAAACCAGAGTATTGCTCACTTTGCTGGCTGCAACATCACATTGGTGGCTCATACTCATCTTGTGGTCAATCATGACCCCCAAGTCCCTTTTGGCTGTGGTTCTAGCAAGCTATATAAGTATGCTTCGGGTTTTTCTTCCCAAGGTGAAGTACCTTGCATTTTTTGACGTTGAATGCCATCAGGTTTTTGTCCGCCTATTTTCTGAGCCTGTCGAGGTCAGCCTGGATCACCATCCTGTCCTCGGGTATGGAACCTTTCCCCCAAAGTTTGATGTCATTGGCAACCTTGGCCAGTCCGCTTCTGATACAAATGTCCACATCGTTAATAAAGATGTTAAAGAATATAGGCCCAAGGACAGAGCCTTGGGGGACCCCACTGGTCACGGTACACCACAATGATCGACTTCCGTCAACTACCACTCTCTGGGTCCAACCTTGGAGCCAATTCCCCAGCCATTGGACTGTGATATAGCCAAGGCTGCAGTTGGCCAGTTTTTCTATGAGAAGATCATAGATTACCAAATCAAAGGCTTTTTAAAAATCAAGATATATGAGGTCAATCTCTTCTCCCTTGTCCAGGTGATAGGTCACCTGGTTACAGAAGGAAAAGAGATTGGTCAAGCAAGACCTACCCGCAACAAACCCGTGCTGGCTGTCCCTTAGAATGTTGCCATCAACTAGTGTTTCAAGAATGGTCTCTTTGATAACTTTTTCCAAGATCTTCCCCAGGATAGAAATCAGGCTGACGGGCCTGTAGTTCTTCAGATCTACTTTCCTCCCTTTCTTGAAGATAGGCACCACATTGGCCTTCTTCCAATCTTCAGGCACTTTACCTGAGCACCAGGAGTTCTTGAAGATTTGTGCCAGTGGCTGGGTTATAATGCTCACCAGCTCTTTAAGTACCCTGGGGCGTAAACTGTCAGGGCCGGCTGACTTGAACGTGTCCATGCTCTCAAGGTGTTCCTTCACATGGTCTGAATTGATGAAGAGTAACAATTCTCCTTCACCCTGGTCGTCCTGTACCGTATAGAGCAGGGCTGTCTCTTGGGACTGGTGAAAAACTGACACAAAATACCCATTGAGCAGGTTGGCTTTTTCCTGGGCGTCAATTGTCAGTTTTCCCATCTGGTTTAGCGGGGGTCCAATGTTACCTTTGCTTTTCCTCCAGCTTCCCACACATCTAAAAAAGGACTTTTTATTATCCTTGATACGCGTAGCCAGTTGGAGTTCAGTCACTGAAGGAAAGCACGTTTCTCTTTTTAGGACGTTGATGAGCTGGTTTTTACTAAGTTCTCCCAGAGGCCGGAGGTTGGTTGGGAGGTAAGACTTATGGCATAACCCTTTTGAGAGTCTGTGCTATGCTTGAGTCTCACACAATGATGTGTGTGCATGTGTGCAACGATGCTACATCTGCAGCTTTTAAATGAGTGGAGTCAGCTATTTTCAAGGTTATAAATTAAGTGGGAATGACTTTATTAGCAGCACCTTGCAGCAGCTTGGGCTGACTAACATGCAGGTAGCCCTTCAGTTGCCTTAATTTAGCCTTTTAATTTGGATAAGGATCTTCCTATCTATTGATCACCAGAGTTGATGACCATTAATAATTTAAAACATTGGTCTCTCAGGTTCATTATGGGTTGGGAAAAAAAGAATTGAGGATGTTGGTAACTGCTCAGCACCAGCAGGATGTAACAAGCTATCAGGGCAGCAGACGTCCAAATAGGGGGCTGTAACTTCATACCTTCTCCAAGCGGAAACTTGCTGCTTAAAACTTGCCCTGTATTTTTAAGGATCAGCCTCATAACTTTGTAAGTGAGTAACAGTCAATGTTTGGAATTAGATGATGCAGGAAGGATAACATCCTAATCGTTTTACTTGAAAATATTTTTCTCTCATGTGCACACACAATATCAGTCCTCCCCTTCCCTCACAATTGTCATTTGGAGAACTGTCTTCTAACATAGCTGTTGCTGCTGTACGTCTCTCCAGCTGTGGGTGGTGGCCCTGGGTTTTGAGCCTGCAACATCTTCACTGTGCCCACAGAATGTCTGGCAGTCTCTCTCAGAAGGAGCAATAAAAATGTCCCATCTATTTCCAGTACCAACGGGTTTTATCCGACACTGGACAGAGAACAGCAGGGACCTTTCTATTGGGTTCTTCTTTGGGTAGAAATTAGATGAGCCAATTTTGTGGTGCCCAGGAACTTTGACAGAAGGAATAGTAGTGATCCAAAGGAGGCCTTTTAAAGAATGGCCAGAGGGCCCCATGCTACACAGGTTGCAGGCCCCAGGCTGCATGCCATGGGGGTTGCAGAGGTCCCCAGGACCCCTGCCACATGAGCTCTCTGCTGCCCCATGAACCCTCCCTCCTTGCTGCCACCACTCTGTTAATACAATTGCACTTACAAAGAGTGTAAACAAGCCTACAAATTAGTTGTTTCTTCCCTCGTGATTTCAAGTCTCTAGTCAGTTCTGTGCTCCAAGAAACACTGGTCTCACTGTTTTGCTTTGTCTCCCAGCTACTCACTGTAATCTTCTGGTGTTCCCGTGGTTTAGCTTCTGATTGGCCTTTGCTAAGTGGCTCATTGCCTTGGCTAATGGCTTCTATTGTTTCCAGTGCTTACTGGTCTTAAAGCGGCTGACATGCACCTTCATTTAGCTAAGAAGAAGGGTGCATAGCACACCTCCAAACTTTAAACATTTGTCTGCCTTATATGGCTTAATAGTGAATACACTGAATTGATGAGGGAGACCAGTGAGACAGAAACATGGAAAACAGGGCTAGAAGGGACCTTATCTAGTCTATCAAGGCAAGATCACCTGTCTAAACCACTTCAGACAAGTGCTTTCTAACCTGCTTTTAAAACTACAAGGAAGGAAATTCCTGTTTCTGTAGTAGTAATAGTACTGTGATCATGTTTCCTCCTTTCCAGCTTTAAGTAAAAAAAGGAGTAAGTTGAGTATGCCAATCGCTGTTGGCTAGAAGAGTATTTCCTGTACCTCAGAAACCATCCCTCACAGAAGGCTGACATTGGTGAAGAAATCCAGCATGGCCTCAAATGTGCAAGTGCAGCATTTAGACCCCTGAAATAACAGATATTCAACGATTGCAATATCAGATCCAAAATCAAGTTCATGGTTTATCGAGCATTTGTGATCCCTAGCTTGTTGTATGGAGCTGAGACATGGGCAAAGTACAGAAGACATGGTACTTCTCCAAGAACTTTAGATCAACGCTGCCTGTGGAAGATCCTCTGAATCCAGTGGGAAGACAGATGCACCAACGTTGACATCCTCCTGCAAAGAAATGCCATGAGTATTGAGGTAATGACCATCTGACATCAACTTTGTTGGCTGGTCATGTCATCTGGATGTCTGACTAGACTTCTGAAGCAAGTTTTATTGTCCCAGCTCAGCCAAGGCACGTACTGAAAGGCAAGGGGGACAGGGCAGAGAAGGCACTTCAGGGATTTTCTCCTGGCTAATTTAAAAAAATGCAACATTGATGTCAGCTCATGGGAAACTCTCTCCCAGGCCCACCGCAAATTAAAGAAAAGTCGGCTGCAGAGATCTCAGTACTTTGAAACCTCAAAACAACAGGAGATGGAAAAGCAGGAGCAGCAGAGACAACATATCACAGATCAAATCAAGAATCCAGCACCATCCACCCCACATGGACATACGTGTCTGAGCTGCAGTAGAGTCTGTCAATCCCAGACAGGCCTCATCAGCTATCTTCAGACACATAGGTAAGACAATCATGGAAGACAATTACCCTCTACTACGAGGGACTGCCAAAGAAGATTTCTAAAATAAGCTTAAATTATGAGTAGCCAGAGAGACCTATTCAGCCAGGTTGTGATGGAAGCAATGCTTATGTTACAGATATGATAATAGATTGTGAAGAGAGCCAGGAAATTCATTTTACAGTGGAAAAAAAAGATAGAGATCAGTTTAAGTTATAAGCCTAGTTTTCCTCCTCTACCATACATACCAATATTTATGTACATAGGGCATGTTCTGTTGCATGGCGGGATTTGAGGATTGGGGATCAGATCCCAGTTGCATGTTTTCTACTTGTCAGTGCAGGGTTGCCAAGCATCTGTACATTTATGGACAGTTCATATGGGGAAAAAAAGCTTTAAAACAAACAAAAACAACATTGAAATGAAACCAGAGACAAGCCTTGATGCACAGGCACAGCAAATCTCCCCGCCTCCCTGAGGTCCTGGCACGGCCAGAGGATATGGGTTTGACAGCCCTGTGCCCTTCGAGGCCTCCATTTTACCAACATGCATAGGTGTCCCAACTCCCTGCATATCCAGCACCTTGCAGCAAGTATTTGCATGTGCCACTTACTTTCTACCTGCTGTAGATGACTTCAGGAAAGAGTAGAAGGTGCTTTATTGGATTGTTTTCCAAAAGCAAAACCCACTCTTTTGTCAAAGAGGGACAGAAGCAATGACAGAGCTTTCACATGTTTCTGAAAGGGGCAGGTTTGGACTTTATAATGCCTTAGCATAGCTCAGGTTCAATGCCTACTACACATCCCCATGAGCATTTAGCACACAGTGTTAGAAAGAGAGTGTCCTCTACTTATTTCTATATCACTTCCTCAAAAATGGAGTGGGTGCCAAGTACAAGCTGAGGTTGAATAACTGATCAGAGCCATGGTTTAAGATCCTGGTGAATATTCATAGGTGTACATAAAAACAGGTTGCATTATATGGACTGCAAAAATTATGGAAGTACAGTAACAAAGAAAAGCAGTAAAGAGATAATATAGGGAGCAGTAAATCCATCATATTATCATGGCAGATATAAGTATGGGTAGAATTTCAGCATAACTGAATTTTGCAAAATTGACTCCCAAGTGCTGGAACTATGAGACTATGGTTAAATGCGTATCTGCATACAGGAGAGGACATGAAGCAATCAGTCCTCCAACCCATTTAGAAAAGTATGAAGACTCCATCGTATAATGACTATAGCATGGTTGGAATGCAAGCTGAAGAAAGGTGAAGGAACTAGGCATGTTTAGTCTGGGAAGCAGGAATAAGCGATCTCAAATGTCTAAAAGGTTGCTAGAAAGATGGAAAAAATTATTCTCTCAGCAGGGCACAAAGCAAACAGTTTAAATGGTAACAGATCTAGATTACAGCTTGTGGGGGAAGAGACTACTTCCTAACTGCAAGAGCAATTGGGCACTGGAATTAGTATAAGCCTCTGTGACTTTCACAATAGCATACGTATTATAGCAACTATTCTTCACTATGCTATAATAAAGTATAGTCAAGAAGGAGCTGGATGGGCAGAGGCTTGAATTCTGACTTGATGTCATGTCCCACGAGGTCACTTCCAACTCTTAAGCTGGCTTCCCATTTGTAATTAGCCTGTCTTTGGGCTCACTCATTATTGCAGCGCAACGCAGTATCATTTTTCTCCTATAAGCTTGCTCACTTTGTAAGGAGACTTCAAACAAAAACTGCTACCTGCACTGCAATTTCCTTTGTGAATCTGGGAGTCCCACAATATTTTTGATCTAGTTTTTCAATAGAATCAAATTTAAGTCTCTTCCAGAACCAACCTGAGGAATAAGAAATTCAGTACACTAAGTAGACAGGACAGAGCAAATCTGAGAAAGAGTTTCTACACACCAAGTCAGTTTTCTGCCCATTAAAAGTGTTCTATTTCCACCCAAGTTTGTTGAGATTAGAGGACTGCAAAAATGTTGCTGTTCTAAGGGAATAGGCTTAAATAAACATGTTTCACACAGGTGAGCTTGGCTTATCCTGGCTTACAGTGCACAAGGGTAATAGGCTACAAGTAGGGTGATGGTATGTCTTACTTGGGCTGGGACAGTCCTAGATTTCATAGGCTAGTCCCAGTTAGTTGGCCAGAAGTCCTGGGCTGGAGTTTTGCAGGGAGGCAGAGCAGCATAGTGTGCCAGGCAGGTGGGTGGGCAGGCGTACCACTACTACTCCATGGGAGTAAGGCAGATGGATTGGACCTGGCACGTGCAGGCTTGGTGGTACCTGCTCCAGTCTGCCTGCCCTGCTCTTGCACAGCAGCAGTGGTACCAACTGCCTGGCACACCATGCCACTTTGCCTCCATGCTGGGACCAGTCTACAGAATCCAGGACTTTCCTGGCCCAACCAAGATACACCATCGCCCTAGCTATAAGTAGCAAACACTTAAGATGTATAGAACAAGTAATTTCCTGCAGGCAAACCTCCCCCGCCACCAGAAACCAACCAAACAAGAAACTTGACACTTCCTGAAAACTGGGTATATCAGAGTTTAATAAATACATAGGGGGTCATTGTTGTACTTAAAAACATACAGATGACAGATCAAAATAAAAAAAAAACAAAACACACAACACAACACAACCCCCAGGAAAACTTATTCCCTCTAAATTGATATACAATAATTACAGAATACTGTACAAGAATTGTTATTGTCTTTGCTCTGAATTGTGTATGTGCAGCTTAGTAGACGTTTCACATTCAATTTGAATTTCAGTGCAAGTAGGCACAACATCCAACATACCTCCAAGGTATAAAGAGAAATAGCAGTTTTACAGGTTTCTCCACCATATTTTGTTACAGTGCAAAATGCAATATATTGTTTTTCTTTAAAAAACAAAAAACAAAAAAAGAGACCATATAAATTAAACATATTGCACTTGTCCCAAGTAAAAGTGTAACATGTTCCATGCTTACCATCTTGGTGAAACAGCTTGATGCTTTTAATATTGCCCTCCTTTCCCAACTGGCGCCACAACTTGTGGCTCCTAACCCAACTTTTAACTAGTCTTAAAAGCAACGAGATTGAAGTTACCACTCTTAAACGTTACAGCTAATATTACAAAAAGTTTCCAGAGACCTTTTGGTTGTTGCCTTTCCTGTAGCACTGTAACTAAATACACAAAGTAAATCTGCATTCTGTAGGGTAAGTAGTTCAGAATACAAGTGTATTGAATGCCAGTAGCTTTGTGTCATTTCAACACCCTTATCACTATTGTGCAGAGGCACAAAACCATCACTTTAGACACACCTAGATATTTTCACCAAAATATGTACACAACACTCCTAACTCTACAAGTGACAGTCCTGCATCCTTTTATATTAATAGTTTGAGCAGTGACATGAAGGGACTTTGGCTTTAACACACCACTGTCATTGTGTGTTCAGAGAATGGTGGGCTGTGTCATGTAAACCTCAAGAGAATAAGCTAATTAATACATTCCGTGCACATACAAGTGAGGAATACAGGCAAATCACTTCAATCTCAATTGCACCGTCTCCTCAAATCTGCAGTTTAAAAGAAACAAAGTTTGGATGCTACCCCTTTAAAGCAAAGCAATTAAAAAGAAAGATGAAAAATGCTTTTCTAAACACAACTAAGACAGTAGCTAAAAAGACAGATAAAGCCAGTATAAACCAAGATATTACTAAACTCTTATATTATACAAGCAAAAGGAAAGAGATGTGGTTAGCTGAAGGTTAACTTAATTCATATAATTATGGGTAACCTATTCAATTCCTTCACCATGCGGTTTCTACACCCTCCCCCCCCACTATACATCTTCCAATCATGTACAAAACCTTAAAAAATATTTTCAGCATAAATTGTTATCCATCGAGTCATTTGAAACATGGTTGGAAAAAAACCCCCAAATTCTGGTACTGTGAGATATTTCAGGCTTTTAGTAGCAATATAGTAGTAGTGTCTGTACAGTACATTTCTAGAGCAGGTCTCTACACAGTTTGGATTTTACAAGCCACTGTAGATCATGAATAAGGCAGTAGGCTGCTCAACCAGTGATAAAATGAAATCCTAATCCATACATTTTAGGAATTCTTTATACACAACATGTATTTTAAACAGTTTCTATAGATCAAGTGTTTATAAAAATAAGCCAAGTCAAATTTCAGGTTCAGGAAACAAACATGTAACAGTCACTAAATTGCTGAATTCACAAGCTTGAAGGCTGCTGGATTGCTGGACCTGGCTCACATTCATGGAGGGTCTCTTCTGACCTCATGTACATAAGGAACACAGTGACAGTGGCAAAAGTAGCTGCATTGACAGGGAAAGCTCGGAGAAGTGTAGAAGTAAGGCCCCTTGTAAACACCCTCCAACCTTCATCATGGTAACTCTTCCTGATACAGTCCAGAATGCCTTTGTACTGTGCAACTCCCCCAACTCCATCTGCCTGAAGCCGGGACTTGATCACATCCACAGGATAGGTTGAAAGCCAGGATACAATGCCTGACATGCCTCCAGCTAACAACAGTTTGGGAATGATGTAACTGTCCTCAGCTTCACAGCCTAGGTATCTGGTCAGACAATCATATGTCAGGAAATAAAAGCCAAAACTTGGTGTCTCTCTGATTAATGTGGAAACCATGCCTCTGTTGATGCCTTTCAACCCTTCCTTTCGGTAGATCTTAATTAAGCAATCCAGAGAATTCTTGTAATTCTTTGACTTTAATTTGTATTCACCTGTGCCTTGAAGTTGCATTCTTGTTTTTGCTAACTCCATAGGGCAGCAGATGACACACTGAATGGCTCCTGCTGCTGATCCTGCAAGAAACTGGTTTAGTGGAGTGTCTCTTCCAAGAGCACGAAGTGTGTTTCCCTGTACGCCAAACACAAGCGCATTAATGAAGGTAAGTCCCATCATTGGTGACCCAATACCTTTATAGAGTCCAAAAGCCTAGAAGACAAAAAAGCAAGTGACCAGTGAAGAAAAAAAAGGATGATTACTTTTAAAGTCTGTAAAGAACATTACCTTTTCTTTACAGCTTTTGCAATGGTGCTGCTTTAACTGACGTAGTTGGTGACAGGAATATGGATACGTCCTAATAGCATAACATTGTTCACATTTAAACGTCAATTTGATAGCTCTCTTTCCAAAAAAAAAAGTCTTAATAGGAGAATATTCCCAAATATTTATAAGCTTGGTACCTAGTTACTGAATTACACCATCAGGAACATATTCAGAACACTCCTAGGAAGTCTTTAATAGTTTGTTGGTTAAGGTTAACACTTTCAGCTCTTTGTATTTAGTAGGCTGCAGATTTAACTCAGCAATCCCTGTAGGCAGCCTAATAGGCAGCTAGACACCTACCCTTGATATAAGGATTCCAAGTCCATTTGACACCTTGATTGGCTGTCCCAGTGGCTAGTTATCCTGTTAAAATTGCATTGCATTTCCAAAGCTTGAATTATTCAAACTTCAGATTTCAGCCATTTCTCGTTGTTTTTCATCTAAATTAAAGAACCTACTAGTTTCTCTGCATTTAGGCACACAGGCCTGAAAACTAGTACAAGTTTTTAACAGTTTAAAAGAACATAACGAATCTATCCCAAAAGCAAAACTTGGATGTTTGATTCAAAAGTCAGTTAATCTGTCACCACTTTAGTAATCACTGCAGCTTTAATACCTCAATGCATCTTTTATACAAAGGACAGCATAAAAATTTGGAATTTGTTAACTAAATAGTCTACTTACGGTTTCTTGCTTTATGATGGACTGAAAGCAGTGGAAGGTCCCACGGTAGAGAGGTTTCTCTACATTTTGAACTTGAAGGCGCACCTATAAAAAGTATAGAGAGACTTATTTGTACAGCAAGATCAGGGTGATCAGTACATTAGTGCTCTGTACTTATATCCTACAGTGGCACATACTCAAAGCACACAGTTACAATACCAGAGTGCCATAATGGCGATGTGAAATCGTTTTAGAAAAACTCTTCTGTAAATATTTGAACTATATGTTTTTCAGAATCCTGAAGGAGAAGAGAAGGGAGTGTTCATTAATAAGCCTTTATGAAAACAGGGAAAAATTTAAGTCATCTCAAATGTGCAGTAGGGCAAAATATATCATTTTATAGTCTTTTCCCCACCTAGCCTAAAGTCAAAACCACTTGATGATGCTGATAATACTGCCAACAGCCTGGTATTTCTATAGCATTTGTATAATATGCTTCCACTACCTATTAGATACAAAATGTGGCCAGCAACATACCATAAGGCATGAAATGGACAATTTGAGAAAGCTGTATGGCTTTCAAAAAGGCTAGTATCTTTGGGGGCCCAACTCAAGGCACTCAACGGGGTCTAATTTTTCAGAAGTAGGTGTACACTTTCTGACAAGTCCCTGCCAAAGGATTTTTAACTTGTAAATTGAAAAACAAATATACTCTTTAAAATTTTAGCCCAGCATTGTATAAAGAGTGCTCATCTGGAAGTTCAGAAACTCTATGTTATATGTAATCTTCACCTACTCTATTAAAGATGGGCCCTATATAACCTATCATTAATCAGTTTTTCTATACTGGAAGGGGCATGTTTATCATAAAGATGCTATTCTTAAGTGCCAGAGAGTGGGGAATGCCTATTCTTGAAGGGTTGTAGACCACTTTCCTTAAAATAAGGCTGCAATTTTATTTCTTTCTTAATGTGTCTGCAGCATTTCAAAAATTTCCAACTCTCCTCACTTGAGATGTATGCATGCAAAAAGCTTACTCTCCAGTAAAGAGCACTGATTTGGGATGAAGTGGTAAAATGAGAACTTTGCCTTTGTGTTGGTTGGTGGTATATTGGAAATGCCTACCAAGTATCAAATATACTGCAATTTCAAAGCAAAGCAAAGCAAAGACTGTTTTTTTAATTCAGACTTTGGTTAGAAAAACCACCCCACAAGTCTCAGATCTACATGAGATTCTTCAACATTGTTCTCTCCACTGTGTTGGTGGGAGCTTTAAACAAAAGAAGACCCATAAAGAGAGCAGAATACAGATAGTTAATCCAATGTATGGGTCAGAAACAGATTTTCGGCTATAGGGGTTTTATTTTTTAAAAAAAAATATATTATTCAAGTTTCATATTTAGTGTTAGTATTCAAGGGAAAAAAGGGACAATGCATGTTTAAACCTCAAGCATTATTATTTTCCTCAAAGTAAAAACCAGATCATGTAATATGCAAAAAGGTCTCAAAAAACTGTTTTGAACTAAAGTTTTGGATATGTTTAGCCTCAGCAATCCATACAGAGACTTATTATAAAACTTTTCAGTGCATAGCGAGTTTAAGCTACAAACTGAAAGCTAAACTCCTCCAAGCTTACTCTGATGCAGACATTTTATTCTCTGCAGGTCACTCAATGTAAGCATCGTTTTAAGAATTTAACAATTCCCAATTCACTTATGCCACACATACTACCATATAATTTAAAGTTCATACAGCTCATTAGGATGCGATACCCCACCATCACAAACAAGACAGTAATTAGTTTAATTGTTACTGGGGTTTTTTCATACCCTCCAGCTGTAAAGAAGTTAGATTGTTTTGTTTTACTATGAATTCAAAGTGCGGGGACTTTGAAGGTAAAAACAATAAATAATCCAACTGCTGTTACCTAGTAACTTCTTTTGTATGTTAAAGCTAAAACCCAAGTGTTTTTTATACTGCTTGAAAGGGTTCAAATGCCAGACTATTTCCATTTCTAATTCTGTGAACGGTGAAATACTAACTCATAAACCCGTCACTTGTGCAAGATTAAATACAATGTATTCCCAGAACTTTAGCTAACCATTAGGCAAAACATTTCCAAATCTGGGACAAGTGAGCATTTTTTTAAAAAACACGGAAAATAGCAGAATTTTTGTTGATTACATTTCAGTTGCAAAGTGCCAGCAAAGATGCATTAATGGGCAACGTGTAAGTGAGGAATAAGAATGTTTATGCTTCAAGTTGTTACCACATGGCTGCCACTCTCATATAGCTCATAGTTAATATTTAGAACAACAAAATTGAAAGTGTGCAAGTTATGCAAGACTACATAAAGTGGGTTTTATTACAGAATTATGCTGCATCCTAACCTACACATAAAATTCTCTCTCATCTTTAAGTTTCTTCTCCCTGCATCTAAATCATTATGGCTTTTCAAGTTTATCACCCCAAGAGTAACAGCACTCCAATATCAGGTCACTGAAGATTTACATTAAGGCATCTGAGTGAGGAGGAAAAAAACAAAAAAGCTCTTTTGTTGTATAGCATCTTTATGCATTTGAGGTGTGTACATAAGCACGTACCCTCCTAGTGTAAATAGTACATACAACCGGTCTCAGTTGAGCATGTCTAAGATCCAGTTTTAAAGTGAGTGTGTGCAACCTTAAGCACATAGTGAAAAATACATTAAAAAAAGAATATTCAAAACAAGATCTACAGACTTAATGTTTACATACAGAGGGAAGCTTATAGCTAGTCCCTCCACTTTACAGCTCTAGAAATGAGAAGCATCAATTTAAAACTAAAAGTTAGAAAGGCTATAAATTGGTTTATTTTTGGGGGGGTTTTTTAGGTTTTTATTTGAACTAATACATTTTGGAATAAATTAAGACTGAGAGAAACAGAAGTGTTCACCTGGTCTATACTTACTAGGTAACTCTCCCGTGATGAGGCTTATCTGTCATCTACAACAAAGTAACACTTTTGCTGTTAATGAAGACAGCCCCTAGCTCAGAAAGTAAAGGCAGTTAAAAGCAACAAAGCAATTTTACACATTACATTAATAAACCAGGGATAGGGAGTTTGCCACTTTGGAGATTAAACTCAAAATCTGTTTCAGATTTTTCAGCATGACTTCAAAGATTCATTCTTTATCCCTGTGTGTCCCACCATACCCATATTCTGCCCCTCCCCCTCATACTTTGAACTTGGTGAAACATGATCATTGGCAAAAGAGTTAAGCTGAAGGCAAAGTAAAACTGTGGCTTGACTTAAGCAGTTTCCCCATGTCAAAACAACTGTATTAGTACAATGATTAACACACAAAAATCCACCGAAACACCCCAATTAGTCCCAACTCTCTAGGGCTGCCAAAGAGGCGTTAATCCTGAGCATAATACCCAAGAAATGACACTGTATACACATTTTAAAAAATAAGAACAGTGGTTTGATTGCTTAGTTTCCCCACATTTTAACCTCAACTAAATGAGCTGATGATATAAATATTATTTAGTATTACATTCTCCAATACAAAAAAAGGTATTGTTTCTTCTACCAATATAAAGTGCTATCCTAGACTAAATAAATGGCCAAAACATAATCTGGACAAGGAGTCTATTCCATGTTATATTTAGACTATAGCCAATTCAATTCTTGTTCTGCATTAATTCAATGGTTCCCAAACTAGGGGACATGAACCTGGATAATTTTATTTTGTATGTTTGCATTCACAAGTATAGAAGAGATGTATTAACCAGAAACAATTTGGGAGCCACTGATTACACTAAAAACAACATTGAACACAGTTGTTAACGCTAAACTGACCTACAAATGCTTAAACACATGCTTAGCTCTCTGTGCTACGTGTTGTTCTATAGACATGAGATGGAGTTATTCTTAAGCCTAAGCACGTATTTCAGCTCTGCTAACTCCAAAGGATAAACTCATAGTACAGTAGTAAGACATATCTAATCTTTTGCACCAAGTTTCTCAGCACCTATCAGCAAGATGCTCAGTGAAATTCAGTTAAATTGTTTACCTAGCTTTAACACATCCTGAAAAGCATACAGCTTTTCCTACATTGAACAGCGTGTGTTGGACTGACAGGCACTAGTAGCCATAAAGTCTGTCCTACGACAGAGATCCACGGGGCTAAGAAATATAAAGAGGGTGGTCAACTCATCACCATAACTGCTTCAGGTATTTCCCTTACTGCACAGAGATATGCAATCTTATTCTGAACTTAAACACAATGTCCGACGGTCTGCTCCTCAGAGCAGCAAGTGATCCAGTTTATTTATTATTACATAGATTCTCTCCTGGGAGACTTTTCTATCCTAGCAGGGACATGGACTTTTTGCATAAAACTTTCTAAAAGTGACCAAATCCTAAAACTACTTAAGTACTGTGGAGTCCAAGTCTCACTGGCTCCCCAGGTGATTCAGATGCTTTTGAGTGTTATTAGCTGTTAATAAGCCTCTCTCAGAGATAGGATGCTGGCGTTCTACATCTCAAAGATCAAGCAAGTCTGCCTTGGAACAGAAAAAAAAAAGCACATTTCATCAGAGCTAAAGGGGAGTGGAGCCAAAAACAAGATGTCAAACTGAAACCGCTTTGCATTGTATTCCTTTTGTCTGCTGATCTGACTACCACCCAGTATAACTAACAAAGTAATGCTTGTTGAATGAATAGGGAAGCTTAAAAAAATCCTATCCAAGAGTAAAGTAAAATTAAATCACAGCTGGGGGAAATAGGCAGTTTTAGATGTTAGTGATAAGCAGCTGCAGAAAAGCAAGTTTGGAGCCAAATTCTTAAATAATTGTAACTTGTCATAAATACAGGACATTACACCAATCAGCGTGCAGCTTAAGTCAAATCTTTAACCGATTTGAATCAGACACAAATGGTTTTCGTTCACATTTGAGGATGTAGGGGCTCAGCAAATCTCCAAACCTATTTTAAAAGGATGGCTCCTAATTTTGGACCATTGAGTTTATGCTTCCAGCACATGTGCACTTTGACTTGCTCGAGAAGACCTGCACGATGCCCTGCCTAGTCTGCGGTAACGAAACCTGTTAAAAAATCAACCCACCTTAACCGTGTCGAAAGGATGTCCCACTAGCACCCCAGCAGCACCTGAAACACAAACAGACAGCAGTTGTCCCAGTGCTGGCTTTCACCCCGTCCGCCCCCCGGCTAGCTCTTGACCAGTGGCCCAGGGCGGTGGGGCCTGTGGCCTCGCCACCTCGCGAGGAGCCGGGACAGCGCGGCTTCCAGAAGGGAGCAAGTGACAGATCAGCACGCGGGCAAGTGGGCAGTCAGGGCTTCACGAGAAAACAAGCGGTGCGGTCCTGCTGTGTCGTGGGCAGCCCGCGGCGAGGTGCGGTGCAGACTTGCCAGCCAAGCACCACTGGACTCCGCCTCAAGC
>NW_017728947.1:96593513-96613828 GCF_001723895.1 Crocodylus porosus
CCCCAGCTGGTGCCACAGGATCTACCATGAGAGCAAGACAGACCCCGCTGCCCCCAGTGCACTGGGCTAATGGGCCATGCGCCCCGCGCTTCCCGCGCCCACCACACGGCCGCACTGGGGGTCGGGGGCGCAGTTTCTGCACCAGCAGAGGGTGTGGGGCTGCAGCCAGCACCTGGCGATGGGAGCGGGTGCGGC
This sequence comes from Crocodylus porosus, assembly GCF_001723895.1. Taxonomy (NCBI): domain Eukaryota; kingdom Metazoa; phylum Chordata; order Crocodylia; family Crocodylidae; genus Crocodylus; species Crocodylus porosus. The sequence continues at coordinate 96,593,709 of NW_017728947.1, forward strand.
GGTGCACAGCTGTGCGTCCCCTCCTCCCCTCAGCTGGGTGTCAGCCGTGCCTGGGCACCTGCAGTGACAGGACAGACGTGCCTGTGCCGAGGCGCTGTGGCAGTGCACAGTGCTACCCGTGTGTGTAATTGTACACGTGTACAGAGCCCGAGCAGCGGAGTTCGGGGCTCCGGGCAAAGCCCAGAGGCAGCCCACCCCCGCTCCACGCACAGATCCAGGGGGCACCCCCCCATGCCTGCCTGGGAGTGCACGCAGAGGCACAAGCCACCCTTCCCTCATCCCTGTGCCCCCCCAAACGAGCCGCTTGCCCCTCTCTCCCATGCCCCTCCCTCACTGGGCAGTGCCTGTTGGTGCCCCTTTGCTTCAGCAGCTGGGGCAGTCACCCCACTCACCCCCACTTCGCTGCGGCACTGCATGCATGTGCCCATACTCACATGTACAACACCCAGCCCCTCACACCACAGCTTTCGCCACAAAATCTGCAGTGAGAACAAGAGGGAACAGGGTGCCCCTCATGGCCTTGGCACCTACAATGGCAGGTAAGAATGGCCTCTGCAGAGGCAATTAGGAGCAGCTCATAGTGCTTCATGAGTGTGTAATTGTACACCTGTGTGTAAGTATGTGCATGCGTGCACACGCATACATACACACACGTGCACACACACACACACACACACGCTAGCACCATGTGCTGTTGGAAATTACTGTTCCATCTTGATAGTTTTCATTTCTTTTTAAATGTAAGCAGTCTCTGCTGAGGAAGAAAAAGAGCTGGATTTCGCTTGGAGGGCTTGAGCTCCACTAACTCCTGTGAACAAACTCACAGCACGGTAGAAAAACTTATGACTAATCCTCTGCACCAACTTGCTTAGCAAAATTCAGTTTAATTGTTTACCTAGCTTTAAAACATCCTGAAAAGCATACAGCTTTTCCTACATTGAACAGTTTGTGTTGGACTGACAGGCACTAGTAACCGTAAAGTCTGTCCTAGGACAGAGATCCCAGGGGCTAAGAAATATAAAGAGGGTGGTCAACTCATCCCCATAACTGCTTCAGGTATTTCCCTTACTGCAGAGATATGCAATCTTAATTTGAATTGTTTACCCAGGTTTAACGGATCCCAAAATGAGAAATGGAGCAAAGTGGACAAAACCTAGTCCCCGCTTGCACTGGCAATTGTCCTCCACACAAAGGAATTTGTGTCAGTGAATTGCTTAAATGGGAAGTACATTTAGTCTAAACCAGATCTGGTGCAAGCCAAGAAGAAAAACAGGAGGGTTACTGTAACAGGCAACCAAGAGTGTCACAATAAGTTCAGCTTCCAAAAATCACAAGACTTCCAAGAAACAAAAGTGAAACTAAGCTTTGTTGTGTTAAATTCAACATTTGTCAAGGTCAGGCACAAACGTTAGGGAGTCATGAATGAGAAAACAAACATTTAAACACAAATAACTTTTAGACTCTTTTCATTTGCCCTTTTTCAGCCCTTTAAGATAATATTAGTTTAACAACTTTGCAATTATAAGGGAGTTAGAAACTTGTTTAAAAATGAGAGCGTTTCACATGATTACCCGATTCCACAAGCTGGAGGAAAACCCCAGTTGCATTTCAAGGTTGTGGAAACTACAGGAACTGGCAAGACTGGAAAGAGGATTGAGAAGTGAGACTGCTGAAAGTCTCCATTGGAGCGGTTTACCTGATAGATTAAAATGTCCCTAATTCCCTGCCATTTTAGCTGCCCAGGACATTGGAGGCACTCATTTTTCTCATTTGTCTGCTTTTATAAATAATGTGTCCTGGACTTACCATTCCTAGGAAGTTTTATGATAGACTGCAGTTGTTTTTCATTGACTAGTTTCTTTAAGATCCTGTTCAGTATAGAGTTCTCTCCCATTCTGTTGTGGGGGACACTTAAAATAGCAGATAACAATGAAAATGATACCAATTATATTCAGTTCCTTTTTTTCATCAAAATATAAGCACATAACCTACCAGTTTGTCTAGGAAAGCTTTTCTGAAGCCGGTGGCTGCCTGCTTGAGAAGAGCAAGACCCAGGCTGAAATTGAATTTTACTATAAATGATGAGGTTATGCAGAGCTGCTTTCCCAATTTAATGCAGAAAATTCAATTAAGGAAAAGAGCGATGCATTTAAAGTTAAGTATGAGATACAGTGATTGCTTCTACCAGTGCCAGTGGGAGTTAAGTACTCAGCACCTCCCACAGTCAGGTCTTGCACAATTTACAGGGGAGCAAAACTTATTGTAAACACTGCTCTCACCATTTATGTTCAGAATTGCTGATTGGCAAGGTTTTACCTTCCTTCAGCAGGAGTTTCCCTGTTACTAAATTTTTGTGGATAAAGCAGCTTTAACATCCACCCTCAGTTTAGATTTTGTTTGGCAATTATTACCAGTGGCAACTGTTACAGGGACTAGAGCTTTTGAGAGGGAGTCATTATAATAAGTGGAGTACTCTATAAGTATACCCAGATTTTTAGTTATGTAATAGATCTATTACAGGACTTAAGGTTTTTCCTGTTCTCTTATTTTACAGCAGAGGACAAAATGATTATGCAAGGCAATCATTAAAACTGACTGTGCATCTGCAAAGCTTTATACCAGGGGTGCAGAGCTGGCCTTAGGAAAAATGGCACCCTGAGCAAACTTGCTTTTTGGCACTCCTTTCTCCACCTGGCATCCAGCCTCCCCAGTGTCTGACCTCATGGCCCAGCAGAGAACAGCAGCCTAGAGTAGAAGGTGCCAACAGCGGTGCTCAGACAGAACGGCTTCCCTTTCTGCTCAGAGTCCAGTGAGAAATACTTGAGGCCCAGGGCAGTGATCAAGAGCAGCAGGACACAGCTGGAGAGTGCAGCACAGGCTCCCCAGGTGCCCCACTTAATCCTCTGCCACTTCCCCACCCCTGCTGGAAACCCCCTACTGTTTTAGGATATAAAGGATTAGGATTAAAAAATGAATATCCAAAAATATTTAATATAAAAATTTAAAACTATGCGATACAATTTAATAAGTATTCAAAATATTCAACATAAATGATATATAAAAACATTTAATAAAATTTTGAAAGTGATCTGTTTAACCTCTTCTGATCAGGTTAAATGGTTAATTAATAACAACTGCTGCTGGATGGGAAGGAGGCAGAGGCAAAGCTTACGACACAACACAGCCCACATGAAGCCACAGGCTGGGAGGGAGGGAGCACCTGTGAACAAGTAACTAATTGCTTAATTGACAAGTCATTAGGCCACCTGCCCTTTTTCTCTTTAATCTCATAGATTGATGCCACAAAATTTTGACCTGGTTAAGTCTACTTCCCTCTATTCTGTTAAGAAGCCTGCGAGATTAGCAAGATGGGGCAGTCAGTTTTTGAGCCTTGCTCTTTTTGCTGCAGCTGACATCTAGCAGAAAGTGACTTTAAGATACTACAACTACTATAGGTCAATTTTAAGTTTGTTTAAAATTGTAAAAATGCTTTTAACTTCAAATAGTAGAAGTTACTTCTTAAACATGTTGGTGGGTTCTACATTCAATAAAAAGGGATGGAACAAGATCCCTTCTAAGTACTGTAGTTTTGCATTTTTTGGGTTGCATCTTAACAGGTCTTAATAGCTTGATGTATATACACCTAGATCTGATTTACCAAGCCATATGACACATAGAGTCCAGTTGAAGTAATAGTACAATTTCAGACACATATTCTAAAAAAAAAAAAAAAATCCCACTTACCACACAACACGTTAGAGAAAGGAAAAGATATTTAAGAGGAGGATTGAACCCTTAAACCCTGTCTGGGACCCAACACCTCTCAGGCTTTCTTTCCCATGAACAGACTGAAGAGGAAGAATATAGTGGAAGAAGAAGAATGGGATGTAATGAGTCCTTGATTCTTCCCATGTCTTCTTTACCAATTACAGCCCTTCTTCAATTTGTTTCCTTCTTACCTATGAAAGTTACCAAAACAATTTCTCAGGTGGATCTAGGATCATTGCCATTTCCTACAATGTATTCCTGAAACTGTGCTGGTATATTAGCCAATTCTGTACCCTTAGATAGTACATGGGGAAGCAAACAAGTTCTCACCAGAATCCAAGATAATGAGTGGAAAGAAGGAAATCATCAGCATAGTGTAACAACCAGCTGGTGGAAGAGAGGCAGGTAAATGATGAATTTGCTGGTTCTGCTGTTTTTTGCTGGAATTCATAGGAAAGTGGGGTTAGAAGGTACCTGAGGAAGTCATCTAGTCTAAACCCTGGCTCAAGGCAGGATTACCTCGGTCTAAACCATTCCACTTAAGTGTTTTTCTAACTCAGGGGGTGACAATGTTTTTGTGCAAAGTACCAACAATACCCGCAACTTCAACTTGTAAGAAGTTGGTATGCCAGGGCCAGATGTGGCGGGGTGGGAGAGACACAAAGGGCTCAAAGCTTGTAGTGGCAGTGCAGCCCCAGCCCCTTCCCTGCTGCCCGATCTGAGGTACGTGGACCTAACAAAATGCCTTCAAGTGTCATGCTCTGGCACCTGTTGTGGGGGTTGCCTACGCCGTGTCTAACCTGTTCTTAAACTTCTAAGGGTGGAGATCCCACAACCTCTCTTGGTAACCTGTTCTAATGCTTACCCACCCCATAGCAGGAAAATCCTTTTTACTATGCCAGTGGCCTCCAGCAGGCGCAGCCCAGGGAAGCGCTGGGAGCCATGGAGCCACTGGGCCGCCCCCAGCACCGCAATCCCTGCACCTACCACAAGCACCCTGGGCTGGGGCCACTGGAGATCACCCGCTGCCCCAAGGGAGGAGGCTTGCCCTGGTGTAGCCCACACTGGGCACAAGCAGAGGGAGGGCTGGTTGTTCGCACGCACTCAGCTGTGTCAGTGTGGTGAGGCCCAGCTCTCCCCAGGGCCACCTCCACCCCAGGCAGCCTATCCAGCCATCATTTCCATTAACCCATCAGTTCATTGCCCATTCTAAGGCACTTACTCCTTTTCCCATCCCCTTTGGCACCAGAGAATAGCCTGTTGTCATCATCATTATAGCAACCCTTCGTGTATTGAAGACTTAGTCAAAACTCCTTTTAGTTTTTTCTTCTTCACACTAAATAGCCTAGAGCTGAAATGGACTTCCTAGCAGTCTGTTTCCAAGTAGCAGCCCTGTTTCATCACAAGACACACCAACTCAGATGTATATCTTCCAGGAAGAGGTGGAGAACAATGACTTGACATGTTGACTTCAGAGAGGAACCACAGTCCTGGTTACTATTCTACAGGATAAGATCAGAAGTCATACTCAGTATAACTCTTATGCCACAACCTTTTGACCCAGTTATGTGTACTTCCCCCTGCTCTGTTAAGAAGCTTGGGGAGATTAGCAGGTGCTTTAGAAAGGAATGTTAATAAGCCACCTTGGCAGCTGGCATCTTTTTCCCTCAGGGTAGTGTATTGAACAGCTGGAGCAATTGGTAGTGACATATAAGGGCTTGTCTAGTGGGACAGCTGGGAAATTAAGGAAATTCAGCCAGAAGTGTGAACTTTACATAAGATAAAGTGACTTAAGCCACCCTAGGGAGTCTCTCATTCAGATGCAAAATAGGCTTAAATCTTTATAGCTTAATCCTTCCAAGTGAGGAAATGGTTACAAGGCAGTTAAATCAAAATAGTTTAGTTCTTCAGGGAAAGGAGAATGAGCTATGTCCGTATTTAGCTCTTTCATATTCCTTTAACTGTGTGCCCTCATTAGGGATTGCCCAGTAAACCTATTGACAAAAAAGACTCTCATCCTGTAAATGCAATAGTTATACAAAGTCTCTGGGTAGTCCAGACAAGAATCTTTGGGTAGATGTGATATATTTTTTTAGACAAACTAAATACTTGGAAAAATTGTTCTTTGCAAGCACATCTACCCAAAGAACCTTGTCTGCTTGTGCCTTTAGACCAACATGGCTTGACTTGAGCCTGCATCTTAACAAGCATTAGCAAGGCAGTCCAGTCATGTGAAGCTAATTCAGTTGAGCTAGAAGGACTGAAAAGAACACAACACTTTTTCCCATCAAGACTGGGACACGTTGTGCAGAACAAGGGAGTGGTTTTTAAGAGGAAGGTTAATCTGGTACTCAAGGAAGCTCAGAGCTTAGTTTACTCTTAACCCACCCTGTTGTTTCCACTCATTGCAGGGTGCTCAAAACCTATGTCTGATTCTACAATACTGTCTGGTGACCCACAGTAGACTGAGAGGCAAAGATCATGTGCCAGGTCTTTTGTTAGGTTCTTTGCTTTCATCTCAGCTGAGGAACCAGGCATTTGTTGGACTTGTTCATCTTCGTTTTGATAAAGTAGTTCCAAATGCGGATTGTGTTTAACTGTGGCTATCACATAGATGGGAGCAGGGTAGCAGACGTTGTGCTTCCCCTTTTTCTGGGTTAGGGAGGGTAGCTCCTGTATGTCTTTGCTGAATGGTGAAATGTAGAATCACAAGACAGAAGAACTGGGATTTCTGGGGCTCCTAGTCTTCTAGACCAGAAGGTGCAGCAGGAGCACTATCATTTAATTGGGGAGGAGGGGGGAGATAAGAACACACCTGGTTTTGTTTCATCCTTACTTAAATATCCTGTTCCCTCCTAGAGAGAGAAGGGGGGATAGAGGAGACTCCTTGTTTCTAGGGAAAATTTGAATCAAAGATACTACTTTTCCCTTGCCTTGGGGCAAAGCGTTGACCTTGTGAGTTCCCTTTTCCCATTTAGCACTCAACATTGGCTTGGGGAGAATGACTAATGTGTAGTACAAGCCCTGATAGGAATAAGTGGGGATGGAAGATGGAGGGGAAAGAAGCTGGAAGGGATGAGGAGGAGCTAATGTTAGGATCATACTGAAAAACACTAAGTGAAGCAGTAGGGAAAAGACCAGAAATGGCATGGGACACAGTAACTGTGTAGAAATTGGGATGCCATGAGACATATTCCTCCATAAGATGTTTTAAAATCCATCCTTCTTATTTGATATCAATGGAGATTTTTCAATTCTGTTGAATCCAAACAATAACATTTCTAAGAGTCCAAGTGGACAGCTCCTGGGACAATTTCTCTTCTCCATCCCATCAGGCACACAGCTCTTTTGTTGGCTGGCGGGCTGCCTGACAGCCTTTTCAGCTGCTTTGTTTGCCAGCCTTGTCCCTGTTCTCTTGCCAGAGGGTGATGCAATGCTGCATCGGCATTTGACTTCAATATCTATTGGGTCAATCAGAAAACAAGCATGGTGCTTTTTCACATTGTGAACTGTTAGATGGACATGGGGCCAGGCCCAGTCATCCAGGACACTAGAAACCTCCAATTTGTTTTGGTCCTTACTGACAACTATCATCAGGCTTGTTGGTTTAAAATGTTTCCAATAATGTTGCACAAGGACAATCTAAAATTTTACCAGGCTGGGAGTTAGATTGCATTAATAACAGAAGGTCATAGAAGATGAGAGGTACCTCACTGCTTGACTAATAAGTTAGAATAGGCTGAGACAATAAGAAAACTTACATTAGCAAGAGAGCTGAGACCAGAAGTTAGAACTAGGTTTGAAAGAAATATTTGCCAGTTGAGCTGCCCTTTGGAAAGTCTGTCTCCAAGTGAGTTGCTAAATATCTTTCAGCAATGGCATTGGGTGTGGATTCATACCAGTTTCTCTTTTTTCCTAGGTCCTTCTCCTGTTTGCATTTGTTTCTTGTCACTGGCTAGAAATTAATAAACTTTGTTTGCTCAAGGAGTGGTTGGTTTTTAGGTTAAAGCAGCCATAGAGTTACTTTGAGACAAAATCTTTATTATCCATTAACTTGGTGACCCTAAATAGCCTCGGGGTTTGCTGATTTTATTGTCTCTCTGGCTTCAAAGTGTCATATGTCAAGGGTTGAAATTTGACATGTTGAAATATATGATAAGACTGGTGTTTAACAATGTTGGAACTGCAGTGTGGGCTGCATGTCACGTTGGACAAGAGCTATGTTGTTTGTAGATCTCATCCATGAGAAGAAGGAAGCAATGTCATCTGCAAAGACACTGGTGTTCTCTTCTAAATCACTGCTTCATAGCCCCAGGCTTACATCTCTCATTTCTTAGTTTACCAATGGCCATTTGGGGCAGTGAAGGAATTTTATAATTTTAGGCAGGATTTCTTTACATTTGGCCTCTAAATTGTGAATACAGACATTAGTATTGGCTTATGTGTTGGGGATACAATACATCTAAAATAAAACCTCTTAACCTAAAATTCTTATCTGAAATTAAACAATACCGGTGGAAGTTCCTCCTTCGGGCTGAAACAACTCTTCCTTCTTTATCTGAATAATTCCAAGTCCCCTACCCTGTTGAAATACATGGGCTCGGCCCCTCCCCACCATACCTGCTACATGACCTTAGATAGCAAACTCTTTTGAAATAGGGTCCATGCTTCTTTTCACGCAGACCACAGGGCATGTTTCTGATGTACAAAAAAAAATCAATTTACTAGCTTTTCTAAAGTGACTAGTTTTGGAAATTCCCTGGGGGAGGATGGGGAGAATCTGGAAGTGACGTGATTTTTAAGAAATTGGGGACCTACCTGCCTTCTGAAATATAGCCCTTTTAAAGTAACTAAAATATTGAGGGACTTTGAAAAAAATTGTTTTGTAGCTAAAGCGCAGTTTTAGGATTCATGAGTCCTAGATTCTGTTCCCAAGGATGCGTTATATTTCTGCAGCATTGAGCACTTAGTGCAGGGGTCAGCAACCCCCGGCACATGTGCTGAGCATGGCACACAAGGCCATTTTGCTCGGCACACCACCACCAGCCTGGGTCCTAGGCAGCTGCTGCCAGCCATGAAGCCTGGGCTGCTCCCAGCAGGTGGCTGGGAAGCTGTAAGCCCTGCTGCAAGCAGACTGGGCTCCATGGTTGGCAGCAGCTACCCAGAGCCTGGGCCAGTTGCAGCCAGGAGGCTGCAAACATCTGCCTGGGCTCTGGCATTAGCTCCATACTGGGAGGTGCATGCTTGCTTGGGAGTGGATGGTGGGGGAGCTGCCTGAGGCAGTGCAACCCTGGCCTCTCCCCCACTGCCAGCCCAGAGCTGATGACTGGGTTCTGGAGCCTGGTGCGGCTGTTTGTAGCCAGCCTGGGCTCTGGGCAGCTGCAGCTCTATGTCCCTGGCATCAGCTCTATGCTGGTGGCAACTGCATGTGCACCTCAGAGTGGACAGCGGGAGGGCTGTGCTGCCTCAGGCCTTATCCCCACCGTCCGCTCCAAGGTGTGCGTGCACCCACCAGTATGGAGCTGATGCCACAGCCTGGAGCAGCTGTTTGCAGCCTCCCAGCTGCAGCCAGCCCAGGTTCTGGTAGCTGCTACCAACCATGGAGCCCCGGCTGATTGCAGCAGGGCTTACAGCTAAGCCTGCCTGACTCCCACCTGCTCCGAGCCCAGCCCCAGCCCAGCTCCCCACCAGGATGAGATTGGTGCTGCCCCTTGCCAGGAACACTGCACCTTTTGCCGGCTTAGCTGTGCAGGTGGGTGGGTGGTTGGGCTGATGGGCAGGCTCTGGGCCTTGCCCAGCCTTGCTACAGCCTGGCGGCTGGCTCCCTTGGGAAGCACAGGGGCTCTGGCAGGCCCAGGGCATTGCTGGGTCAGACTTTGTCCAGTGGCTCTGTGCACCTGCGCATCTGGTTCTGTGTGTTTGTCTGCCTCTGTCTGGTTTTGTGTCTGTGTGGCCACACGTGTCTGGATGTCTCTGTTCTGGCTCTGTGTGTTTGTGCATGTGGTTCTCTGTGTGCATGTGTGTGTGTCTGGTTCTCTCTTTGCTCTCCTTTTTCTTTCTCTTTCTCTCTCTTTGCTTTCTCTTATTTGGCTCTTTTCTCTTTCTCTCTCATTTGCAACATGCTCAACAAAAAATGAATGCACAACAACAAAGGCAACATTTATGATTATTGAATATACTAATACGCAGTGCGTCCTGCAATGTACCCCCCCCCGCCACAATTTTGTTTTTCTGGCATGCTGGCACTCTGGCACCTTCCAAGGTAGACATTGTATTTTTTCGGCACTCTGGCCAAAAAACGTCGCCTACCCCTGACTTAGTGTTTTCATGCCTCAGTTATTATGTCTGCAAAAATGAAGGTAATAGTCCTTTGTAACCTCAAAGAACTATTGAAACAGTTGGTGGCATTTAAACACTATAGATCCTGAAAGTTCCTATAGTTACTGCTGTTTTGGGGAAATATGCTATTTTACTTGTTTATATTTGTGTTTATATGAAGTCTTTTGTTAATGAGGGAGAATGTGTTAATTATGCCTCACATATACTTCCCATGTGCTGGAATGTAATCTTGCTCAAAATACTAAAACTTTTAAAATATAGAACAGAAAATTAAAACAATCCTAAATATTGAATTTTCAACCAAACCTTTTACCTTCAATTTGAGAGGATACATGCCTATTAACTTGCTATTAAAACATGCTTACCTGACAAGGCTGTTTCTAAAGATGGTGGGGTTCAAGTTGTATGCTGCTGGGTGCGTGCAGAACTGCAGCTTTGGCAGGAGATTCTTGAGAAAACGGATCACAGGCATCCAACTTCTCAATATGCCAAAACCTTTGTTACATCAGCTGGACAGTCTAGGAAAGCAGTAGAGAAGGGGCAGTAGGTAACTGGCAGGGTAGAGTGGCACCTTATATACTAAATAGATCAGATATATAGCATAAGCTTTTGTGAGCCTAAGCTCATTCATCAGATAGTGTGAAAGGACATGCACAGAAAAGTGTATACGACTACCATTTGAGAGAGGACAATGTGACTTTTTTAGCTTACGGAAAAGGAGCACTTTATCATTTGCAGCCTATGTTACTTTGCTAAAATAAGGCAGTAAATCTAAGAGCATTCAGGTCTTATTCTTACAATGCACTGAATGTTACCCTATGGTGCCAAATGTTCTTTTCAGTTTGGAAAATAGTCAGTAAAGGCTTTTAAACAGAATTATAAAAAGACGCAGCTGACTGATGTTCAAGACTTGGTCTGTCTTTCTCTCTCCCCAGGCCAAGAAGTGTAGATGCAGAGGACTATTCTTGTTCTGGGAAGGTGCTTTTGGGGGGTTGATTTTGAGTCCACGTGGCTGTGTTAGATGAGGCAGGTTGAAGAAGTGCATCAGGTGCATGGAGCAGAACACAGTGCGCTTTGTGATAGTCCTGAGTAAAACTTCATTCCCACTTGTAGTTTCACCTTTTTTTTTGTTTAAAATCTCTTTAGTTGGCTGATCTCTTTCCTGTAAGTGGGTGGCCAGGGAGCTAGAATAAAAGTCCCAACAGCTAGCTAAGCCCTGTACTTAGGACAGGCTCTGTTTTCAGACGAATATACTAGGAGTACTGGGGATCAATCAGCAAAGCCATTTCCAGCTTCCATCAGTTAGGAGGGGAAAAAGGACACATTTTTTCCCCTTTAGTAGCCTTTGCTGGCTACAGTGGGCAGATTCACTCTTAAGTCTTCCCTAAAGAACGTCTTTTGTTTTTGGACCTCTGCACCCACCCCACACTTTGGAGTGGAGGGGGACAACCTTTGGTAGGTGTGCCACAAATTCACCTCCACGCCCTTGCCAAGTGCCACTCGGATGTCCATTTTCTGTTGCCTGCCTTGCCTCTCCCTGATCTGGTGCCTGTGCTATTTGAGCCACCTGTGCAGCTGGTTAGACACCCCTGCTTTAGAGAAAGAGAAGTTCTCTAGTTTCAGATAAGTCAGGTGCTTGCTCTGAGTCATGTGCTATGTGAGTGCCGCCCCTGGCATACATTTACATGGCATGTAAATCCTGGTTTGTTATGCCTAGATCTTCCTTGTGCTTTTTATGTGGCCTTAAGTGCAGACACCTCAGCTGCAAAATGACAGGAAAAGCTCTTTTCAGTGTCACAGAAATGTGAGATTTAAACAGGATTTCGGTGCATTCTCACTGTACTCAGAAAAGCCTTTAGTTTGCCTGCTGTAGATATGTGTTCATGTTTCTCTAATTGTTTTTTTGTTTCTTAGTAATTGGTGATTGAAATCTAGTTAGTTAACTGTGCCTGTTTCATTGGGAATTGATTACAGTTCTGAGGGGTGTGATATCTTGTATGAAATTACATTCAAAAGCAAGGAGAACATAATTTTAAAAAATTAAATACTGATTTCAAGCAGAAGGGTGTGGGCAGAATTTAATTTATGCCGTTGGTGTTAATGTCCTATATCTGGCAATCTCTACTTTTAAATGTGATGTAAATCAGGTACTTGCAGCTGGCTGCTTCAGAAAAAGGTTCTTGAAAGAATGGATACAAATGATCATGTCATGCCAAAAGCTTATAGGTGTTTAAAAAGGATTAGTAGGTAACTGCATTTGATTTTTGGTAGGTGCAATTGCATTTGTTTTGGGACTTTTTTCTGAGTGTGGAAGTCAAAGAAATCTCCAGCAGGAAGGGACTGGTTTATACTTTGAAATCAGAACTGTGTTGCTTGCAGATTAATGCAGCTTTTAGGTTTTGTTCCTACATTGCACACAGCTGAATGTCACACAGGGGAAAAATACTCTTTCCAGTTGAAAAGGCTTTTGGGGGAAAAGAAGGCAGCAATGGATATCTGACATGTGGCCTGTTCTTTCCCTCATCCCTCAGAATTATATATCTAGAGGCGTGGTTTTGTTTGGGGAGGTTGCTTTTGCGGCACTAGTTTGAATGTTCATATGGCTGAGTTAGGGAGGCAGCCAGCTGAAGAAGTGCATCAGGTGCTTGGAGCAGAACAGGTTGTGAAGGCGGCAGGTGAGGAATTGATTCCAATTCACATTCAAATACTTTGTTTTTGAATAAACATGACCCTGCTCTTGCCTGGAGCTCCTCCTACTATAAACTGATGGGATTATTCATGGGCCAGGGAGATAGAAAAACAACCGTTTGGCCAAACCCCTTTCCTAAGAGCTGGCTTTATTTTCAAACAAGACCAGGTAAGTTCAGAATATGGGGCACAAACCAGCCAAGGCTTTGGCAGCTTCCACCACTTGGGAGGTGGAGGAAGCATTTTTTCTTGGTAGCCCTCACTGGGCACATCTACACGTGCAATTAATGCGCACAAATAAACTCTGGAACTTATTGCTCTGGAGTTTTTTTGCTCCCTGGCATGCAAAAAAACTCCAAAACAATTAGTTTCAGAGTTTATTTGTGCCTAGCATGTGCCCAGGTCAGCCTGCCAGCCCAGGGCTACTCCAATGGGGCTCCATGTGCTGTGGAGTGGCTGGCTGGGGCACCAGGGTGCTTCAGCACTGGCGCTGCCTGCTGGCTTGCTCCACACTGAAGCACCCTCATGCCCCATCACCATCTAGACATGCATTTAAGCACAGTAATTTACTACACTGTCGGGTTGTATTTGTGGCTGATGGGATTATCCGACAGTGCAGTAAATTAGTCTGCACTGGCTTAATTGCTGCACACATGTAAATAGTGACTCTTTATTGCACAGTTCATTAGTCTACTGCACAGTAAAGCGCACATGTAGATGATGTGCCCGCTCACTACTGCGGTCAGCCCAGTTTTAAGTTTTCCCTTATCTTAGGTCTCTTTTTCTGCCCCAGCCCTTACCTTAGAAGGGATGCCAGCTGCCCGTGTTTTGTGGCTGCAGTGTGCCCCCAGAGATGAACAGATGAAGCCCCCAGAGGCATAAACAGTAATACTGCAGAGGTGAGTGTGGGCAGCAAGGCCCAGGGCCCTGTCACATCCCTCAAACAATTCTCCTCTATCCGTATACTAGCCTCATGCATGTCAGCGCTCACACCCTCCTCTTGGGCAACATGTTCTGAGTCTGCAGCCTGTCAGCAGGGTCCTCTTGGCTCCCCCTCCTCTGGCCTAGAGCCTGACTGCAGTATTTTCTCATGTGCACACACACACATGCATGCATACACATATATACACATAGGACCTGAGCCTGAGTCTCCAGCCTGACAGCAGTACTCCTCCCTTCACCCCAAGGACTGAACTCTAAGCCTGAAAGAAAGATTCGCCTCTCCCCATCCCACAAGACCTGAGCCCCAGCTAACAATGGCACTCCTCTCTTTCCATGTCCCCAGAAGGGCCCGAGCCCCTACGCTGACAGCAGTAGGGCCTGTGACTGGGCACAGGGTCCTTTGATGAACATAAGGAACCAAGATAAGTTTGGTTGGACACCAGCCTCAAGTTTGGGAGGTCAAGGTTTGTCTTTCAACTGAAAATGTGTGTCATGAGCCAGTGACTTCATGGACACATTTTAAATACTGAACAGCTCAAGTCGGGAAGGATGTTTTGGCTAGACAGTCATTAATAGTTGATTTTCCCATTAATGTGTTGAATTTGATGTTAATGCTCATTTTCTGCCTTGTAAATAAAGCATTGATGTTGGGTTTTTTCCTGGTCTGGGCATGTTCCATTGTAGCAGAGCCCTTAATGCACTGCTTCAGGGTGATGCAGTAGGATTAAAATTTATTTCTAGGCATATGAGGTGGAATTCAGGAGTTTTGCCTGTCTTGTGCCGTCTGGATAGCTTTGCATGCAATCTTGGGTCTCATATGAACAATTGCCTTACTCTTGGACTATCCATTTGCATCATACAGGAGAGAATAGCAATTTTTTGAATGTAAAAGAATTGGTTTCATAGAAGGATTGCCTGAGAATGGAAATGTTCTCTTAGATGTAGTGATGTGGTGTTTTTAACTTTCTGTGAATTAAAACTAGAAAAAAAAACCCTTGGGACTTGATTTGCTCCCATTCAATGGCAAATAAACCTGTTGGCTTTAATGACACAAGACCAAGCCTTGTTGAGTTAAGTATTTGTGTTCACTTCTGGCCAGCCTACTGAATGCAGTTGGAGAGACCCTGCTTTCAGTAAATGAACCCACTTGAGCCATCGTGATGGTTAGACTTTCTGGAACCTGAACTAGCTTGTTCAGAGGTGACTGGTTGTTCTTGAGTATTTCTGCACCACATTGTGTACTGGAGACAAGCCCAGAGAGTCCTTGGCTTTTGATGCTGGAAAGCTTAATGTCTGTCAGCTCCATCCTCTATATGAGGAAGAAAAATATACTGGGGAAAACACAAGGATATTTTGTGGGGCATGGATACATTGAAGAGGAAGTGGGGAAAGAACATGGTAGGGGAACCTTCAGAAACAACCTTCCTTCTGACTCATTTTCTCAGGGACTTGCAACTGACTGATAATCTTAAATTAAAAATCCCAAGACCTCTGTGCTTTCCCAAGCCAGACTGTGAGAGAAGAGAAAGCCGGCGGCAAAATGGCACAAGGCAGCGGGGAAAAGCTCTCTGGCATGCTCCTGGCCTCATGTAGGTGCTTGACTGACCTTTCTGAAAAGACTTGTGGGTAGGAACTGGGCAGGAAAAATGTGTAGGTGGGAAGGAGAGTTGAATGAAGGCAGGGCTAAGTTTTCTCATGTACAGAACTGCCTTTGAGTTGCAGAAAAATAAATGAGGAGTTAATGCTACTCAAGTCACAAGAGAGCCATGGTTTGACATCTAGTACTGGCACAACTACTCTCAGTGATACAGTATGTATCACTGAAAATGGAGAATGCCAAGGGATTGCTTCTCTGCCTAACCTGAAGATCTGCCATGGGGAATCCACATACCCATTTCTAGGATGTTTCTCCATTTTCTGGCTGTCTTTCCATGGCAAGTTCACAGCCCTGCCAGTCTACTGGCTTAAAAATAGAATACAAGGATCTGGTGGCTGTTAAGTATCAGAAGTGTCTTAAATATATGTTTAAATTAGATATTACCTTTTTGGTAGAGGACCTGTTATTAATTCAACACAGGTACCCACATAGAAAAGTTCCCTCTGTCTTGTTTCCCACTTTCTGAGAAATAAAATCTTCTTAAATTTGTCTGTATATGTCCCTTCTTAATGTAAGCTCATAATAAGGCCAGCATTTAGAAAAGTTGTTTTCTCCTGAAAGGTTTGGTACAAGTTCTGCTAGTTAAGTATCCTTGCAATAGCCCTTTCTATAAGATTTTAGCACCGGATATCAATTAAATTCTTAGAGAATAAAACTTTATAATTTCAGAACTAGATTTCCTTCCAAATTCTCAGATGCACAACTTCAGTCTTGGGTGGCTGATTTGTTAAATAAATCAGTAGTTCAAGTGGGGGGAAAAAAGCAGGTTAATAATTAGTAGTGTGATTTTACGCATGCTAGCACCTACGCAACTTTTTCCGGTGTATAAAGCAGAGTGCAAGAATCTCAGTAGGGATAGGGATGTGGAATTTGAGTATGATGCAAAATGAGACCTAGGAGCCGGTGGAGTGACTAAATGGCACAGCAATTTTATAGCATTAAAAAGGTGCTGGGGAGGGGAGGGCAGAGTTGCTGCTTCCTACTGAAGCTATTGCTTATTTAACTTATGTGGTAGAGGATTGCCTTTGTTCTGAAACAGAGCATTCTGGAGTCTTTATGTGCTGCTCCTCTAGGGGTGAGGCACTTAAATATAACTTAATCCTGGAGAGCAATGTGTATTATTGCTAGTGGAAGAAACTTGTGTGGTTAGTCTTATTCAGTGAAAGTCAGTGTGGAAGCAGGACTCGGATTCTTATTTTCCAAGTCCTGCGCTCAGATCATCAGACCAAGCCTTTCCTTTCCACAAAATGGTCGTATGTGTGTAAAATACTGGGAAACTGCTGAGTGTGCAGGTATCTATAGCAATTCTGACAATTCATCCCTTTGGGACAGCTATGACTCCTTTTAGAAATGGCAGCTATATATGCCCAAGATTTCTGAGAGTTGGTTTAGGTGGTCCAGTGTACATTCCCCTTAAATAGTTCTTAAATATCAGCACTATGGATGGGTCAATTAGACATGGTAGAAAGGCTTTAAGTAAGCCATGTAAGTCAAATTTGTAAAAACCTTTTAACATAATTAGGAAAAAAACCTTTTCTCACTGTTTATCAAGAATGTCCCCCCCCTTTGTCCCTAATCCCTTTTATGTGAAGATTTCGAAGTGTTTTGGAAATACAAACAAATCCTTGCAGTTGCCACAATGAAGCAGCTGATTACTACCCTCCATGTAATATGGGTGTGAAGCTGAGACACATGGAGGTTAAGTGACACCCAAAGTCACAATGGAGTGTTGTGTCAGTGCTAGCCCGTCAACTCTTACCTCCAGCCTCAATGCATCACTGTCTTTTCTGCTCTCAGGAGGATGTGGGGCTGAGTCTTCATGTGCTTACACAACTGTTACGATGGCAGAATAATTGGATTTGCATCAGGCTCAACCCCAAGAGAGCAAAGGATCAGCCTGGTTTATTTCTTGGCTTTTTCATTCATTGTATGAATCCTTTGGTTGTATTTCATATTCCCAAAAACAAACCCCTTCTTTCTGAAATTCTATTGTATGGATTTAGCCAAGAGATTTCACCCTGTCCCACCCGCTAAGATGCGGGCCAGGTTTTAAGCCTTTCCAGATTGCTAGTGTCACGATTGCGCTCTTCTGTTCTGCAGTTTGCAAGCAGCCCAGTGTCATAGCCTGGGGGGTGTTGCTTGAATTACTCTGGAGTTAAGGCTTTTGTAAAATAGACTAGACAGGGATCGACTGGTCTATACATGCATCTATTTTTTACCCAGTGCTAAGGCTGTGGAAAATGTAGCATGTAATGGCATGAAATAACGCGGGAAAGTTTTCCCAGTGTAGCTGGCCTGATGATCCAGCAGATAAGCGATGGGACTGAAGGCTAAAAAGGGAATGCTATTCTTTTACTGAGCAGCATTATTCCCCTGCCATGGGCAATGTAAGATGAAGGCCTTCGTTTTTCTGTCTCACTCTTTCTGTTACATACTTCTCTTATGCTTCAATCAGTCTTCTAGTCTTCATCCACTCTTCCATCTTTCTTCCTTCAAGGCCTTCCTTAGCACACACCTCTTCTGAGCAAATCACTTTAAGATCAAGAGGTCTTTTAAGATGAGTTGTTTTCATGTATTAGAAAGGCTAGATATCAGGAGGCGCTACTTCACGGTCAGGGCGGCTAGGATCTGGAACCAACTTCCAAGAGAAGTGGTGCTGGCCCCTACCCTGGGGGTGTTTAAGAGGAGGTTAGATGCACATCTTGCTGGGGTCGTTTGACCCCAGTACTCTTTCCTGCCATGGCAGGGGGTCGGACTAGATGATCTGCTCAGGTCCCTTCTGACCCTAGAAACTATAAAACTATGAAAGGCTTGGACTGATATCAGAACTGAACATGTTTGAGCATTTTAGCTCTTCCTTGGGCAACTGCTTCCTTTGCAAGGGTTGTTACTAACAATCATAAGTGTCTGGAGCACACAGGCATCACAAGTCACAAATGGAATAAAGCTTGAAGTTACTAAATTGCTCAACTGAAGGACAAACATGAAAATATTTCTACTTTTTGGGAACTTCCACATTTTTGTTTCTTTTAAAGTGTGGGGCAGGGAAGTGCAATGAACTTCAGAGATGTGTGTCCAGTTGGTGGGATGTGTGGGCTTCACTGTCAAGCCCTAAAGAAGGGAAACTGCAAGAGAGAAATGAGAGAGGAAATTGTAGGCAGTAAGGGGGGCTGTCTGCAAGGATCAGAATTCCTAATGATGACTCCTGGCAAAGTCATTATGTGGTCATGACTCTGTGTCCTTGGGACTGTTTCGTGCAGGGTGGTTGTATCAGCGCAGTTGCGTTGCAAGAGGAGAAGCTTTGCTGTGGTAAGCTCCAGTTCATAGTGGTGCAACGTGTGGGCACTCAAGGTTTGTACCATCTCTGCTGCTTTGGTATAGTTCCCTCTTTGTGCAAATATCATTGTGTGGAAACTATCTCCCAGGAAGGGCTTCTGCTTGGGTAGAAATGCAAAAAAATAGTTGGCACAACACCAGCAGAGTCTCCCTATGCATTTGTGCCTGAAAGCTTGCAAAGAACATTTTTTCCAACTATTCAGTTGGTCTAATAAAAGATAATCACATTTACCCAAAGAACCTTGCCTGCCAACAACTAGTTGAGATTTTTTTCAGTCCCCTAAGTATTGGTATCTCAAAATGTGTTACCAGTTTTTTTGCTTTGTTTTGTTTTGTGAAAAATATCAGTCATTGAGAATTCTTAATTACATTTGATTTATTTTCTTTAAAAAAATTAAAAATCTGAGGACTAGCATCAAAACATTTTGATAAATCTCTCCTTATTGAAAAGCCAGTTTTCAGTAAATCAGAATGTTCAATCGCTGTTTGATAGGAATTTTGATTGTAAATGAATGAACAGAGATCCATTGAAATGGATTAATTTCACACCCTGCACAATGAGAGTGACATCAAAGTATTTCACTGGCAAAGAATTATTTTGAGCAGCTCTCTACCCAGTTAATGAAGGCAGAAACCTTGACTGGACTTGTACCACTCAAGAGGATTTTTATTAGGTTTACTCTTAATGACTTCATAGATTTCATAAATTTCATTGACATTTGGGCTGGAAGGGACCCCAGAGGATCATCGAGTCCAGCCCCCCGCCCCAGGGGCAGGAAGTCAGCAGGGATCATAGGATCCCAGCAAGATGAGCATCCAAATGTGTTTTGGAGGCATTCAAAGTGGGTGCTTGAACCGCCTCCGGTGGCAGTCTGTTCCAAACCTTGGGGGCTCGGACAGTGAAGAAATTCTTCCTTATGTCCAGCCTGAACCGGTCATGGTGGAGTTTGTGACCATTCAATCTTGTCATCCCTTGGGGGGCTCTGGTGAATAGTTGTTCCCCCAGATCCTGATGAGCACCCTTGATAAGCTTATAGGCAGCCACCAGATCACCCCTGAGACCGCGCTCTTCCAGCTGAATAGCCCCATGGCTCTCAGCCTCTCATCATAAGGTCTGTTTTCCTGACCTCTGATTATGCACGTGGTTCTCCTCTGCACCTCTCAAGCTTCTCCACATCCTTTTTGAATTGCGGAGCCCAAAACTGGGCGCAGCTGCGACCACACCAAGGCCGAGTACAATGGGAGAATGACATCCTGGGATTTGCTTGAGAAGCATGTATGGATGCAAGCCAGTGTTTTGCTTGCTTTACTAGCCACAGCATCACACTGAAGGCACACTGACCATGACCCCCAAGTCCCTTTCATCTGTAGTGCTAACTAGCGTAGCACT
>NW_017728947.1:96613928-96630303 GCF_001723895.1 Crocodylus porosus
GCATCCACCCATTTCATGAATCTGTCCAGATCTGCCTGGATTACCCTCCTGTCCTCAGGTGTGGATGCTTTAGCCCAGAGTTTGGTGTCATCGGCGAACTTGGCCAGTCCGCTTCTGACACCAATGTCCACATCATTGATGAAGATGTTAAATGGTATAGGCCCTACAACAGAGCCTTGCGGGACCCCACTGGTCACAGCGCACCAAGACTCCCACTGACCACCACTCTCTGGGTCCTACCATGGAGCCAATTCTCCAGCCAGCGGATCATGGTGAGGTCAAGGCTGCAGTTAGCCAGTTTAGCCAAGAGGTGATCATGGGATACCAGATCGAAGGCTTTTTTAAAGTCGAGGTATACGACGTCGATCTCTTCCCCCTTGTCCAGGTGATAGGTCACCTGGTCATAAAACGAAATGAGATTGGTCAGGCAAGATCTACCTGCAACAAACCCATGCTGGCTATTCCTCAGGATATTGCCTTGAGCTAGTCTGTTAAGGATGGCCTCCTTGATAATCTTTTCCAAGACTTGATATCCTTTGGTCTGCAAATTACATTGGGTCTATCTTTATACGGCAGCAATCATTGCTATATCCAGATGCTAATACTGCTCTCAAAATGATGATGGGGATGTATATAATGACCCTTTGCTGTTTTGGATAGAGTGGGTTTCTTCGCTTACCCCAAGCAGCAACAGATAAAGGAGCGGTCAAGGGAATGCAAATGAAAATACCTTTAGCTACAGTTGGAAATGTTTGATCACATGAACCATCTGAAGGCCTGTTAATAAAACATATATGGTTACTAAATATAACAAGGGAAAAGCTACTGAATAACCTTGCATATTTGCTGCAGTTGCATTGCTACCTCCTTAGATAATATTTTACTTCTCTTTCTAGCCTTGCTGTGCTCAGATGTGTGGAATGAAATGTTCTCTTCAGTTTGGAAAATATTTAACAAAGCCTTTTTAAAAATTTAAAGTGCAATTTGCTGCAAGTCTCTAAATAATCTACCGTGTGTATACCCTCCCAGCTCACTGTAAACTGTGAATCAAAGCCTGGAGTGGCTCACTGAGAAGTATATCCATCCAAAGAGTGAATTTGATGCTTGTGAAATGAGCCAGGGCCAGAGCCATCACACTGGGGACTAAACTACTCCATTTGTCAATGAAACATGCACAGTACAAGAGCAGCTGGGCAATTATCCTCTTATGCTGTGCTGCCAATATGTTTCAACCCTGACCTGGCACAACCTCTTCTAGAGATGTGTGACTCAGGCCTTGATCCAGCAAAGCACTTAAGTATTTTCACTGTGCCTTTGACACAGCAAATACTTCAGCTCTTTGCTGGGTTAGGACTTTAGTCTCCATGATCACTCAGGCCAAATTTAGTCCCCTCCTTTGCAGATGCAGATGCCCTTTGGGTGGGCATCAGAGTTGGTGCAAGGCCAAGGAGTAAGGGACTGTATTTGGGGATGTAGCATGGTTGTGAGTGTGCCTCTTCTTTCACTGTGGTTCTCCCTCTCCACAGGGCAGTCTTTCCTGGATAGTACAGAGCAGTAAGCATTGTGTAGTGTTCCCTTCCACTCTTGGCTAACCTCGTTGGACTGTCTACATGGTTTGCTTTTTCTTTTCTCACCGGACTTTGCTAGGTGTGGTGATACTTTCGAAGAGATCAATTCTCTGGCCTTCTAGGCAGAGGAGGGTGATCAGGGTGATACTCAGGCAGGGTGAAGGTCTAATTTGTGGCACACTTGCCCACACTTGCAAAAAGGTTGGCCCTCACTGCTGTAGAATGTACAAAGTTGAGGGTTTGTGGGGAGTGAGATCACAGAACAGGTTTCACAGGTTTCATTTTTCTTCCCTACTTTTGTGGGAGCTGGGACAGGGGAATGGGCTCAGAATCAGGTTCCCCTGGGGTTAGTGTCAGTGTCCGGGGGTGGCAGTGGGGTGCCAGACATGGGTAGCAGGGCCCAGCAGTCAGGGTGGTGGTCCCAGGGGTTGAGGTCGTAGGGGTGGGGATGGGGGCAAGGTTCGGCCACTGGGGCAAGGAGGACAAAACGCAAGTAAAGCTTACCCTGCTGCAGGTAAGTGAAAATATCTCAAAAAAACTTTGGTTGGAATGTCTTGAGTTTGCACTGCCTCGTGCTTGTGTACGAAAGCACCTGTGTTTTGCAAGCATTGGTTGTGTGTTGGTTATGACATTTGGCTCAGGGAGCCAAACTCATTTCTAGTAAAACTCGGTTGACTTGTGATGAATCACACCTGGGACAAGGTCTCTACCTGTGCTCTTCAGCTCCGATCCAACCAAGCTGTTGCAGGCTTAAGCAATGTCTCCTGTGTATCTGGAAGCTACAAGTCTGACAGCGGTATGCACTGATGCATCCTATGGCATAGATTTGCGTGTGTACAAATGGGCTCAAACAGCAGCTCCCAGCAATGGAGCTGGGCATCTAAACTAGTTGAAAATACTGCATTCCAAAATTATTTGACAGAGGAAGGGACATTTTTGCAAAAGGCATTATCCTAGGAATTGGTGAGTCCCAACTATATGTGGCTGTGCAGAAGCAGTACTGAGAAATGTTGTACCTGTAAAGGAGTAAATGCTGACTTTGTAGCCCTCATGATGCTTGGGGATCTGGCACTGTTGGTGCCCCACTAGAGTCCTACCTCATCACTGAAGCCAGCACAATTGTTCTGTATGGCCAATATTAAAAGACTTTCTGCTCATGTCTGTATCTTGCTCCCCATCAATGTGTACAAAAGTGTGGGAGAGAGAGAGAGAGTGAGAGAGGAATGGCTCCCTTTTTTGGCATCCATTATGTATGAGGTCTAGAAGCTGCTTCAGGGAGAGACCTCCTTCCTATTCCTTCTCCTGCAATACAGCTTTGAGGCCTTGCTGTTCTCCAGGGTGCTAACTCTTCCAGAGGCCGACTTCCTCCGGTTCTTGCAAGCACCCACCAGGGAAGGGAAGCAATCCCTCCATGCATAACTGAATTGACTTCTGCTTTTCAACACTCCCTGTGGTACAGGTCACTTGAGAACAGTGCAGGACTGAAGAGCCACGAGAGTAAGGCGGAAAGGTCTGGATGAATTTCTTGAGCACGACTTGGAAATGGGGCATGTTTTGCCTTTGTGAGAGAAGTGGGTTCACTTTGAAATGGTGCTTCTTGGCAGGACCATTCCACATGGTTGTGTTGCATGTGGCTGTGCATGGGCCAGGGATGCTAGCAACCGTCTTCTCTGACTAATGAGTACACCTCCATGTTCTCGACGTGCACTTTGTAGAGCCATGTTCTTGCAATTTTGCAGGTGAAAGGCAACCAGAATGGAGGCTTTAGTTCAATGTTCCAGTTCACCTCTGCACAGGATTATTTATTCACCATATTCTTGGAACTGGTCCAGTCTTTTTGTCTCACCCTGCTAATATATAATTCAT
Source organism: Crocodylus porosus (assembly GCF_001723895.1). Taxonomy (NCBI): domain Eukaryota; kingdom Metazoa; phylum Chordata; order Crocodylia; family Crocodylidae; genus Crocodylus; species Crocodylus porosus. The sequence goes on from NW_017728947.1 coordinate 96,617,363, forward strand.
TAATTCTGCCCCCTCCCCCCCCAGAACATAACCTTTGGAGAAAGGTGGAGATAGGAGGGGGGTTGGTTTTAACATGGTGCAAACTGCATCATCTCTGAAGGACTGGGGGGCTCTTGTTCCTCATAAAGGCTGAATTTGAATCTACTTTTCCTCTACAATCCCAGTATTTGATCAGGACAGTTAAGGCAGCAGACTGTACAGATGGATTTCATTGCTGGAGCCATTGGAGGTAAATACATAGATAAAACGGTGCATGTTTGATGAAAGCAGACAGCTGTGCTTCTTTGCTATGTACTGGCAGATACTGATCACACTAGTGGCAATGCTATAGTTAAGGATCATTCAGTGATTTCATGAGAACTGCCTTTTTATAACATATTCTCTATTACTTTAAGAAGATCAGCAGAGTACATTTACAGAGCATGAATATCATTAAACTTAGTTAGTTGGGATTGCTGCTTTGTATTACCCCCTCATCTAATATCAAAATGATTAAGCAAAATAACACCAGATACTAAAGCACACAGTGCTATGAACACTGCTGATACGGTGCTGCTGTTATCCAGAGTCTGGGGGAACGTGACATACTGGTGGGCATTTGGGGTTTTGGAGAACTGACCATATTTTCAATGGTGAAGTAACTTTGTTGCTGTTGAAAAAGGTTTAAATAAGGATATCCTTGGACCAGGATTTATTTGCAGCTTGGTCAGGGGTTATTTCAATGCAGGCTTGCTACATAGCAGACCTTGTTCCAGGAACACATTGATCACTAGTTTAAAAAATGATCCACTTTTAATTTGAGGCTTCTGGGGGGCCTGTATTTAATGAAACTGTGTTTTAAACCATGACATGTCTTTGGTGAATTTGAAAGACAAAATTTTGAAATAGCTAAAATGGACGGGAATGGGACAATCGCAGAGTGAGGTCCTAGAACGAGCCGTGCCCATCTCCCATATGGGCAAGGAGTGTGCTAAAACTCTCCCATGTCTGTTCCGAGCAGGCTTCCAGGTCCTCTAAACTATGATGGTCTCTTGCTGAGCAGATCAGGAGGGAGCGGTTGCCCAGGCAGACATTGATATAGCATGACATACTTAACTTCAGCCTCTGCGTAGTAACTGTGTAAGTGAGCCCTGAGTCAACTCTGGAATGGCTGCAGGAGAGGTATATTTAGTCCCTTTGCAGTGACTCTTCTTCCTTCCCTCTTGTTTGCCTCTCTTTTGTGTGCGGTGGCTTTATGCACCTGAGCACAGGTCTTATGCCTGAGAATGTGAACTTGGGGAAAGTGTATGAGAAGGTTCTTTAAACCTTGGTATCAAATGCCCCAGTTCACTCCATGTAACTTGTGTCTGTGTCAGCTCAGTGTAATGCAGCCCCTTGCTTCTCTCTTCGGTCATCTCTCTTGTCCGCTGTGATTTGTGACAATTATATACCGTAATTAAGGAGACTTCTGAAGTAAATCTCTTGGGCCCTGTCCAGGCCTTCAAACCAGTCAACTGGTATTCATCATGTCATCCTCTGTCCCACTGCCCTCAGGTTTGCATTTTACTACACCTGCAAAAGTGCATCTTCTGTGAATGTCACAACATAGTCACAGACCTGGTCCAGTAAGGTGCTCATTGTCCTCCTTCCTTTTTCAAGTGCATGGAAATGGAGGGCACCCAGTACTTTGTCTGATTCTCTAAAATGTATCTGGGATAGAGAAGGATCTATATGGTTGTAATTCAGAGTACATTTTAATCAGAAGTTCATTTGCTTATCCTAATTGCAGCTCATTGCTACAGGCATGTGAGACTGAGATTTTCCTAGCTCAGAGGTGGTCAGCTGTGTTAGTCTGAAGTCAGGCAGAAAGCAGAGCGGGGTGGCACATCAAAGACTAAATGATTCAGAGAAGCTTGAGCATCTGTAGGGAGCAACATACTTTGTCATTCATAGCATCTGACCAAGGTGGTGGCTGCCTTCTGCCTGTCTTCCTACCTGTTACCTATGGGAACTCAGTACCTGCCTATGAGGCACAGCACAGCCTTGCATCTATAGAAAACAAACTCCTTTCAGATACTTTGCTACACAGAGAGCTTGGATGTGAGGTGGTGGGGGCTTGTGCAAACTGCAGCAACTAGCAGTATGATCATCATCACCAGTCTGATGTGGATAATGCCATTATTTCCTTGATGTGTGCTTTCAAGGTTAGAAGAGCTTCCTATGAGAATAAACTGCCTCTCAGCCCTGCAGCTGGGTCATGAATTGCTTTGCAATGGAAATATGTATAAGAGTTGGAACAGGGTTGTCTACTGTATTTTCACATATCCAGACACCTTGTAGCACCAGCTGAACAAACAGCTAAAATGGCAACACAGGTAACAAGGTTTGTTTAATATAGGATGTGCCTGAGACCTTGATGTGTTTTGAGGTTTTTTTTTTTTTCCTGAGAAAACCCTCCCTGGCTCCTAGTGGAGAATAACAAAGGGACACAGTCCCCTTAAATCCTGACTGGTAAGGACCCAGGGTGATAAATTGTTTCCTTGTAAACGCACAGATATATTGATGTGTGTCTCTTCCAAATGCTATTTATTGCTTCTGTGGCTCTGGGACTAACTGAGAGCCTGTGTCTTGTGAAAGTGCAAGTGTATTACCGTATTGCATGTGGTAATCTGAAAATGGGCTGGAGTTGTTCGTTAGCAGATCCCTTTATATATATCTGCATTCACTTGTGTTTTCTAGGTGCCCAGGGTGTGTGTGTATGTGACTAAAAGGACTTTTTTTTTCAAAACTCCAGCCCTCTTGACGATCAATCCCACCCAAGTGAAGGATGAGAGATTGCAGCAGAAAGGCCCCTCTGATTAACTTGTCTGCCTGTTTCCCTTTCCCTCCTCACCTCCTGTGGGGAAATGCTGCTTTAAGCCTTTCCTCTCCCTCTGTCCCTGCAGCAGTGGGCCTGGAAAGGAGAGAAAAGGATCTGGCTGAGGTGACCCAGGTTTGCAGAGTGGGGGGAAGGAGCCCTGGGAGGAGCAGAGGTCAGGGGGGATGGGCAGCAAGTGATGTGGGTGCACCCAAGACAGGATTCACTTTTAGGCCCTGTCTGCTGTGGTGGGTGACATGTCCCGAATGCTCATACTACAAACCTGGAACTGCACTGGTGATGCCGCTCTGGGGTTATCGTTCAGCAGCAGCTCTCGAGCATGCCTGAGACTGGCATCACAAGAGCTGTTGCCTCAGAGCATCTTCAGTGCCTAGTTTAGAGCACGAAGGTGGGAGCAGGTGGCTGGGGGATGCTGCTGTCATGGGGCATGCCTTTGGGGCTGGGGGCAGACTTGATTGCTGGTCTAGAAAGGGCTTGGTGGGTGCATGAGAGTGTGAGGGGACACATTTAATTGCCTTTCTAGGGCTGGGAGGAGCCAGCAGGACCCCAAACTCCATAACTAAGTCTGCAGATTGATCCACTGACTGGGGCGGCCCAGGGAAAGAGCAGAATTTAAAAGACCAGCCAAAGGACATGTCCTGCTCTTTGCTCTTTTTTCTTTTTTTGTAAAAGGGGGCTCTGGGCCTTTGTGCCCAGCTCAGGAGTGTTCTGGCATCTGTCTCCTCAGGATGTAACTTTTGGGCTGGCTGCTCCTGCGGGCACAGCGACTAGGCAGCTGCCTGCTGCCCTCCAGCAACTGAAAAGAGGGCATAGAGGAGCTGGCTGGGATGAAGTCAGTTCAGGGGCCAGACATGTGGAGTGTACGCTGTGCCTAAATGTGCAGTGGTGTCTACTTGAGTCTGCAAATGGCCCTGTACAGTAGACGGGTTTGTGTGGAAGGCTGGAGAGCCAGAGCTGATGTCGTAGCTCCCTAACTCTAAGATTTGCCGATACCGTTTTTCTCTGCCCCTTGGGTCCCTGTGTCTGTGGGAAGGATGGATGGGGCAGTACCGGCCTTGGAAAAGATGAGGGAAAGATGTCAATAATAACCTCTAGTTGAAAAGAAGGTGGTTGTTCCCTGGCCCGTCTGGGACCTGTGCACATAGTAGTGTGACGGGATAGGTGAGCAGGGTCCCTAGGTGCTAGCATAGTGGGGCACGGGAATGGCCAGCCCAGGAGGTTTTTGCCACTGCAGAAGCTCTCTTGCAGGGCATTGTCCCGGGTGCAGAAGCTGTTGGGGATGTCTCTGTGAGCACGTGCTGCAAGGCAGCAGGGATTCCTTCCTCCCTGGGTGCAGTGGGGCAGCCAGGACAGCGACACAGCTCCACCACACACAGTATCTCCCTTTTAACCAGCACAGGCTCCAAGCTGGCAAAAGTGCCACCTTTCAGCAGTGAGGGGCATGGTGCAACTTGCATGCATTGGAGGGGGCATGTAAGCAGTGGTGAATGCACAGCAGATGGGCCTGTTACTGGCTGCCCTGCCTTAGCTTTCCAGGTGCCACCCTGTAGTGATGTGCCTATAGGCGTTGGACCCAGACCGGCCGGGCATGCTTTCATTCTCTGCCTGTTCTGGAGCCCGGACCCAGTAAGCCCCTGTTCTTAATTCCTTCCTGCCTGCTCTGTGTCGTCTCCCTCCCCGTTTCCAACACTGTACCCTTCTTCTGTCTTTGAAATGCAAAAAGGACTGGCTGGCCCATTTTTCACCTGCTTCTGCTGTTGATCTTTCTTGCCAGGCAGATTTGCTGGAGATGCCTGCACAGCAGGTAGGACAAATGTCATTCTCTTTTCTAAGTGGGCGAAGGTCATGTAGGCTTTGTCCAGGATTTTCTTGTCCTGGATTAGCTGTGGGGACTCTGACTTAATCATGCAGATGCTGATTATATCATCGACATAGGGCTAGTCAGTCACTAAGATACCTGTGTTATTTCAGGGGAGTGCATTTGCGGAAGTGACCACAGCAGCCAACATGCCTTTTTTTTTTTTTTTAAAGAACTCAATGATGGACATTATTGAATGGGTAAGCCACCAGGAAACATATGGCTCATAGTCTTTCCAGAGCTTACTTAAAGGCCGCAGTAGTTTTGCAGTAGTTTTAAGACCCTTACAGCTCCTTTCAGAAAATCAGGACCGGCCATTAAAAATATCCTGAATAGATATAGCTTAATTGTCTCTCAGCCTTTTGCCTTTGAGGTTGATGGATGCCTCATATTTTGACCAGATGTTAGCCAGTCGCCTGGTTATAACATTGAAAATAACACTAGTCAAGTGCAAAGCAGTTCATTTACATGTGGAGCCACAGGCTGGGAAATATAGTGGTGATAGATAGCAGCGGTGAAAATCTGTTAGCTGTGATCAAATGAAACATTCAGGGAAGCAGTTTGTTCTCCCCCACACCATGGCAGTCACTTTGCCTCCTAGAATTACTGAGCTTCCATCTCTAGTGACTATTTTAAGACCTAGAAATGTGCCCTGGTTTCTATATTTGGGGCAGAGAGATCCCAGGAGCATGTTAAAAGCAATATATTTACTGTCACTCTGTGGCAATAAAGGTCAGCTGGTGCACGGGAAAGCTCTGTTAAGCAGGCTGACTTTGTACATACCCCATCATTAATCCTCTTCAGCATTCTTACTGGAGGGTTGCACTTTAGACTTGCTCAGTTAGAGCTGAACCCTGGGGGCGGAGGGGGTGGGAGGGAGGCTGAACCGGAGGTCAGCTCTGCCATTTCTGAGTTGCAAAGCAGCCAGCAGAATTGTGCGGCACGCTGCATGCACGTTACTGCCCTGACGTTGCATCACATCCTGACTCGGGGATCCTGAGTACAGCCTGGCTCCCCATCAGGGGCTGCTTCCTCTTCAGCCGTTAATCCTTTGTTTTGTTCAGGTCTGCTTCTCTCTTTGCAATGTACTGGCACAGTCAGCGCACATAGAAAGCACACGCATCTAATTCTGGGCTTGATCCTGCCACAGGCTGCCTGCCCTTGAGTCCTGATCCAACTCTGCTCTATGATGTTTTTTAACTGTAGTCAGTATCTCCTTCCCCTTTGAACAAGGAGTGTTGCTTGCTGAGAAGGTGTAGCCTCCAAGGAATGTAGTTCTTCCTTAGTGTGTGTGTAATTAGCTACATTCTTCGCTATATACTACTTCTGGCACAGTTGCATGCACAAGCCCATCGAGACTGCTCAGTAGCCACTAGAGAAAGGGCGTCAAACAGATGGCCCACTGGACTACTGGCAGTCCCCCAGAACTTGGGGGCATGGCCCATTGTGTGGCTCAGGGCCCTTGGGACCCGGGGCACATAGCAGGCAGGGGAGCAAGAGTTGACACAGCCCCATCACCCTCTGGCTGCCTTGCCTGTTGCCACTGCTGTGGCCCTACCTCCCTAGCTGCTGGCCCCTGCTGCAAACCCTACGCTGGAGCCTGAGCAGGAGATGCTGCTCTCTGTGCCATGTTGGACTCGGGGCTCAGTCATAACTGAAAGCACCTTGTGCTACATGTGAAGGCATGGCTCCTCAGCCAAGTGCTTACTGTCTGAGACAGGGGTCAGCAAACCCTGGCATGTGTACCGGAGTTTGGCATGTGAAGGCCTTTTACTTGGCATGTGCACCTTGGGGTGGATGGCAGGGGAGCCATGAGGGATCCTTGTTGTGGCAGCCCAGCCCCTGCCTCTTCAATGCTGGCTGCCTTAAGGTGCACGTATACCTGCAGCTGGCCACAAACTGGGCTGGGGCTCCGTGAACCCTGGTGCAGTTGCTTCCAGCTTAGTAGGTGCCCTCCACAGATGGCCCAGGTTCTGGGCAGGCCCCTGCTTCCGGCCACAGAGCCTGGGCTGCTTACAGCAGGCAGCGGGGAGGCTGCAAGCGCTTGCACCGGGATCCATGGAGCCCCAGCCTAGCTTATTTGCTGGTGGAGGGTGGATGTGCGCCATGGGCAGGTGATGGGAAAGGGACAGGGCTGCACTACCATAACAAGGACTGGGCCCCTGGCATGCCAACATTTTACAAGTAGGTTGCGGGTGTTTCTGGCATTCTGCCCAAAAATGTTGCTGACCTCTGGTCTAAGAGAAGGAGAGATGTACTGAGGATATTGAGGATGGGGGAGTGCAAAACAATTCGTTTGTGCTGATCATTCATTAAAATTTCAAGCACAACTTAAGTCAACAGGACAGCTTCTTGTCCAGGGGAGGTGGCAGCTCTCCATATCCCTTTCATCACCTGTTTCTGTGTCCCTTCCAGTCCTGGCTTGCACCATGTCTCTGTGCCCTCATGGAAGTTTCTTTTTACAGTCAAAGTTCTTCTGTGAATGTGTCTGGGCCTCTTGATTAAGCTATTGGTTTTTATCCCTTGATCCTTTCCTTAACCTTTGTGGTTGTCATTGGCAAGTTAGAGTTTGGTTCTGAGGGCAACTTGACTTTGGCATTGAATGTCACTGTAATTCAGTTAATTACTTCCTTGGCAGTAAGAAAATAGCCTGGTTATTGTATGTGCTGGTAACCATGTTACACACAATGTCTGTTTCAGGTGGCTTAAGTACTGCTGTGGGTTATCCGCTGGATACAGTAAAGGTATTTTTTTGAACTTCAATTCTTATCTATCACGTGGAACTAAACCCGGGTGGGCAAGTATTTTGGCTGGCGGGCCGCTTAATGAGTTTTTCTGAGCCATCGAGGGGCATGCACATGATCTTTACAAGATATTTTAATAAATCATAGATAAAAAACAAATCATATATGGAAAATCAAACATTTACTTTAATATTTTAAATTTTATTGGAAAAAATATATTTTGCCCTCCCCCACCACCTGGCTGGGCACGTGTCCCCACAGCCATCCTTGCTTCCCTGTGCCCCCTGCTGCTCGGAGCAGTGCAGTAGGAGCAGGAGGAGCCATCAGAGGTGGGAAGAGCCGAGCAGTACCTGGGTGGCTGCAGTAGCAGCTGGAGCAGCCCAGCTGGGAAGCTGTGCACCCTGGCTGGAGCCGGGGCTGGGGCCAGGGCAGTGACATGGGCAGGAGTTTGGCGTGGGCTGCCCCAGGCAGGACTTGGCTCTATGCAGAGTGTCACAGGGGCATCCATGGGCTGGATACAATCAGTCACAGGCTGGGTATGGCCCATGGACCATATTTTGCCCACCCCTGAACTAAACTGTTGTCTTTTGCCTTTCTCTCTGTACTTACTAGATCAATCATATGAAAGAAAGCTTTAATTTTTCCACCATATTGTTACACAATTCTAGAGTCTTATGTGCTTTTTAAAAAAAAAATTGCAGATGTGTTTGGGGGTAAGGATTCCACAGGAAATCAAAAAGCATGGTATGAGTGCATTAGTCCGTAAGTTTAGCACGTTGTCGATGTCAAAGCTTGTTTTATGTTTACAGGTGAGACTTCAGACTGAGAGGAGCTATAATGGAATTTGGCACTGCATTCAGGAACTGTACAAAGCAGAAAAGGTAGGGACAGCTACTTTGACGTATCACATTTATAAAGGAAAACAACAGGAGAAATTATATAAATTGACTTGGGAGCAGATGATGACCCTGCTTAGCTATTCCTGCTGATGCAAGCTGCAGGTAGCTCATCTCCTCTGGAGAGAAGGGAGGAGCGATCTTAGATGTGAGCCAGGGAGAACTAAGGCAGCTCTGGATTAGTCATCTTGGGGCTATGTGGGTTTTTGGGGAAGGGAAGTTCCATAAACAGCCACACTTCAGGGAAGAAGGCTTAAGTCTGAACCTTATTTTATTAATTTGCCTCTAAAGCTATGCTCCTGGGGGAGGTTTGTGACATGACCACGTATGGATTGGATTTCAGACTGGACTGGACTAACACAAGTGCCTTCCTAGGTCGTTCTCGTTTTTTAATCCTTCCTTTTTCTCTCTTTCATGCTAGATCCTGGGGTTTTACAAAGGCGTGTCCATGTCGGTTCTCACGGTGTCGCTCATTTCTTCTGTTTCTTTCGGCACTTACAGAAACTGCCTTTATAACATCTGCAGATTAAGATATGGCACTTCAGATGTGAAGCCCTCAAAGGTGGATATTTCCCTGGCTGGTTGCGCTACTGGGGTTGTTCGGGTAGGTAAAGAGCAAATAAAATCATCAACAAAGTTCCTGTTTCTATTAATGCGAGGCTGGAAATGTGATGAGTACCTTTTCTCTGGTGCTTGCAGGAAGATCTGTGAAAACTCCTATCCATAATATCCCTTTGGAGTCTTCCAAAAGACTGAATATCATCTCCCCCTTTCTTGTCACTGGCAGATGTATGTCCAAGGGTCTGAAGGTCTGAAGTGGGGATTCTGTGGGTTAACGGCCCACGTATGCAGGGGGCTGGACTTGATGTCCTTGAAGGTCCCTTCCAGTCCTTTGTTCCTGCCATAGTGATGGTGGCTTTTTTAAGATCTACTCTTCCATTGTTGTTCCCACACACTGGTTTGTCTCATGAAGGTGTGGAGTCCAGCTGGGCTCCTAACACTGGGTTTATTTTAGAGGATACCCAAATATTTGTATAAAACCACTGAATAAGGACTTAAGGACTACACAAGGTTTTGCTTGTCTTTTAAAAACAGAATACGGGATTCAATACAGGATCTTCCCTTTCCCTCACTAAGCTTTTAAAGCGCATCCAGCCGTCCCTGGATAGAGACCATTTATGTAATAGATTCCTGCTTGAGTTAATGAGACAGCCCTGGTCATTGGTCTGTTAATAATGCAGGTCAAAACCAATCAGCATCACTGACTGGTGGGTCAGTGTTGTGGTGTGTGTGGCCCCGCCTAGGCAGATATCCACAGCACAAAACTGCTTCCTTTATCACCTCTGTTGACATTTCAAGCAGGGAGGTTAAGAATGATCTGATCAGAAGGAATGAACCAGTCCGAGCCAGTGAGAACGCATGTAGAATAAGATACATTGGTAGAAATGCAGCGTGGGGCTTTTATCATGCTGTGCTTGCTCTGTAGGTAGAGACACTATAAGTGCTGCCAATTTAATGTGTTAGGAGAGCACTGAACTGCATCTCTGTGATCATGTCAAAACAGGCAGTATGTCAGGTTTTCCCATTAATTCTCTGAACTGAGCATGGCCCAGGGCACGCCAGGGAGGTGTGCAACTGGCAAGTGAAATTACTTGTCAAAATATGCACGTAGCCCAGATAATGTGAAATTGTAAACTGCAGTGGAACTTAGTCGTAATTTTTCACACTCTGAAGAGGCTTATACGAACAGGGTGGGCACGCTGAATGCCAATGGCTCCCCCTCAATGATTATACATGGCGCTTGCATATTTCTGACTAGTCCTCGGTCTGTGCTACGATTGTTTCAGGAGCTTAGTTCCGGTCTATCAGATAAGTGTTGTCCTGCTCCCACTGGGTGGACCATCGATTGGATAATCTTCCCTCAGTGTTCACTTAGCCCGTGCACTAGCAAAGGCTTTTTGCCTTGGTTTAATTGCCCGGATTCTTAATGGCAGCGGTTCCAATTCACAGGTGCTGGTGATCTTAGCTTAGGATTTCCCCCCTTCTCTTCACAGCCTGACAAACTGTTGCAGATGCTGGTTGTTGTTTAATGAGGATTTGTGGTAGTTCTGGTTTATTGCCTTTGCCTTCATTTCACCCGACTGCAATTCCCAGTTCATGCTCAGACCTCTTCAGCCTTGTAGTTTCCATAGGGTGACTTAGAGAATGGGGACTTCTGGGGAGGGGCTGAGACTAGCTATTCTTCATTGCTTTTGCCAAAGATTGAAGATGACATTGCTAATGTTGGTCTGGTCTTGTTTCACAGGTTGTGTTGATATCCCCTGCTGAGATAACCAAAGTTCGAATGCAAACTCAGAAACCACATCACTCAGTTGCAACTTCCAATCCCAGCTCCAAGCCCAAGTATCGAGGATCTATGCATTGTCTGAAAATGATAGCAAAGGAGGAAGGTTTGGGGGGTTTATACAGAGGGTGTTCAGCACTATTGTGCAGGGACTGCTACTCATCTACTTTGTATTTCCTCACATATTCTGTCCTATGTGATTGGCTCACTCCAGCTGGGAAAAGTAAACCAGGTAGGTGGAGCAGGACTGCCCACAAAATGACTTGGTTTATATTGTGCTAGGAGAGAATTCTGTACATATTCTTAATGTACAGCGTTTTACCCACCTGGTAGATAGTTCCCTCGGAATGTGTCCTTATCACAGGCTGCTTGCTTTTTGTTTTCATTCACGTTTCAAACTATTCTTGCATTTATATGGTAACTTTCATTTAAATGGCTTCCAAAGTGGTTTCCTTTGGTGACTATATCAAAGCATGGATGAGTGTTTTGATCACCCTACAGTTGCAGGCCCCATAAGCTAAGCTGCACTGGCTAGCTTTCACTAGTTGAAGAGTGGTGGTCCCCTGAACAATCTCAAGCAGTCCTTGGCCCCCTGAGCTACAGGAATTAAAAGTACCCATCATTTGCCCCTTGGCTGCCAATGCGCGCGTCCCAACAGGACTCCATACAGCAGAACTCAGCAGCAAGCTCTGCTTGCCCTGCCCATAAATTCCCAGCCCCTCCAGGAGCCCCGCAGGCTGTATGTTTGACATCCCTCATCCAGAGGAATCATGCTGTCTAAGAATAAATGCAGATGCTACTGGAGTGAAACTTGGCAAATATTTAAAATGAAGAAGAGCCTGCTTAGTTGGAACCAAACTGACAGAATTAGGCTAAACAACAAAATTAGAGGTTCAGAGGCTATTGCTAGACGGAAAGGGACTGTAATCTGGTGTCACATGCTGGGGACAACACCCTTCTTCCATCTCATGTGGTCTGGGGGTTGTCCTGGACTGCGAAGGCTGGAACCATCCAGGTTGTGGAACCTTTACTCTGTGTGTTATGGCCCAGGAACTACTTGTGCCAGGTGCTGTATGAACACACAAGAAGATGGTTTCTCCTCAAGAACAGGCACCTAGCAGTGATTTGGAGGCAAGAATGAAATTGCTAATGACAATGTGGACAAGCCATTTAAAGGGAGCAGAATTACAGAATTAAAAGGAAGAGCTTCAGGACCTGGTCAGGCTTGTGTTTTCAGAGGGAAGGGCTGGCTACACCACTTTTAGTAGCAGCTCAGGTTTCTTATGGCTCCTGGGGAGTGACTTCGCCCAATTCTGCCTGCATTGTGAAATCACACAGTTCTGCAAGCGAGATGTGTCTTCTGCAGGTAGCAGTGCCCACAGGACCTGCTCAGCCCTCAGCCTGAAACCCATGCTGTGAGTTCAGTCACAAAAACAAGCCTATCCAGTTTCCTAATATGCAAATAGCCTCAGAGTTGCTATGAAATACCTTCTACTGCGGGCTGAACTCAATGTGAGATGCTTCAGCAAAGAGGATTTCAGCAACAGTTACAAGGCAACTGCAAATAGAACTGCAGAGGAGCCAGGAGCCCTAGAGCTCATGGCATTCGGCCCATTGCAGTGGCAGGATCCAGCCCAGCCATAACACACAAGGCTGGCTTTACTGGTGGATTATGTGGGCAACTGCCCAGGGTGCTGTGGTCTCGGGTCATGCTGCACGCATGTAAGCACTGCCTGCCCACCTGCCTGGTGCACCAGCAGCACCCTCCTCTTTCCCTGCCCCAACCTGGCCTGGCCAATCCCTGGCCCAGGCAGGAGAAGTGGTGCCCAGCTCAACCCACCCCTGCCTCCAGCCACTGCTCAGGAGGAGCCAGGCTAGGCATGTGTGGATGGCGTGGCACCTGCTCTAGTCCACCAGCCTTGCTCCCCTCAGCAGCAGTGGTGCCTGCCCACCTGCCTGGTGCACCAAGCAGTTCCACCTCCCCATCAGACTGTGTCCCATGCTCCTGCCCCTGCCTGCAGCAGTGCGAGTTGAGGGTGCCAAAATACAAGTTCACTAAGGGGTCCATTTTCCCAGAGGCCAGCCTTGGTATCACATACTCTTACAGTACATTTCATAGATTTCATAGACATTAGGGCTGGAAGGGACCTCGGGAGATCATCGAGTCCAGCCTCCTGCCCAAAGGGCAGGAAGTCAGCTGGGGTCATAGGATCCCAGCAAGATAAGCATCCAATTTCCTCTT
>NW_017728947.1:96630403-96652207 GCF_001723895.1 Crocodylus porosus
GGTGCTCCGAGCCGTGTCATTAGTGCCCACGTGAATAAGGAGCATGGGGTAGTGGTCTGTGGGCCGGAGGAGCTGTGGGATCCTCTCCGCAATGTCTCGGATGCGGGCCCCTGGGAAGCAGCAGACTTCCCAGGCTAAGGGGTCGGGGCGGCAGACTGCCCCCTCAGTAGGAAGCAGGCTTCTTGCCGACTATTTGGGCATAGAGGAAAGTCAAAATATATTTAAAATGTGGCACTGGAAGTATGTACATGATCTGTCTGGGAGCACTATAGCACTTACTGCTACAGGAAACAGAGACTAACAGCAGCCAGGCTAACTTGAGTCCTAAGGCACAGCTTAGCTTTGTCTGTGGGCTGAAGGACATTCCCTTTCTAGTCCTCAGTTGCTTAACTAGCAGCATTCATTAGACTTCTTTCCCTTTTTTCTGGAGCATCATATCAGGGAGGCAAATTGCTCTGGCATGTGAGAGTGATTCCTTGCTTTGATCCTGCAGCCCACCTTTAGAATAATAGTGTGACCCAAGGACTACCGCAGACTACAGTGGTAGTGTGGATGGGTGGGCTGTGGGCCTGTGCATGGAGCCCCATGTTTAGCTGAGTGTACCATACTCCACATCTGCTCCCAGACACAGCCCCTTCCCACGCACTGTCATGTGCAGGCCACTTAATCCCCAACTCCCACAGCCAATTTCCCCTGAAGCCCCATGGCCTACCTTTCTTGTCAGACATGATGCAGAGAGCCCCAGCTAGCTCTACAGGCCAACTTTCTCTGGAATCAGTGGATCCCTTTCCAAATATTCTTGTTGCACAAGGCAGCCCTGTGCTGATATAATTCTCCTGAACAGGAGCAGCACAGGTGCCTGTGCACAGTGCAGTGTTATGGAGTTGGCCATACTATTTCCTGCTCAGTGGTGCAACGTCTTATCACAACCATTTGCGGGGGAAGGGAGGAAGGATCAGCTGCCCCCACTGTATTTACCTTTGAAACCCACCTGCTAAGAAGCCTCAGTATAAGAAATTTGCATGCTGTGATGATGGGAAAAATTCTAAATTGCTAGACAGCACAGAATGGTCTGATATGACTGATAGAGCCAATAACCAGTATTGAACAGATAGCCTACAGGGGAAGGTGATAAGGGACTGCGTGCAGAGTGTGATCTTACGTATAGTACTTTTGGTTTGTCCAACTGTCCAACACTACCTTGTAGTTAAGAACAGTGTCTATCCTCTTCCTTAAAACCATTCCAGAGTTAGATGGGAAAAACATTTAAATGTGCAGTTGGGAATTCTTTTTCTTTGGAAATGCTGCACCCATCTCCTTAGCCAGCTCTGGGTAACTTCCTATTATAACTTCTCTTTCTGCAGACATACTTGCTGTGCTCATTTCTGGAGGCTGTGCTGGAATGCTGGGGTGGGGTGTAGCAACTCCTATGGATGTCATTAAGTCTCGGATGCAAGCAGGTGAATTAGGACAACACAAATACAGAGGAGTGATGCACTGTGCCAGAGAGAGTGTGAAAGCAGAGGGATTCACTGTCCTTTTCAAAGGACTTGCGTTAAACTGCATCCGTGCTTTCCCTGTGAACATGGTGGTGTTTGTTACATATGAGGCTGTACTGAGACTCACAGAACATCTTACTAAATAAAAACACGTCACATCATTCTCTTCTAAGGTGGCTGCTTTCTTTAAGACAAATTTCATATAATCAATGTTGAAGTGTCTGATAGTGGAGATCCTGGATGAAATCAGCACATTTAATAGAATGGAAAGCATCAGCAAAGCAGCTTATTGATGTTTTTCTTGCAGAGTCCCAGACTAGTCAAGACACCTCCTGCTTTTCTCCAAACTTGCTCTGACGCGCTCCCAGCCAGCCTGAGGCTGCTGCTCAGGCAGGATGCACTTTCACAAATCTTGGTGTTTTGCTGCCCAAGCACATTCCGTACAGTCAACATTAAACATTCAAATAGCAACCCCTCCGAGTGGGAGCTCATGGGAGAGGGCCAAACACCTCTCCTATCAAAACAAGGCTCACTCTAGCAGCATGACTGCCACAGCACAAGGTTGATTTTTGCTCTGCACCTAATGCTACATGCCATCTGCCATTATATGTACTTACATGGCACATGCACCAACCAGGGTGCTGGATCTGTGAATGCTGGATTTTAGGGGTCTGCAATTCTGTTTTTCTTAGTGTTGCCTTGACCATGAGTTGTGAAACTGCTACTTTAATAATTGCGAACTCCTACTTCTGATAAATTCTCCCAGCTAAACGCCAGCTAGCACAAACACTGTGTGCAGAACCGTTTGAGTGGATCCTTCATTTTCCTCTGTGGTCACAAACTATTGGGGAGAGAAGCCTCAGACTTTGGGCACCCAGCAGTCAAAAGGATTGCACCCATGTTCACAAGAGCAAGGAAAGAGGGGTTAAAAGAAAAACAGCAAGAAATGAAGCTTAGTGCCTCCATTAAATACCAGTGGAGAAATCTGACAGACTTTCAGTACTTTAATCCATATTTTTATTATATTGCCATGAACAAAATGCCAGCAAGTCAAGGAAAATTTAGCCAGTGATTATGAACCTGACAAAAGCGCTCTGTCATTTCACTGGAGCTTTTGAAGACTTTGCCGTCATTGACCTTTAAATACCTCTGGGATTAAAGTGATCGTTCGCAATGGAAAGCTGGGAGTTTCTCCCCTGCTTTGGGACAGAATCACACTGTTATGAGTCAGGGTTGGTTTTCAGAAGCATGGCATTGTTGTAAGCAGCCGGTGCAATATCAAATGATCCCATCAACAAGCAAGTGCTTAATTTACTCTGTCTTCACATTCCCTTTTAGAACTTTCTAGTTGGATTTTAATAATTTAATTACAAAATAGATGTGTAAATTCTTGTGCAAGTTTGTTCTATATTGGTTTTTATTAACCAAGTTTTAACTTAACCTTGTTTATTAAACTGATTCTTAGTGATGAACTACATGGGAAATCTGCAAAAAAATCCCCTGAAGTGCAAATCTTTTAAAGAACTGAAATCACTTAAAGCCTCTGGCACATGTTACATTTGCTGCATGTTATATGTAAGCATTGTGTGACAAACTGTAAATACACAAGACATGAAACCAGCTTATTCCTGGATGAAAACAGCAAATCAGCCACAAAAACTGCTTGCTGAAACAGTGACTTCTGTGATGTGGAAGTATCCTGTGAGAATTCAAAGTATCTTGAGTGTGGCCATTTGGCAGGTTATGATTTGTCACACAATACTTGCATATAATACATGACCAACATAATAGCTATCAGGGGCCTTAGACTGAGCCAAATTAAAAAAAAATGCACAAGCATGGTTCATAGTGGGGTATGGAGAGCTAAAAAACCTCATTTAGAAAGTCCACCTCAACCACAGTTATATAAGGAAGAGAGCAAGGGAGATGATTTTAATTTTTTTTTTATATTTGGGAGATACCCAAAATCTATGGTAAAAATGGTAAACACTGACTTCAGTGCACTTATTAAATACCTCTGGTTTTAGTAGTGCTAGATCATAGTACTCTAGGAATAAGAAAACTAAGTATTTCTGTTTTCGGTATAAGGTAGAAAACAAGTGGTAACAACTGAAGCTGCTCTCTACTAACAAGCTTTAGCTTCCCCCTGGTCCCTTACAGACCTGTAACACATTGAAAAATACTCCACATGTGGCTTGGCACAACCAACAGCTCCTTCTCAGTAGCTACTGCAGAGTAGTTGCTAGCAGGGCCTGGGTGCATTGGCAGAACTAAGATTGGGAAGGCAGTTATTTTCCAGTATCTACCAGCTTGAGGCAGAGACCATCATTCCCCAAGGTCTTCTTCAGTAAGGGCCTGGGCCAAGGCCTGCTGAAAGTGAGGGGGGAAAGACCTCAGCAGGCCTTAAATTCACCTGCAAAACCTCTCCCTCCCCACTTGACAGTAACTATGTACCTACTATATGAACCTAAGAGTACATTTATACAGTTAAAACTATTGCATGACTGTGCCATATTCTACTGCCACAAAACCTGACAAACTGGCCTGACTGGCCTCTCCAACCCTTGGAAAAAACCCCCCAATATACTCTCAGGCCAAATACAGGGGGAATCTTACAGAGTTCCAGCTACTTTCATTTTGTTTGAAAGGAATTTCAAATGCAAAGTAACTGTAATAATTGTCATCACCTATATTTCTAATTCTATCAGTCAGGTCTGAGCTGTAGTCATACATACAACCATATATAGTCACACATTAGATCTAGTTTTAGCAGTACTGTTTTTAACATGGTGTACTAATAGAAGCTTCAGCTGAAATGTGCATTGTATTGCACACATCAGAACAATCACACTAAGACCAAAAGCTTCTTTTTGTCAGAACATTTCCTTGTCCAAGTTTGAAGTATTTCAACCAAGTGAAGTTCATTGGAATATATCTTAAAATAAATACGTCTTCACTTACTGAGGCTTGCCTATAAAACAAACACAAATCCCTTTGTCAAGCAATCACATCATGTGTTTCTTGCCATGATGAGAAGTTCTACCGGTTCCTTGTTATGGATACACGATTTGCCCGTCTCCAGTTCCTTTTGTGTGAGGATATCAAAATACTTTACAATCAACCAACTATCTGAGGCTCTGGGCATTAGGAATCATCAGTTTTACAGGTTTACAGAAATGGAGACACAGGGATGTTCTGATTTCCTCAGGTCCAACCAGAAGGGTGGAGCAGAGAGGGCCTGATTCCCAGCCCCCTGCTTTGGTAAGAAGGACACTCATAGTCTCTATATTTGGATCCTCAGACACACAGGAGGTTGAGTTTTACAGGCAATGAGCATTTATGCAAGTGCAGCATGTCTCCCTGGTAGCCAACTTCACAATTCAGTCCCTTAAACTGTGGTATGCAGGACCAAAGTTGGTGCTTTGAATAACTTGGTTTCTCTGAGATACCATTCCTAGAGCAATTTACAAGTTAGACTTCCACATTACAATGGAAACTTTTATTAATTTTTCTTTATATTTTCAACATGAAATACAATAAATAGGGTGCTTTTACCAACAGAAACAGTGCTTTGAAGAGTCTGAGAAGAGTAGCATTCATATCGCAGTGAATGCAATTCTGCAGTTAACTAGTTTTCATTCCTAAATACTATTTTGAACCAGATTTTTTTTTCTGAAGCGTCCTTGAGGATTCATTGCAAGTAACCTGTTAATAGTCACATTTATAACCAGTGACTGCAGCTTGCACATAATTATGAAGTGACGAAAACCAACAGAGGACTATGATGATTCAATATTGGGTTATCTAATGATAAATTAAATTACAGACATGTCCCTAAAATTCAAATGCCAGTTTCCGTGGAGTCATAAACTGTTTTACCATTTCATTTGTGACCTGTTTGCGTCTCTCCTGATGAGCTGCTATCAAGGGCTGCAATGTTTCAATAAGTGCCTTCTTCAGCTCTCCTGTGAGCAGTGCCCCACTTGTGTAATCCTGCCGAGAGAGGGGCAATGGGTTTTTAAAGCCTGGCTTTTGGTGAATAAAGATTTGGCTGCCACAAAGTTAATTATTTGCTTAGGTTCCCTAATATCACCCGTAAGTGCAATTTTCAGCATAAGGTTATGATACAGCAGTATGTTACTACACATACTATACAGACTGAGTAAGCTACGCGAGCAAAGATTTAACTTGGCTATCCAGTTGTAACAATGGGAAACCAAGCATTTTCCTTCCTAAGAGATCAAAATAAACAAAATAACATGTTTCTGGTCACTGTCATGAGTTGCATAAGAGAACTGTCACACTTTTTTGTTGTAGGGTTTCCTAAGAATCCAAATATGGATAGTATAACCCCCCTTACACTATAGGAGTGTGTCCAGATGAGCTTGCACATATGGTTTGCAGAGCTGCAGACCCCTTGTGTGGTGCTGCAAAATGCACATGCCACATATGGAGGTGTTTGCCATGCTGCTAAATTCACAGCACAGCAGGGTTTTTTGACACCAGGAGGTCCCTGTGTCAAAAAACCTGTGCCAAAAAAAAGCAGAGCAGGGTGGTGCATGTGGTGGCAGCATACGCTGCCTGAAACTGGAATCTGGCCAGGCAGAGCCACACTCTGGCTGCCAGCAAGGCTCCGTGTGCTTGGATCCCTGCTGCTGGAGCCCTAGGAGGCACCCAGGACTCCAGGTAAGGCTGCTGGGGCCAGCCCAGGTACTAGCACCAGCCTCCTCTACCCTACCTGGGGCAACCTGCTGTGTGCCAGACCGCATGGGCATTCCCCAGAAACAAGTAGCAATGGCACAACTATGCGCCACTACTATTTGTTCCTTGGGAAAAGCATGCATGCTTTCATTTAGATGTGCCTTAGGGCTCTGATAGTCTCTGTCCAAACTGTACTGTTTACTCATTTCTGGTAATACATGCACCTGCATTGCTTTTGAAAGTGATTTAGCAGCTGGCAAACAGGCTCAGCCTGCATTCAACGCTATGTTAGAAACTGGTTATGGCCTGGAGAGCTCAACTTTTGTTTGAAATGGTAGCAGGTATATCAACAGCCCTTGCCATTCATGACACTAGTTCAAGCTTCAGCTATTGCAGACACCAGCTCAGCAGTGACTACATTTCTTAATGAAAACAAAACATAATTATTAAAATGTTTTTCAATAGACTTCTGGGGTTTTTGGATTCCTCTCAGCTATAATGGAGGGCACACACAACGGCTGCTTCTGAAAGCTTCCTATTATGGCACCATAACTGGTGTGGGTTCATTAAGCTAAGACAGATTGCAAGACCATCTTTTCTTAAATTTGCACCAAAGCAGCATGATGGCAAAATGTACTCTAGTGCTAGTGCCATGGAAGGAGACTTTTCAGAAAAAAAAAAAATAAGGGAGTGGGTCAAATGTGCTCCTGGAATACATAAGGAATTAGCTATTTTAGTCTAAAAAGATTAAACACAGTGTTTAGCAACCTTTCCCACTTGTAGGCTGGAAATGACCATCCTGGGTCAGGGGAAGGCAGGAAGGTTAGTGCTAGGATGCACAGCAGTTGGCACCTCCCCTGTGGTGGCATGATGAGCACGTCTGCAGCTGATGCTCCCCCCTCCCCCCCCCCGCCCCACTGAATGCTGCCAAAGCTCTGTCTGTAGGCTGGATTTGATTGCTCCATGGATCAGTTTCATCTTGCAGGCCATAGATTACTAACCCCTGGATTAACATCATGTTCAAAGCAGAGGCAAGGTTACGTGGGGGAAACGAAAGGAAGAGTGTGCAGATTCTGCACTAAGTTACTATTTTTGTGCCCTTCTCTCCAGCAAGGTGGGCACTCAGGGCTGCTGTCCTAGTCACCTGCCCACTCTTTAGTTTTACTACTGCTACCACCACACTCAGGATAAGAAGAAGAGCCCATTTCAGGTAGGTCATAGAGCAAAGCTGCCTATATTTATGACGGCTTGTTTGGGCTTCATTGTATGCTAATAGAGAACACTTTTTGACTTTCCCTTTGTTTATCAGTTGTCTAATTGTAACTGCTAGTGAAAGTTTCAGGGGAGTTAGTAGCTGCAAAGACTTTTGAGGATCTGCACTCCAGACACAAGTAGGGCTTTTTAAATGATTATTAAAAATGCCAAAAACCTGATATAATTTAAATATAGGATATGGGAGAGGAAAAGCTCTCTTGCCCAAGATACCCTTACAAAAATATTAGAGGAGACAGAACAAATGACATATGTGAGGAGAAAATGCTGCAATCATCAAACACAAATCTTGACCACTTATTGGCTTGGAAGCATGACAGCAACTCAAAGGAAGGAGGTGACTGGGGTAATGTCACAGCACAAGTATCTTGCCCAAAGAGGTTCACAGGCAGACTTAGTTATAGGCTGGCCCCACCCCAGACCCTTCTGAGGGGACAGATAGCAATTAATATTTTTTCTTGGCTCCTTACCTGCTTCAATTGTTCAAGTTTGTCATCATCTTCAAGGAAGAAGGTTAGGTACATGTAAGACACATCAACATCACAGTTGCCCCCGTACTTCCTGTGCTCTTCAATAGTATCTTTTCCTCCAGAGAAGGCATGCTTGTTGATCTAGAATAACATAATGGTTTGATGACCTGACTTTTCTCAAACGTTAATTTCTATGTAATAAATACATATAACAAAAATCTACATTAAAGATCAGTTGAACTGCAAGTAAGAGCAGAGTGTGTAGTTTTAAAAGGCAAGGCAAGAAGCCTAATTTTAATGAATGAGTTAAAGGGAGTTCAGGAGGAGAAAATGAGGATATACAGAGTCAGTACATAAGCCTTGTGACTGGTTCAGTAGCCGACAGAGTGCATCCCAGTTTTTGCTATGGATTTGCAAGTCCTTTTTTGGTACTGTTGCTGCTACTTGTTGGGAAAACCACGTTGGTTTTTACAAAAAGAAAAACTCTTCAAACAACATTAAAGAGATTCAACCTCAATAAGAAATTAACTTTGATGGGAGAGGACGAGGCACAATTCAGAGAAATTACAGTAGGAAAAAAAAGAGTAGATTTGGTAACTGTAGTAAATACAAGGGGAAAGATAGCAGAGAGACAAGGAGAGAAGCTGCAGATACTAAGAACATAAACGTAAGAACATAAAAATTACCACTGGCTGAGTCAGCCCAGAGGTCCATATTGCCCAGTGTTACACAGTGGAAGAGAGTGGAGCTGAAAGGGAGAGTGCACTGGGTATGACCAGTGATGTTTTCCACTGTTCCTCTATCACTTGCACTCGTCAGCATTTAAGGTCTAGGAAGTACTAATTCAAAGGCTGTATCCCTAATTCCCATGCTCCATAACATACTTGTGCCCCTTTCCTCCAAGAATTTGTCCAGTTCCTTTCTGAATCCAGCTAAACTGTCAGCTTCCACAACATCTGGGGGCAATGAGTTCCACATTTTAATTATACTTTGTGTGAAAAAGAACTTCCTTTTGTTAGTTTTAAACTTACTACCTACTGGTTTCATTTTATGACCCCATCACTTTACATTTATCTACATTGACATGTACCTGCCATTTATTGTTCCAGACCCTTCTGTAGTTTCTCATGGTCTGCCTTGGCCTTTAGCATTTTGAATAATTTTGTGTCATCAGTAGATCTGGGCACCTTGCTACTCACCCTCTTTTTCACATAATTTATGAATACGTTTCACAGTTTCATAATTGGTAGGGTAAGCAGGGACCTGAGCAGATCATCAAGTCCGACCCCCTGCCATGGCAGGAAAGAGTACTGGGGTCAAATGACACTGGTGAGGTGATTATCTAGCCTCCTCTGGAAGACCCCCAGGGTAGGAGCCAGCACCACTTCCCTTGGAAGTTGGTTTCAGATCCTAGCCACCCTGACTGTGAAGTAGCGCCTCCTGATATCTAGCCTGAACCTACTCTAACAGCTTAAGGCTGTTATTCCTAGTTACTCCTGGGAGTGCTTTGGGGAATGGGGTCTCTCCCATTCCCTGCTGGTGCCCCTTGGTAAGTTTATAGATGGCCACCAGATCCCCCCTCAGCCTTCTCTTGTGGAGGCTGAACAGGTTCAGGTCCCATAGCCTCTCCTCGTAGGGCCTGCCCTGCTGCCCCGGATCATGCAAGTGGCTTCCTCTGGACCCTCTCCATGTTGTCCACATCCCTCCTGAAGTGCAGCACCCAGAACTGGACGCAGTACGCCAGCTGCGGCCTGACCAGTGCCGCACAGAGGGGGAGGATCACCTCCTTGGACCTGCTCGTGATGTATCCGTGGATGCACAACAAGGTGCGGTTAGCCTTCCTGACTGCATTCTCACATTGCTGGCCCATGTTCATCTTGGAATCAATAACGACTCCAAGATCCTTTTCTGCCTCTGTGCTAATGTGAAGGGAGTTCCCAGCCTGTAGGTATGCTGCTGGTTTTTCCTCCCCAGGTGCAGCACCCTGCACTTGTAAGTGTTGAAACCCATCCTATTCTTGTCCGTCCACCCTTGTAACCTGTCCAGATCTAGTTGTAGCCCGTCCCTTCCTTCTAGGATGCCCACTTCTCCCCGCATCTTAGCATCATCCATGAATCTTAACAAGGTGCTTTTCACCCCCTTGTCCAAGTGGCTGATGAAGATGTTTAACAGTGCGGGTCTGAGGACCAAGCCCTGGGGGACCTCACTGCCCACATCCCTCCAGGTCAAAAATGACCCATCCACCACCACTCTCTGGTTGCGGCCCTCCAGCCAATTTGCAACCCATCTGCATAGGCATCGACACCACAGTTGCCTAATTTTTTAATGAGAACAGGGTTAGAGACAGTGCCGAAGGGCTTCCTAAAGTCCAGAAAGACTACCGTATTTTTCGGACCATAAGACGCACTTTTTTCCCCCCAAAAGTGGGGGGAAAACGAGGGTGCGTCTTATGGTCCGAAGGTGTGTGTCCCGGGGAGACGGGGCAGAGCTTGCCCGCGGAGGCGGCGGAGCCCGAGCGGGACATCCGCCGCTTGTTTAGACCGGAAGCCGGCGCCCATGCCAGTGGCCGGGAGCCGGCAATAAAAATGGCCGGCCGGAACAGACGGGGCAGGAGTCCGAAGAAGGGACTCGCTGCCGCGGAGACTGAGGCTCCAGGAGGGGTGCGTCTTATGGTCCGAAAAATACGGTATGTCCACCACAACACTTGTGTCCAAGGAATCTGTGACCTGGTTGCAGAAGGCCACCAGGTTGGTCTGACAGGACCTGCCTCTAATGAACCCATGTTGATTGCCCCTAAGCATGATCTTCCCCGCTAGTCCCTTGCAGATGTGCTCCTGGATAATTTTCTCAAAGAGCTTCCCCAGGACCGAGGTAAGATTAACGGGCCTATAGTTTCCTGGGTCCTCCTTCCTTCCTTCTTTGAAAATGGGGACCACATTGGCTCTTTTCCAGTCCTCTGGCACCTTGCCAGAGCACAGGTGCTCGTAAAGCTGTACCAGGGGTCCCATAATGAACTCTGCCAATTCCCTCAGTGCCCTGGGGCGGAGATAGTCAGGACCTGCTGATTTGAACATGTCCAGTCCCACCAGAAGTTCCCTAACTCGGTCCTCTCTGACCCTGGGCCCCGCTGTGCCTCTCCTGAGTCCATCCTGAATCCCGCTGGGGGGGATGTCCCGGTTCCTGCTCAGAAAAACAGAGGCAAAGAATTTGTTAAAGAGGTCAGCTTTATCGTCTGGTGTGACCACCAGATTTCCAAGCATGTCCTGCAGGGGACCCACGTTACCTGGTGCCTTCTTTTTACTTCCTATGCATCTAAAAAAGGACTTCTTGTTATCTTTCATCTGGGTCGCTAGTCCCAGTTCTGTCTCTGCCTTAGCCTTCCTAACATCCCCCCTACAGTCTTGAGCAATGGAGGTATAAGCCTCTTTGGTGATGGCCCTTCCCTTTCATTGGGTGTACGCCTCCTTTTTAGCTTTAGGACATTCCTGAATGCCTTTGGTGAGCCATAGGGGCCTTTGGTGAGCCATAGGGGCTTTTGAGCACTCTTGCCCCTTTGATTTGTGTTGGGCCTGTCACCCTTTGGGCTTGGAGGATTGTCTCCTTAAGGAACCCCTCCCCTCCGGGACCTCAGTGTCTCACCAACTAATCTCCTTAATTCATTGAAATCAGCCCTCCCTTAAACAGCATTTGTTCCAAAGCAGATCCCTGAGGGGTCCCTGCTGTTTACTTCTTTCCATCCTGAAAGCTGACCTCTTTGCTTTCTATCTTTGAGTCAATCTCTAATCCACAAGTGGACGTCTCCTGTAATCCCATGATTACCTCATTTAGTTAAGAGCTTCTGACAACCAACGGATCTTGTGAAAAGCTTTTTGGAAGCCCAGATAGACTATGGCAACTGGATTGCCCCAGCTCACCTGCTTACTGACACCTTTAAAGAACCCTAGTACAAGGGTAGGCAATCCCCAGCAAGGGAGCATGGCATGCAAAGACATTTTGCTTGGCACATGTGCCTTGGTGCTGTCAGTGGGGAAGGGGCTGGGGTTGCACTCCTCAGTAAGGCAAACAATTTGAACCTGTTATCACAAGAAAATTTCCCTATTCCAAATCACACAAAATTCTAACTTTCCAATATCTTTTTCTGAGATGAACTGAACACACCATTGTTTTATAAAATGACAAAATATTTTCTATATTATACTTCACCCCATTTCTTATGTATCTTCACATTAGTTATTTTTAATAAAGTGCTTCTGCTTATTCAACAGAGGGTTTCACTGAGATGTCCGCAACTTTCTCCTGAGTTTTATTCTTTTATTTATATGATTTATATGCTGTCCTTCAAGGCTCAAGGAAGCTTATGGCAAGGGAGACACAACAGCAATTAAAAGAGTGCTGGAATAAATAAAGTAACAAAATCACAAAATAAAGCAGAGACCCACTGAAAAACATCTCTGCCTAGTTTTGGTTGATAAATACCTGCCCAAACAGAAAAGTCTTGCAGTGCTTCTGAAAATCGATTCAGATCATTTAGTTCCTAGTAAGATTAATAAGTAGTCAAAGATATTCTTTCATTTTTTCACAGTGAATTTAATCTACCATCGTGTCACCATTTACCTCACTTGATTAGGTCCAGGCTCGACTAACCTAATAGTGCATTATCTCATTGCTCACAAGCTTTTTCCGGGTCATTAATCATCATCAGTTCTGCCACAGAATCTCAAAGCAGCCCATTGTAAATCTTTTTGCCTCTATGGAAATATATCATTCATTCCTGCTCTTTGTTTTCTGTCTCCTGGTTAATTCACAGTCCACAACAATATCCACCTTTAGCTGCATTAGTTCCTTGTTTCCTTAGTGGCCACTTTTTATATTTTTAAAATCTAAAGAAATATCAGCTTGTTCCCCTTCATCCATTACTTCATTAATGCTCAAAGAATTCTAACGGATTGAACAAGGCATACATTTCCTTTGGCCAAGCAGTGTGGGTTACACCTTTATACTGTGATATTCACAGTGGTTAAAACTATATTTATAGTTACAGTTTCAACCAGTTTACTAAAACAGCCGACATAGGTTGGTAGCATCCTGGAGGTTATTTAGAGAGCAGGAGTTAGTCTGAAATCAGGTACAAGGCAGGGCAGGGTGGCACCTTAGCCTCCTACTACATGTTACAGGTACTGTACAATTAACTGGTTAATTGCACAATTACTTTGAGACCAGCTACACAAGCAAAGTAGCTGTTACACCATAAAAAGCTCCAACCAGCTATAAAGTCAGACCTCGAAAATATGTACTAACTTTATGTCTGGTTGCTATCCAGCTTTAAATTTGCATGTGTAGCAGTCTGCCCCTGCAGCTGGGAGCCCATCAGCTGACTGGGGTGCACCAGGCGCAGCTGGGGCTGGGAGTCCCGCAGATAATGGGACTCTCCCCCGCAACAGTGCCCCACCTGGAGGCACCGGAGGCCCCATGTATGGATCATGCTTCAGTTCTGTCACACCTTTACTTGAAAGTCCAGAGGGACCCACAGGTTCAGAGAGCCATAAGCTTTCATAGGTGACAGCCTACTTTGTCAGATAGTGGACTCACCAAAAGAATGGACCAATGTCATATTTCGAAGAGCATAACTTAGTGTAAAGCTTTGTTTAAAAAAACCCAAACAAACTCCACCTAACTGTACAGCACTGCAAACTGACATCCACACCACACAAATGCAAGACCCCAGTGACAGCGAGTTACAATTGTATTTCTTAAATACTGCTTATTCCTACCAGTTCACATGCAAGACACTGGTTCTTCAGTGTGGAAAAGTCTGATCAGTGCACTCCACGATAGCTTGATAACCATGTTAGGGCTGCTCCCTACTCATCTACCAGATGAAGGGATCTTCCTCCTCTTCTGAATGACAGCAACCCTTCACTAATTACAGGCCGGATACTTCATCATTACACCCTCCATTAAGTGCTAACTTTAGGTATAAAAAGAACACCTGCCTACACGTTAGCAAGTCAAGTGTCTCTCACAGCCAGAGCCCCGGAAGCAGGTTTCCCCATCTAACTCGTAACGTTTCCAGACCGTTCTAAGGATGACTCATTCTCAGAGCAAATCTACATCACAGGGACACACCTTGCCTAATCCAGTCTACTACCACCAGCAACCTTTCTTTTAGGATTAACAGAAGTTATGGAAATATGCCCGGTTGGGGGGAAATGCCCATTTCAATATCAAGGCAGAAGTTAATGTAATATTTCTGTTCACAAGCTAATTAGCTGGAGGAGTCCACAGCAAAGGCAGATCCATTGAGAGCAGCAGTAAAAGCTTGGCTTGCCTAGCAACCGGCACTGGGTAACACATGGTGTTTGGTACAGTGCAGTATCAATAGAGAACAAGAGCTGCTAATTTAATATACATCACAGATTGTCAGTCTTTACAACTATGGAAACTGCTGAGTATTTTTAGAGGCAGAGAATCAACAGATCTTATTCTTACGCCAGAGCTCTGCAGACACCAGAGGAACCAACCAGACGTTTAGTACATTAAATCTTACTCTGGTAGTTTAGCTGGCAAGGCAAAAGTGTCTATGAGGTCAGTTACATTTGTATGACTCAGTCCATTGCTGAACATAGGATGAAGGGTTCAAGGAAAGAGGATATGGCCAGGTATGAATTGATAGACATACAACAACAACAACAGATTCTTTTGTTACCCTGACGAAATCTACCCTTCTTCAATAGTGCTGTACATGTTCAATAAATGAACACTTTCTTACCTTCGTCTTGATTTGCTTGGGCGTGTCAGTGAGGAAGATGGAAGAGTTGGGATCACTGGCACTCATTTTTGTCTGTGCTCCTTGCAGGGCTGGGAAAAAGATGGAGTGTAGTAATGCTGGTTTTGGGTATCCAAGTCTAGGTGCTACATCTCGGGTCATTCTGAAATAAGGATCCTGGAACAACCACCAATAAAACTGAATATACACAGTTGAAAACTGCTTGATTATTTTTGACCTAGTTCAGCTTCAAAGCACTAATCTTCTGGCAGGATATTCCCTATTCAGTACCAGTTCCCTTAGGCAGCCGACCTACCCTAAAAAAATCCCTCTCTGTATCTCTGTAGTCTCTTTGTGGACTCATGTCATAATCACTCAATACATTTATTTTAAAAGAAGCTGTGTTATGACTTCAGTAACTGTGAAAGCCACACGTTGGATAGCTCAGACAAGAGTTGGCCACCTATCAACAGGGGCTGGCAGATGGACTGCAAGCTTCTACAGGCACAGAATCTGATCTAGAGCACTGAGCACTCTCCCAGCACCGAGTTAATAGTGCATTTTTACAAGCCATGTCAGGGGCTGACACACCTAACAAGTGTGTGTGTGTGTGTGGGGGGGAATCAATTGTGGTGACAATACAGTATGAATGGAATGTAATGGTTTCGTTTAGGGCTGTCTAACGGGCAACCCAGGGGATACATGTGGTCCTTGAGGAGTTAACTTGCAGCCCCTGGGCTCCTACCCAGCTGTTTGCTCCCCCCACTGTTCCAGCTGCAGCAACAGTAGGGGCATCCAGGCTCCCCCTCCCTCCTCCAGTTTCAGCTTCCTGAAGTGTAGTGCAGGCTGTAGCACCCCAAGAGCCCTGGCAGCCCTGACACCCCTGGCAGCCTGGGATGTCTGTGCGGTACGATACAGCTGGGGAGTTGAGGGGGAGGCTAGGGTGCCTGTGTGCACAGTGCAGCAGAGGGGGCAGTGGCCGCCTGTCTGGCCCATGTAGCCCCCAGACACTTATAAGTTGGACAGTCCTGCTTTAGTTCATACATCTCCCAGTGGCTGCTCCCAGAGGAGGTAAAGTCCTGTAGCTTATGACATTCAAATGGTAAAAATCTATTGTTTGGATGGTAAAGGCTGGGGATTTGATCCCTCAAAGAAGGCCATGGTGCCTGACTAGGTGGGCACAACACATGCCTACACCTGTACACTACAGGAATTGAGCTGAGATCACGATGGATTCAATACTTAATAGAAACATGTACTAATTAGTAAAGTGTGACTCTTGGCTGAAGGGCTTTTGTTTTTACTGGACATAGTGTAAGACCCTTCCACTTTCTCACATGTCTTCCTAAGGAAGGTGCTTGTGGAAATAAACTTTTCTAAATGCATTCATGCCCCGGCAGAGAGGTCTGATGTGTGCCTTAAAACCCGCCCCCACACCCCTTAAAATAAAGCTGATGCATAATAAGATGATTTCTCACTTGATCAATGGCACATGGAATAAGACACTGAATGTCCTCCTTGCCCTTGAAAATCTGTGGGAATGTTGAGCTGAAGGATGGAGCAGCTTGAATAGCAGGAAAACTGATCTTTCCTAGAAAAGAAGACATTTTGGAAGATTCTGATTTGCCCTTGCCAGTGCATTATCACCTAGGATGCATAATCAATTAATACTAAAGTAAGTTAACTTTAACAAAGTTCACTGGCATCTCTAAACTAATGATGGTGGGTGTCAGGAAGGGTAATGAAAAGGACTAGATTACTCTAGGCACTCAGTTGGGTCACTGTCAGAGACAGGCTACTGGGCTAGATAGGCCATTGGTCTGACCTACTATGACACTTCTGATATTCTTAATAAGACATACAACTACACAGAAACAATTAATTTAGTTCAATTTCTGAAATACATATTAATTCTATCTTGCTCAGATAGTGAATTGACTGAGAAAGAGAGAGAAGCTTTTGTATGGGATGTTTTGGATAGGAATATTTCTGCCTTGAGTCTCTTCCAGTCCTACTTTTAGGGAATTCTTTAAGTAAAATATTAAACTGAATTTTATTTATTAATATAAATACATATAAATATATATATAGAGAATATATCATAGAAAAGTAGGGATGGAAAGGACTTACAAGAGCAATATTTTTACTGAAACCATTCCAATGCTAATAGTAGTAAAATAAATAATTATTCACTACACTTAAGCTTATCACACAAACTTAGATAAATTCTGTATTTAATACTTCATTGCCATTAAGACAACAGTAGTATTTATATTGCAAAAAAAATTGTTAGCTGTAATTTGGCTTGAAGAAGGACACCAGTTTAAAATATTAATATTGAGCTGTCCTTCTCACCCTTTTAATGAGCGCAGATCCTAGTCTGTTTACATAACCAAGTTGCCTTTGACTTAAAAAGTGTGCAAAAAGCTGTAATTTCTAGTGATTCATATTCACAATCTTACCAATGCAATCGCTATCTGTAAAACCAAAGATTCCTTTCACTTGGTTAAATGTAACATGCTTCTGAATCTTTACAATGTTTTTGTAGAATCCAGGACTCATTCTGTAAGGCAAAATGAAAAGACAAATTAATAGCAAAATATAGTTTCCCTCTTCAACTTTTTCTAATATAATTTCTGCAATAAAACTGACACAATGCAAGTGAGCTGTTACTCCACCTGAGCAGTACTGCTTTATGACACATTCTGGATACACTTGTTGTTAAATAAAGATTATTTTACATTTTCTTATTGAAGCTACCATATATTTGTAGACGGGGCTCATGAAAAGCTTTTTTATGAAAATTGGCTTTATTGGTGGAAGACTGGGGTTTCCTAAATATGAAATTTCTCACAGTCGGTAGCTGCTGTACGCTGAAAACATAACCTTTTTGTCAAAAAACATGCCTGGAAACAGAAATATTCTGACTTGCAAATGATGCTGGGGTGATGCTCATGGGAGCTGAAATGGTGTCAGATCCCCATTTCCCTCTCTAGGCCCGGGCATTCTGAACTGAAATCTTCCATAATGTTCTATGGCCAGATACCATCAAGATACAGCATTTGCTCTCTCTTAGAAAGGAGACCATGGGAGATGTAGTTGAACTAGGGAGCTTGGTCTATAGAGAATAGGAGTGGGATGCACTTGACTATGATCCCATTAGACAGCATTTCTAACACCATTTCTAAATCAAAACAGTTGTTTTTTGAATTTCTACTGGAAAGCTGAATTTTTCACAGGAGGCTGTAGCTATTTTTGTTGTTGTTTCAGTTGGTTAAGGATGGGCAGCTCCAATGCTACAGCTAAATTTGGTAAAGCTATTCCATGTGTTGTCAACCCCAGAAATAATTCCAGTGCAAATGGGACCTGTAGTTATCAATGAAAGGAAGTAAAATGGCTGAGAGTATTTCTTCATCAGGATGACATCTTTGCAAATTCCTTGCGCTACAAGGAAAAACAAAAATGGTTTCTTTCCCTTTCAGGAAAGCAAGCATTGGGAACACTAGAGAAAAGCTCCATAACTTTCCTCCAAAGAGCTAACCTCCCCTGAATTAGAGAGGTTTTTTGGCATGCTTGTAACCTCCGTATCCGAACACCTAATTAACCTTCCTCTTTCAAGTGCCAATTATATGTTATGGGTCTACTAAGAACAGTTTTTGAAAAAACAGATAAAAACTTCTGGGGGAAGGATAAAGAAAACCCAAACACTAACAACTTCCAAGGCTAACCCTACAGTCTTTTCTTAGCCAAGACCTTCTATTAAAATTGCAAGGGGCTTTGCAAGAGTAGTACTGATCAAACCTGGTATTACTGACCCACCTCTCTGCAAAAAAAAATCTGAAGTTGGCGGGGCTGTTACACAAAACAATACATCTGATACAAACATATTAGCACACAACTCATTTATGTACTTGGAGGTTCTTATTACTGTGACTCTCCTTCTCTCCTCTCTTTGCAATCTCTTCAGTCAGGAATTGTACTTTCCTGTATATTTTTATTCCCATTAGATAATGTAACCTCGATCCCAATTAGGGCCTTAAACTGTCACATAAATATAACAACATGGTGCTGTACAAGATGGAATGAGCCAAGGTCCCTGTCTCAAGGATTTTGTAGTCCAGTTGGTACAGAATTGGATCTAAGCCATACAGATGCTGCAGAACACATGAAGGTCTGATTATCATAGCTGTAGGGATACCTGCTGCCTATTCCAATTGTTTCTTTCTTCTGTTACTTTAAAATTCTTATGGAGCGTTTTATTTTTGCTTGGAAGGTACATTTGCTGTAGTCTGTGTGTGGCATAGGAAATTTAGATACAAGTTTGGGAGTATGAGACAAAAGTATGCCCTAGAGTCTTCTCTTTTTCTGCTTCCCTATTATTAGTTCTTAGGGCATTAGAGGGAAGGGGAAAACATTGCTCACAATTTGCTCATCTTTACTTACTTAAGTAGCTCCTACTCATGCTGACTTGAATAGGACAGACATAAGAGTCACAAATACTCACCGAGTAAAAGATTTCAAGTTCAGGCCTAATATGTTTTAATAAAACATTTCCTCTCTTCCGTTTGCAGACAAAGGGAGGAGAATATAATACGAATGGGGGCACTCTGGAGAATTTTTCTGGGTTTTTGTTGTTGTTAAAATATAAAATATTTTAAAAACTGATTTTTATAAAAAGAAAGAAAGAACTATAACAAATGTAAAATGATAAATATATAGGACCAATACTTCTATACCAGAACTGACTTGAATCTCTGGGTCAGAAGATCTCTGATATTTAATATTGATCACAGGGACTTAGGAAAGTAGGGTTGTAGGGGACCTTACAAGGTTTAATGCAAGGTAAGTACATGATCTTATTAAAAAAAAGAGCTCCAAAAATATACATCTGTTCCCTGATCATAAAGTTTTGCAACTTTAATCTTTCCAGGGAACTGGAATTAATGGACAGTCAGGTATTAGCTTATACCTTCAGGGCCATTTGGCAATACTGGCAGATGCATGAGAACATGTAGCAATACTGCAGCTTCAGCAACTGCCATTCAACAAACATTTCTGCTATTTTTGTTCAAGACTGAGACAGATCTCAAAATATACACTGTGTTTGCACATGTACATGAGTGGAACTTGTAACCACACTTGTGGTCTAACTCTGCTGCCACTGGTCTCCATTAAAGGTTTATTGAGAATACAAATGGAAGCAAACTTAGGTAAACACTGAGGATGTTTCACAGAAATATGGCAGGCAGGCATGAATAAGTTAGAAGAAATTCAAAGCCTTATCAAGAAGTCTTTAAGCTTAGGCAGTTTGGAACATCTCAGAGGCACTGTCCTCTTGCATATTATTGAAAATGTATTTAATGGCATAAAAACAAAAATCAATGTAAAATCATTGAGGTCTTATGTCTTCACATGGGGCCCCTCTTACACAGGAAACAGATACTTGAGGTGGTAAAAATTTGCAAAATTAAGTCCTATAAGAGCAAATTCTTTTCAATGAGTTGAGAACCAATGCCATGTGGGGATACAAAAGGTTAAGTGCCATCTCTAAAGCATTGTTCCCCATTCTGAAGTCTTCCTGGAAGCTTTTTCTCCTCACCCATGTGAGAAAGTAAACCCTACAACCTGATTTTCAAACTGTATTATAGATCAGGCAGTTACACTAAGCCGCTCATTTTTAAATTGCAAGAATCTTGTGAGCTTCTATTAGCGGTGCACCCCCTACTGGAAATTAAAATGGTAACCTTCTTGTTATACTTCAATACAAGGTTTTTGACAAGTTACTTGTATCCCCTAAAAAGAGCAGAAAAGTTATATCAAGCTAAGGACATCAGTAAGGTTTTGATCCCAAATAATCAAGTTTCAGCCCCAAGATTACCAGTGTAAGCCATAAAAGCATCGTAGACTGTGTGCAACATGTGCCATGTGTAACACAGGCTGAGGAGTCTGACAGTGGGCATGAGAGTGAGACAGTCAGTGTCTTTAAGGGAATCACAGAAAAGTGTTGCAACTTGTTCTGTGTTAGGCTCAGGGCAACCTAGGGAGTATTCCCCCTGGATTAGTGAACTTCGTGGCAGACTCTGTGAGAGAAAAAGAAAAAAGAGTCAGAGATGGAGAAGTGGGATGTAGACAAAAGCACTCCAAGTTTCTGGGATAAGGATGTGTTCTGTGGACTGCACCCATTTGCGCAGTTGTGCAACCAGTGGTCTTTCCTGGATAGTCTCCAGACATAAACCCTGGATGAATAAAAAGGCAAATAAGTGAGACGCCCTCCAGGGGCTGTTGATTGCATGTACAGCTTTGACTAAAGAAACGGAGCATTTACAGAATGCAGAGGATGAGTCAGAGAAACTATGGCAAGAGGTGGCTGTCTTAAAGGCACGAATGTATACATTACAAGGCATGTCCTTAAAGGACAAAGTAGATATTACAAAGTTAAAAAAACAAGTGGAAGCTTTATAAAACCAAAAAGAAGGAAGCAGATAAAGAAACAGCGTTGTGGAAATAGAAAGGACAGGATCCCACAAGCTGTGTGAGAGGTCTTGAAAGATTCTCCAAATTTAACTAGGTCTGACCACCATCAATGACACCAGAAGATAAGAGAGTTGGAAGCTAAATTAGGAGTGTCAGAGGAAACTGTGGCAGAGATACAAGGCTTGGGGGTGGGAGAAGAGAGGAGGGACATGTAGGAGAAGATGGGTCTAGTGAAAATGAGTTAGAAGACTGGGATGACAATTGCCCAAATCTATATCTTTCCTATTACAATTACGAGTTCAATCACTGGGGTGACCCTCCCTATTGACCACCCCCATTTCCCCCTTGAGAAGAGAGTTGTAAAGGTTAAGTGATGCCTTGTTGCCTGCCAGAGGCCTATGGCCCCTATTGTGGAAAAGGGTCTTCAAGGGTGCCTATACATGTGCTCCGACATGTTCTAATTAGTTGCAGTTAGAACATGTTGGAGCAGACTCCATTAAAAGGCCCCCCTTGGCCTGAGAAACCAGCGTTCCCCGATGGCAGGCCCACTGCGCATGTGCGCAGTTTAAAAGGGCCCGCCAAACAGGGAAAAAAAAAGAAGAAGCTCAGTTAGGCTCCAGAG
>NW_017728947.1:96652307-96673268 GCF_001723895.1 Crocodylus porosus
TTCCAGTGTGCCTCACCGTTACGTGTATTCAGCATCCTGCATTTGAAAATGGCTTTAACTAAAACTTGTTGAACGACCTTATATAACTGCCTTGCATAAGGCAGTCAACAAACAAGGTTAGGATTGGGATAGATACCTTTAATTTTAATGGCAATCAGAAGAACCCGAGCAGCGCATATGATTACCCCCCTCACCATGCAATGATGGGGAAAAAAAATTAGGCTCTCAGAGCATCGGTGGGTGAAAGGTCCATTCAATGAGATGCAACCCAGAATTCTCAAAGACAAATGGGTTCAAGATTTGTAAACTCAACTGTAATAGTTAACAGGCAAGTGTAACCCTAAAACCAAATATTAAATAAAATGGACAGGAGAATGGGACCTTGACTACATCCCCAGAAATGGGAAGTAGGAGATCATGTACTAAACAGGTTGTTTAAAGAGATGGATCACTCACTAAGTCTTTTATGGACAGGGATTGTAAACAAGACTAGTGCGACAGTGCATCAAGTGGTAATCCAAAAAAATAAGCAACCTATACATGAAGGCATGGAGAGACCAATAACAGGGGCAAGAAGCTCTTCTTTTTTGTCTTACAGGGACAACATTAGTAAGATACAGATCCTCCTGATGATAACAGAAGCAGCAAAACTGTTCAGCTAGTCCAGATATAGCTGGTGGCAGAATGATTGTGTCAAGGCCAGCGTTAACAAAAACGTGTGCAATTGACATAATAGCTGGCACATGTCCGCTGAAAGTCACGGGCAACACGTCTCTATGTTGTAATATAATGACAGCATGAGATCACAGTGGACACTGAAGATGAAGTCTGCAGCTATTAGCACCATGTTGATGGTACAATATACTGAAAACTTTATTATATAGTTAGCAACTTTACAAAGGGAAAACATTCATGTAAAACCATAACCCATTCGGGAAACTATCAATGTGCTCTACAAACCAGTGATGGACAACAGGTGATAGAACAACAGGCTAAGGTGTTTCATAGAATCTAGAAAATGAAGGTTGGAAGCGACCTCTGGAGGTCGTCTAGTTCAACCCCCTGCTCACAGCAGGATTATCTCCAACTAGATTATCCTAGCCAAAGCTTTGTCTAGCCGGGTCTTGAAAACCTCTAATGATTGAGCTTCTACCGCCTCTCTGGGTAACCTGTTCCAGTGTTTTACTAGCCTCCTAGTGAGAAAATTCTTCTTAGTATCTAATATAAACTTCCCTTGCTGCAATTTGAGACCATTGCTCCTTGTTCTGTCATCTGCCACCACTGAGAACAGCTCAGCTCCAAATAGTTTCCCCTGGTTCCAAAGCAAGATCTTCTTTTCAAAGAAATTAGTTTTGGCAACCTCAGTAGTTTGAGAGAAACTGTAACCAATTATACATTTATGATGTTCCATGTATGTATGAATGTAATTAGTTTTAAAGTTAGTAACATTAACAGCTCTTGTAAAAGGTTTATGCAAAATAACAATGAAAGGTTTAATCAATGTTTAGTGTTAATTATGCCAAATTATTTTCAGGGACCACAATCTGAACCCAAGCAAAAAATGAAAAAAAGGATTTAGAAGTGCTATTGGAACAAGTGGAAACTGCCGACATGACCCTTAATTCTACAAATGTAAAAATTCTGGCTAATAAATTAATCACAGCAACAGGTGCAACAGATGAGTTGAGAAGCCCCAGGTCCAGCTCCTTGTTACATACCAACACAATTATTAATCTAACTAAAACAGAAGCAAGACAACTGGGAAAATTGTTAATAAAAAGAGTTAAGAAAACAATTAACATGATAGAGAAAGCCACAACTGACATGATAGAGCAAAGTGCAAAAGCAGTGGCATGTACCCAAGCATAATCTTTGTTAAGTCAAACGCAAATGCAATTAATTAAAGATGTAGTACTGGGCACACCTGAAGTAGAATGAATGTGGATTTGTGAAAAGCATATAAAAACTGGCTGGAAAAATGGGCTTCATGGTAAATAATGGTAAATGGTACCATAAAACATGGGGAATGGGACTTAGGGCAAGTATGTTAGAAATAATTTGATAAATATTTCTTAGGGTTCCACTGTTTAAGTCTTCCAATGTTCCCAATGGAATATGGCATACCATAAAATGGGTTCCAGCACCCCAATGAGTTACAAAGGATGGAATGTTTGTTAATCTAAAGTACTGTTGATTGTAAGGGGCAGGGTATATGTATGCCCCACAAGCATATAAACCAATTGCAAAATTAGGACTAAAGTATAAACAGAAAATATTATGATGGTGAAAGTAAAGTGGACAGCACAGGAGGAACCACAGTAAGTGTGGTAGGAAAATGCCATGATAAATATAAATGGGAAACCTAATCTCACTCTTAATCACTGTGTAGTAGCGTGCTAGAATAATGTAACCACATTACTAACTGGTAATGGTGTCAGTTGAAAAGCCTCTCCCATCCATATGGCCCAAATAATGTTCAGCTATTAGATAAAAGCCCCAAAAAACCCTGTTGAAGTACCTGATGGATACAGATGTTGGGTAAGCCAGGTCAAACTAACACGTTGCCTTGTCTGAGCATGCGCTGTGCTTGGCATGGGGGGCATAAAGCACTGTTTTCTTTTCTTTTTTTTCTATGTCTGTAAGCAGCCACGGATAGTAAGAAAATTCTCATTAAAAGCAAAGTTCTGTGTTAAGTGGCACAAAAAATTGTCTCATAGGTTTCAAATCCAGTCATAAAGCTGTGCTTATGTTGCTAGCTGTTGAAAGTACACAGAAAATACTTTAAAACGTTTGATATGGGTCATGAAATTGTTATAAACTTACCCCAAGTAGTCAAGATCAGAAAAGATGAAGGTTTTATTGATGTTAAAACCACAGGCTATGATATCCTTTGCATTCTCTATAGCATATTCATTAGCTCTCTTAACCGTCAGATCTTTCCAAAGGTACTTCTCATCATCAGTCAACTGTATAACCAAAGGAATATCAAATACTTCTTGCAGCCACCTATTCAAAGTTAAAAAAATATTTTAAGATAACTTACAGTGAATAGGTTGTAAATTCAGAGAAAAAAAACAAAGAAGTTTGAATCTCTACCTCTATGCATGTTATTTAGTCATTGATACTTTCACAAAACCATTGCAAAAATTCTATCAAGTCAGAACACACAGAGTCCCCATCACCCTCTCTCAGAACTACTCTTTCACACACATTTTGCATAGAACATAAATGGTTACTCAGGCAAAATTGAAACAAGGCTAGGTTTCTAAGGCCACATCAGTGGCTTCACTGTATTTGCTGTCATTCAGCAACATAAGTCTGAAAGGAATTTTGTGAGTCTTCAAGCCGAGTTCCCAGCTACTGTTGGTACCAGGTCATGCAAACCATTACATAAACTTGCTGAGTTGGCATACACTTATTTTACAGGAAAAAGAACAACGAATAATATTTACCTGACACATGGGAAAGTTACAGTGGGTGCTTGGACTGTAACATATTTACTTTACCAAATGTGACCTTAATATTTCAGTAACAGATTTTTACGTTTGCTCTTATATTTAACTGAAATAAACAGTTCTTGATTGTGATGCGCTGTTCAAATGTTATATGCAATTCAATATCTCCCTAGATGAAAACCAAATGTTCTTGTCCAATATGAAGTACATAACATAGTGGCTCAAGCTACTTACTTTGTGAAGATAAATGGGATCAGATGACCAACATGCATTGCCTCAGAGGAGGGGCCTCTACCAGTATAAAGGTAAAAGGGCTTCTTATTTTCATATGCATCAAGAATTTGGTTCATATCTCTACAGAAAATAAAAAAGAGGCAACACAATATGACTTTTATAGAAGCTGAGCAACAAGGATAAATGAATGAATTCTAGAAGGACAACTGTAAGAGAAAATAAAATCTTGGATTTGAAGAGTGAAAGCTTCTGACTGCCAAATGTATTCACATATAAAATAAAGCAACTTAACACTCTATTATTAGCATACTTAAAAGGAGTTACCTAAAGAAAACAAGAAAAGAAAAGTTGTGCTTGCCTAAACCTCAGAGAGAACATATAAATAGGTTAAAAAAAGTAAAGTCAGAATTATTTAATAACAGAAAATACAGCATTTATATTATGACATTGGATGGGAGGCACTGGTTGTCCACTGGATTTCAACAGTGTTGACCAGTGGTTCTTAATCTTTTTAGACTTAAGGCCCCCACTATGGATTCCTATTTGAAATATGTCGGTTTGTCTTGTGGAGTCATGTGTAAGTCTTTGTACACTTACTAGTACTAATGTTGCATGACACCCTTAAAAGGATCTCAAGGCATCCCAGGATGCTGTAGATCCTTGAATCTGTGTAGAGACTCAAGGAAACCAACAGACACTTTACATGAGCCCAGAGAGGTTTATGTCGTTAACTACTGATTGACGAATGGGCCTAGGCATGACTAGAACCAGACAATACCTAACACTTGAAAATTTTCCTGCTTGAATCAACAACTTGTATCCATCTGCCTTCCCTTGCACCTTGCTCCCAAAAAGTTTGACTGTACCAAGAAATAAGATTTTATTTCCAGGAACAAAGGGTAACTTTAAAAAGGACTTAGATGTGGGATTCAAGGGATTTTATTTCTGCTGATAAGCTGTGATACTCCTTCAATAGATGCTAAATGTGAGGAACTCAAGCAAGGAGAAATTGCTGAATCATGCCCTATGACAAACAGCTTCTGAATCCTCCCCCTCAGTTATTTATAAGGGGTTATAACATTTCCTGTGCTGCCCACACATTCATTAAGGCCACCTTTGCAAAAGCGAGTCATGCAATAGCCATAAATATAACTGCTAGTTGCATCATTTAATAAATAAAGATGTGCTGCTTTACAGAAAGCTTTTAATATTTTAGTGCTAGACTTTAAGAGAAAATGACATGCCAAAACTACTTGATTTCTCTAGACTTAATATTTTAATACCAGCTGTTTCTTGTTAAACTAGTGACATGATAGTTTTTCTGTTTAACACAACAGCATTTATTTGCTATTTTCTATGCTACTGTTTCATGCACGTTATAAAAACAGTGGTCCTTATAATACAAGGTGGAAGGAAGGCATCACAGTGAAATAGCAACGACTCCCATATTGCATTCCCCAAATTTTCCCTACTTGCTTGGAATTAATGGTGAAGTATTCTAAATCAATGCATATATTCTGAAAGAAATTAACTAGCCTTTGGGGGCAAAATTTTTCTGTCAGGATGGTGTAAATCTGGAGTAACAAGCATAGTTTCAAGCATGTTCAATTGGGTTTACATTTGTAAAATGACAGCACAGCATGGCTTTCTATTGGACACAGTTGCTCCCACTACACGGACAGGTGCTGTATATATTCTGAGCTGCACGCAGTCCTTGTCTTTGCACTGGTAAGAAAACTCACTCACCTATGAGAAAAAAAGATGCCTCTGCGTAGAAAGTGGTGAGGTTTTTGCCCAGTTACTCTTTCTATTCGACTGATCAGCTCTTTGTCAACTTTACTGCTGCCAAACCGAACTGCAATAAAAATTGCATAATTTATATATGTTGCCAGCTGAAGTGCTCTATACACTTAGACAGAATACATTCCTTAGGCACTAAACTGAAGACATCTAAAACAACATTACAAAGCTGAAATAATTTGGGTCACAGTTAATTACCATGTTCAGAAAACTTGCGAACAGCTGCTCACTCTTGCCACAGTAACAGCACCTCTGACCCCTCCTAGCCTTGTAGGATCACCTTTGTGATCTTTGGCAGAATCATTCAATTCTTTCACTCTCGGACCGGGATCTAGATACAGTCCCCTGGTCCCAACTGTGACTACCACAGCAGGGCATTCTTTACAGGTGGAAACCAATGACTGGTTAATACAGTACGTATACAATCTCCTTAAGATAGAGTAAGACAAAAGTATTTCAGAGAAAACATCCCTTTAAAATCAATAAGAAAGTTGCTTCAGGAATGGATGCCGTGTAG
Source organism: Crocodylus porosus (assembly GCF_001723895.1). Taxonomy (NCBI): domain Eukaryota; kingdom Metazoa; phylum Chordata; order Crocodylia; family Crocodylidae; genus Crocodylus; species Crocodylus porosus. The sequence goes on from NW_017728947.1 coordinate 96,658,314, forward strand.
CTCTACAGCTCCCTTCCTTACCTCCCAAAGCTTATTGCCAGCCATAAGCATTCAAACTGTTCTCTTTGCCTTTCACACCTCAGAAAGATTAAGTCCTTTGCTTTTATTTTGATACCATTATGGAAGCTCCAGCTTGACTGGATTCTCCACAAAAACATAAAGATTGAAACTATCTGGCAGCATTGCTGTAACCAAGATAGCTGAGTGAGCAAAGACAGTCTGCCCCTCTGGGATTAGAATAAATATGACCCTTCCTAAAACCGGTATCAGGAGAGCAGATTCTTTGAGAAATGTATTCAAGGATGTATCAGGCATCAAAAACAGGCATGTAAACAGCTGTTTGGGTTTGACATCAAGAAAACAGAAACTGACAGCAAGTTCTCGTTTCGAGAAGACAATATAAATACGCTGAATGCAACCTGAGAAGTCTACAGAACAAATGCAGGACAATGTTAATGATCTCATGAGAAATCATCTGAGAACAGTGCATCTCCAGAGGTAGAAGAAAAAAGGGGCATCACTGGGAATTTTAACCAGATTTATATTAACCACTGCTCATCCCTCCATCTCTTCCTCTGACCAGAATTTAAAGACAGGGAGAACCAATTGCTCCTTTCCACCAAAGCCCTAGGCCATAATTGTAAGATTGATAATACATAATCTTACAGAGCTTATCCTTTCAGAAGTCTGCCACCTTAAAAAACAATTTAAAAAACCACACGCATATGGACACAGAAGGGACATAGGATGATGTTTACCAGATTATACCAAGGAAGTGGTAGAAATGAAGGTTAAATCAGACAAATAAAGGGTCCTAGTTAAAAAATTGAGTTTGAATTATTTTATTTCCTCTTCTGTCACTTTTAAATGTAAAGATGAGGACAACAGATACAGCTTTATGCCGACTGTGAGGGTCTTCAAAGCGTTTTTAACAATTCAGCTACCAGTATAGAAACTCAACTCAAACTTAAAGTTCAGCTGCTAATCACACTGGGAAAACTCACTTGTTTTCAGTTCTGCCTTGCTTTCAGTTTCCTTTCTTTCAATCTCCTTGATTATACCAGCGGTAGGAGCCAAACGAAGAGGAAAGGAGTGGTGAAGAACTGATTTCTGGTTAAACTCTGCCCCTTTCCCACAGACAGGATAAACCTGCTTGTTTCTGTACCCACAGTTAGTAGGTCAGAGTGCCTACAATACTGGCATGCCTGTCTTGCCAGGGGTTATTCCTTTCTCTTAATGTGTCTGAGATGACTTCAAGCCAAATGATTAATTGAACTTGGGAGGACTTTTCATGTTCACAATCAAAATCGTTCAGTAGGGAAGTGGAATTTTTTCCCTGTTTAATGGCAGTTTAAAGCATACCTTAGCGCCACCCAAGTCAGCCAGCTAGTATCCTTTATACTCCTCTGCTTAATTCTCTCCATATCCCAAATTCCAAACAGCAACTAATTTGGAGATTCTTTGTTGAAGAAAATCTTCATTCTTTCCTAATATATCCTTATAGTTATACATGGTTTCTCCTGTTTGGCTACACATAGCCATGTACGTTCAAGAAAGTTATGTTAGAAAAAATATGCCACTGAATTGCATCGTTTCTTGGCACTTTTGCTTCATGTCTACAGTTAAAACAAAGGGACTGTGGTGTTAACGAATATTCAATCTGCAGAAATACCCTCTGCCTTGAAGAGTAGTCAAACTGTTTGCAATCAGGGATTAGGATTATAAACCTTTATAGAAAGGAAGATTTTTTAAAATATTTATTTATTGCTGAATAGTATTACATTTCCTGGAGTGCTTATTCTTCATAGGATGAAAAGAATCCTACCATTCGAATCTAATTACATTATTTCTCCACTCAAAATCCCCAAGGAGAAATGAAATCCCATTCTATTCTTAATAAATATCCCCTGCCGAACCCACAACTTGGTATGAGAGGCCAAAAATCTGTACACGTCCATGTACACATGCTGCTACTGAAGCAGCACAAGCTGGATCTCGTTGTTTTAATGTTAAGCCCTCCTATTCTTTTATAGCATTTTTTTTACAAGTGTTGAAGTTATGATGTAGCTATAATATGCAAGAAGCAAAGATTTTTGTGAGTAATATCTTTTATTGAACCAACTGTGTGATTGGGAGAGACTTATATAAACTTTCAGGTATCACAGTATCCTTCTTCAGGTCCCCACCTGACCTAAAGGACATCTGTTCTTGAAAGCTTGTCTGGACATCGCTCTCAGCTATACCGCTGGTCCAACAAAAGATCACTAGATAACCCTTGCTTCCAACATATTCAGACCACCATACTTCCAAACAACATTTGGGAGAACAGAACAAACTGACACTTACAAACCAATATACATAAATTGCATGCAACAGATTACTGCAAAGTTAAGGCTGCACAGTTAAGCCAGAAAATGCATATTGCTGAATAGACACTATCCGTTTCAACAGGAGGGCTAGAAGACTTTCCAGTTTCTGTACAGATCTGCACATGTTGTAGGTACAAAGACTGTACAATGCTATAAATGAAAGAGATTAGACAGGACAGTATTTTTGTTTGCACTCCTTACTTGGTTTTCCCTGTTTAATGGCAGTTTAAATCATACCTTAGCACCACCCAAGTCAGCCAACTAGTATCCTTTACACTCCTCTGCTTAATTCTCCCTATAACCCAAATTCCAAAAAAAGGAATTCAGCATAAGATAAAACAAAACTCACAAAGAAGAGAGCAATCTGTGGATAGTTTCAGCTTAACAATCAATTCTTTAGAAATGCATTAGTGTAAAAAGACAGGGTATAATGGAAGCTAGTTTGCAACTAATTATAATGGTCCCTATGAGCAGTCTCCGTTATTATACACAGTAATAGCTTCATGGAAGTTCTGTAATTGGAAACGGTCATATTATTAGCTGGACATGCTGACAACACATGGAACTTCTGTTTCAAAATGTGAGGATATAACCAAACCTTTGAAAAAGTGTTAGGTTTTTAGAATCATTTTACAAAAGTTACATTTAGAATACAGAATTTATAGTATAAGAGAGTATATACCTATGAGTTTGTCATAGTCTACGCCTTTTGCACTGGATGTCTGCACTGTCCATGGATCTACAAAATCATCATCTTCTGCTAAAGCTGGAGCATTGTTTACTGGTGTGAAATCTGTTGGAGGTGAACCAGCTTTGTAATCTTGTCCTGTTGTTGCTTTATACATCAGTTTCAATGACAACAGTAACCTCACAGCTGTGTCAATTTCATCCTGAATAAAGGAACGTTTTCAAATTTAGTAGACTTCAGTGAAGGTTTTCCAATAACACCTCCAACATACAGACGCTTACACATATACACCCTGACACACACACACACACACACACACACACACTTACTTCAATGGGACTACATGCATTTAAGTTAGCTTTTTGCTTATGTATCTGCAGGATGAAGGCCCATGAAGGAGGAAATGGAAATGATGACAGTTTCGGAGCATTTTTCACGCACAAATGATAAAAACTTACTAACTTCGGGCAAGTTACTTAACCTCTCTGTGCCTTGGTTTTCCATTTATAAAACAAGAACAAGGATATTTACCTACCTTGAAGGGACTGATGAAGCTCAACTTCCTGACATACAAAATTCTTATATATGCTTGGATGAGAATGCTTCAGGATATTATGCTAAAAATACTCTTGCAGTGGTTCACCTTAAAACATTAATTAATTTTTCTTTGCAAGTGATCTTGGTGAACCTAAATGACTTCTTTATGACTTACTTAGTTATGTTCTATATCAGGGTGTCAAACTTATTTGGCCCCTATGGGCTGGAGAGGAAGTGTAGAATTCCCCATGGGACAGATCTGGAGTGAGAAGGTAGTCTGCAGGGTCATAAATTTGGCAGTGGGGTGAGCAGTGCCTGTGTTAATTGCTGCAGCAAGTAACACTGCCACTGCTTGTCCCACCATCAAACTTCCAGTCCCGTGGACAATATCTTTGACATCCCTGCTTTACATAAGAGAATGTTATTGGAACTATTCATATACACATAAAATCCCAGGGACTAAGACTTTTTATCAATTAAAAAAAACCCTGAAACCATATTGGGATCCCAAATCCTGCAACTTTTTCATATGTACAATTTATATGGAAATGAACACTATCTGCATACAAACAGAGGGCAGGATCTGGCACCTTGTTGATCCCACAAAGGTGGACTGAAAAGTGATGATTGATTCCTATCAAACTAGGAGTCTATTTATTGTCCATGCGCATACATGTATCCATGTGCACACACACACACACCAATTCATGGGTATGATAATAAAGTGTGTTTTATCCAAGATTCTCACAGAAGTGAGAAGGTATTGTTATCCACATTTTAAAGTTGAGAAAACTGGACTAAAGTTACAAAGCAAGTTGCTTAGTGGCAGAACTAAGAGCAGATTTCCATTCTAGTCACTTTCAGTCCTTCCTTCAGGATCAGTAGTTCATTAATACTGAGTTTCAGTCATGTTGACTGAAATTCAACAACACAAATATTTTTAAAAACAGAAAGATTTTTTTATTATCTCAAACCATCATTTTATTTTCAGCGCTGCTACGAGAGACCTAAGCTGCACAAGGGACAATTCAAGAAATGAAATAAACATACCTTTGGAGCTTCTGCTGCTTTAAGTGATCTGACTTTATCTCCTTGTATAGTCACCCTTTCAAAAAGTTCAAGTGCACTCAAAGAGCCAGAGTCACAGTTCTGTCTATTTGACATTTTCCAGGAATGTAAATGATCTTTTTTAGTCACAATCTGAAATAGGTCTTGAAAGTTTTATTCAGCAAAAAACTGGAGGAGAACTGTAAAGAGATAAACAGGTTATATGATTTACTTTTTTCATTTTAAAGACTGCTGTTCACACCCTATTCTATCTTGAAAGTGACACTGTAGGTAATTTCATTGAAAGTAGGCAATTCATTTGAAGAGGTTTTTTTAAGCACTGGCTTTCAAAAGGCAAAGATGCTGAGAAAAATAAAATCCTGATTCACATTAGAAGTTAGACTGGTCCTAAAGAAAATAAAACCACAGATTACTTTGTAATATTGTTCTTCTCTCTTTCTCTGTCTCTCTCTTTCTCTCCCCACCTAAATAAATAATTCTGGTGCATTTTAAGTTTCATTTCACATTGTAGTATCCCTCCATCTCTCAATAGTGGACCAAATTCTATCACAAATAAAATCAACTACTTTTGTCAAGAATAGGAGTTTATGGTGGAACAGTGGATGCTCAGGTTATACACATCAGAGTCTTAATTCCTACTGCATGCTCTGTAAAAGAGGCAAGCTGGCTTTTTTTGTTTTTTAAGGTTTTTGTAGGACTATTTGCCATAAGAAAAAAAGGACTGCTATTTATGACTAAGAAATGTGTCAAACCTATTACCAACTTTAACTAGTCAGAAAGAATACCTGACTGCCCTGTAGGAGTATAGATTTCCCTTGGTGATCCTTATAAAAAAACTGTGCTTAGAACAATCATCAGTAAACAGATGCCCAATCAAAAATAGGTTGTTTAGAAACTAACAGGTTTTAAAATAATTTGGATGTTCAAATATAAAAATGAATGCATCTCTGATGAACTACTATACAGGTAGTAATCAAGGATAAATTCAGTTTTGTAACTTGGTACAGCAAACAGAATGCTTACAAATACATTGATGGTTACAGCGACCTTTCCACACACACAGAACTGTGAATTAGAATACACTGTGCCGTAGATTAGGGTGGCAAAGTGTTAAATAGTTAAGTTGACTAACATAAAAACCCAAACTATTTTATAGCACAACCTTTTCCTAATCAAAGTCATGTAATCTTATTTCATAAACAAATGCTTCTTTTTATATGCACTGAATTCAGATAGGCTGGTGATAGATGCACAACTAATTGACAGACTAAATTAGTCTTGTATCAGGGCAGCAGTGAACAGTCTGAAAGATGTTACTCACACTTGAAGCATTCTTTATCAGTTTAGGACCCTGAAGCCCCACTGTCTTTAAGAGTTCTGGACTAGACTAGATAGAGAAAATCTGCCACTCATAAAGCTCAGATTAAAGATTAATCTATCTAGTCTAGTCCAGAACTCTTAAAAAGCCTCTCTCTGCAGAACAGCTTATATAGTACATGATTAGAAGTAAGTTTATAGATGTAGCCATAATACTAAAAGACAGCTACACAAAAAAATAAAAATCACTTAAATACTTGTTTTGCTAACCCAGCATTCCAGACACCCATGAGATTCACATTAGCTGTTTGACACTACTTAAATGTCTTCTTCCTACAAAATCAGACTGGTTATAAATTAAGTTATATTTATAACAAACACACACAAATTTTACTATAGATGAGCCATTTGCCTGCCTTGAAAACATAACACCAGGTTGCTGTGTTTAACTAGATCATAGCTAACCAGTAAGGCTCTGTTTGTTGCCACCTGCAATGTCCCCCGGTAACGGCCTCAGCTGAACACATGATGGTAGGTGGGGTTCGTCATGGTCCTTTCATGTGTCAATATTTAGAGTTTCAGAGTTAGAATTTAGTGATTCTTCCATAAAGAGCCAACTTTAGTGTCCTCTCACAAGCAAATAACATAAGCATCAAGCGATGATTATCCAACATCAACTTTGATGGGCCAGCCACATCATCCAGATGGCCAACTCCAGACTCCCAAAGCAAGTTTTTATTCTCCCAGTTCAGTCAAGGCATATGCTTAAGATGAGGGCACAGAATGTGCTTCAAGGCCATCTTCAAGGCCGAACTGAAAAACTGTAATATCAACATGAACTCGTGGGAGACTATCACCTAAGATCATCCCAAATGGAGGAAGAGTCTGCTGCAAGGACCCATGCTCGACAACAGGAGATGGAAAAATGGGTGACAGAAATAGTGTGTCATGGACCAAATCAAGAATCTGGAGCCATCCAACTTGCATGGGAACATGCCTGAGTTGCAGAAGAGTCTGTCAATTCTGGATCAGCCGCATCAGCTATCTTTGAACCCACAGATAAAATGATTGTGGAAGACAACCATCCTTGACTGTGATGGACCGCCAAGGAAGGTAGCTGGGATTTATCGTGGTCCTGTCACATGTCACTATTCAGAGTTTCAGAATTAGAATGCAGTGATTCTTCTATAAAGGGGAGGTCTTTTCAAAACTCCCACACAATTTATTTATACTCATGTTTGGTTCCTTGTCTTTTCCTTTTAGTTCACAGACAGAATGTTTGACTTGATAAGTAAACAGCATTCAATAAACCCACATATGCAAAAGGATTTTTATGAACTCTTATCAAAAAGAAACATATCACCTTACAAATTCAATAAGCTTATGCAAAATTCAGATATTGCCATTTTATAATGAAAATATTTTTAAGAATATTGAGCCCTATGCCAGATAGTGTTAGCTTTTTGCTGGCAAAAATCAGAATACATTTCAGTCTGTAGTTCTGCACAATAGAAGTGGTCATTTGTTCTCTGATTTATCAGGCACTGTCTACCACCAAAAGCAAGATATTGGACTAATCAATTCATTTTAATGGGAGTTCAGATGCCCAAATATGTTTCTGCATCTGGCCCTGAATGATTTTATAGATTGCCCTCAAACTTTTCTGCATGTTTGAAATCATTCTTATTACTGTTGACATTTAAATGCTCCAAATATATTAATTTAAATCATAAAATAGGTATCCTTGGGCTGGGCTCTGGTGTGGAGCCCAAGGCTTATAGGCTGGGACAGGGTGGGGTGGGGTGGGTCCCCGCATGAGCTGATATGTCCCGGGCCGCCTGCCAATGGCGCCCAATCAGGAGGCAGATTGGGGGCCTGCATCCCCAGGAGCAGTCTGCCACAGCCCTTGCAGCCCTTCCAGGTGCTACAGGCAGGCCCCAATCTGCCTGCCGGATGGCTGGGGCCAGTGGCAGCACCGATCTTCCTGGTGCTGGGTGAGCCCAGCACCATCCCAGGTGGCAGAAGCAGCCTCCTGTGATCCGGCAGGCCAATTGGGACCTCCCTACACCCCTGGGAGGGCAGCAGGTCTGTCCTGACTTTTACTGGGGGTGCAGGGGGCCCTGATCTGCCTGCTGGATCACAGGAGGCTGGTGCTGCTGGCTGGGTGTAGCCCAAGCTGGGAAGATCAGTCGGTGCTGCTCTGGCCCCAGACGGCAGCACCAGCCTCCTGTAATCTGGCAGTCAGATTGGGGTTTGCTTGCATCCCAGGGAGGGCTTTGGGGGCTGTGCCAGACTTGTCCCAGGAGCATGGGGGCCCCAATCGGCCTGCCAGATGACAGGAGGCTGGTGCTGCCACAGTATTTGGGTCCATTTATGTAACACTGATAAGAATTCAAAAGAATGTGTCATGACAAAATATAAAGGAAATCCTGTTTTTATGAACGATACAATACAGTAATGTTTCTCAACCTCAGTTTACAAAGCTGAAGCCCTTTGGTTAAATCCTAAAGTCTCCAGTACATCAACAAAGCAGGATGCCAAGATTGCAAGCCCCCAATTTGCCTGCTAGATCACAGGAGGCGGGTGCTGCTGGCTGGGGCTGGGGCAGCTCCGATCTTCCCAGCCAGAAGCACCACCTTCCTGTGACCTGTCAGGCCGATCAGGGCCCCGCCACACCCCCGGGAGGGCTGCAGGCCAAGTCCTCCTGGCGGTGCAGGGGGCCCTGATCAGGCTGCCGGATCACAGGAGGCTGCTCCTGTTGCCTGGGATGGTGGTGGACGCAGCCCATACCTAGCACTGGGAAGATAGGTGCTGCCACTGGCCCCAGCCTCCTGTCATCCAGCAGGCAGATTGGGGCCCGTCTGTATACCTGGGAGGGCTGTGGGGGCTGTGCCGGACTGCTCCCAGGGCTGTGGGCCCCTAATCCGCCTCCAAGATTACAAGAGGCTGCTGCTACTCCCTGGGGCCAGTGGCAAATCAGCTCATGTGGGGACCTGCCCCCACCCCGGGATCGGGGCGGGTCCCCATATGAGCTGATTTGCCCCAGGCCCTGCACCTTCCTTGGGCCGGCTCTGGTACAGGGCCCAGGGCATATCAGCTCATGCATGGACTCGCTGTTGCCCCAATCCCGGGGTACGGGTGACTCCTTGAATGAGCTGATTAGCTCCAAACCCCATGCTCTTTTCGGACCAGCTCTGGTATGGGGCCCAAGGCATATCACCCGTGGTTGGGGCGGGGGTGGGTCCCCACACAAGCTGATATGTCCTGGGCCTGCCTGCCACTGGCCCTAGGTGGCAGCACCAGCCTCCTGTGATCCAGAAGGCAGAATGGGGGCCCGCATCCCCGGGAACAGTCCAGCACAGCCCTTGCAGTCCTCCCGGGGGTATAGGCGGGCCCTGATCTGCCTGCTGGATGACAGGAGGCTGGTGCTGTTGGCTGGGGCCAGCGGCAGCACTGATCTTCCTGGTGCTGAGTGTGCCCATTGCCATCCCAGGTGGCAGGAGCAGCCTCCTGTGATCCAGCAGGCCTACTGGGGCCCACCTGTACCACCAGGAGGGCTGTGGGGGCTGTGCCAGACTCCTTCTGGGGATGCAGGGGCCCAAATTTGCCTGCCAGATGACAGGAGGCTGGTGCTACCACAATATTTGGGTCTATTTATGTAACGTTGATAAGAATTCATAATAATGTGTCCTGACAAAATATGAAGGAAATCCTGTTTTTATGAACAATACAATACAATACAATAGTGTTTCTCAACCTCAGTTTATAAAGCTGAAGCACTTGGTCACATCCCAAGTCTCCAGACCATCAACAAAGCAGGATGCCAAGATTCACTGCACTTTAAAGGTGAGGGAATTGGAGTTTCACTTTCAACAGCAGTCAGTATACTTTGTATGCTGCAACCTCCTGCTCCATTGCTACTACTTCTGTACTTTCAGTTTGGAAAATTCACTGTTACACAACAGGTGCACTGTTTTCCTTATTGCTTTACAAACTTATTTCTTTTGCCTGCCTTGGAAACATACCAAAGGGTTGCAGTGGTTAACTAGATCACAGGTAACCAGTAAGGTTCTGTTTGTCAGCCACCTGCAATATTCCCAGGTAACAACTTTAACTGAACTTATAATGGTCGCTGGGAATTTCACTCACCATGCTCCTGATACATATTTTTATTCAGAATAAAATGAATCTGATCAAAGCCATACGTAGTTTGAATTGCCAGAAGATTTGCTTGTTTAGTCCATTACATTTTCAATAACATACTTAAATGATATACCATTTAGTCTTATTTCAGTAATCATTAATTTTTATGGTTTGGGTTTATCATGGTCCCTTCATATGTCACTATTTAGTTTCAGAGTTATAATTTAGTGATTTTTCTATAAACGGGAACTCTTCAACACTCCCACACAATTCCCTTAGATCCTCATGTTTGCTTTTTTGTCTTTTCCCCTTTTTTCCCAGACAGAACATGTGTTGACTTGACAAGTAAACAGTATTCATTAAACCCACATGTGCAAAAGTATTTTTATGAACTCTTATCAAAATAAAATATTGTTCTTACAAATTTAACGGGCTTATGCAAAATTCAGACATTTCAATTTTATAATATGTTTTAAAGAAAATTGAGCCTTATGCCTCATAGTGTTAGCTTTTTGCTGGTAAAACTCAAAAGAGATCCTCTTCTCAGTCTGTAGTTTTGTACAAGAGAAGTGGTTGTCTTTTCTCTGACTTACCAGCCACTGTCTACAGCCAAAAGCAAGATATGGGACTAATTAATTCATTTTAATGTGGGTTTAGGCACCCAAATGTGTTTCTGCACCTGGCTCTGAATGGTTTCATAGGCTGTCTTCAAACTTTTCTGCATGCTGTTTTTCTTAAAATAATTCCTAGTTCCACTGGTATTTAAAGGCTCTGAATATCTTAATCTGAATCATAAAACAGGTATCACATAGTATTTGGGTCTGTTTATATAGTTTTGAAAATAATTCAGAAGAAATGTGCTGGCAAAATATGAAGAAAAACTTGTTGTTATGAATAATACAGTAGTGTTTCTAAACCTCAGAGTTCACAATGTTGAAACACTTGGGTCAAATCCCAAGTTCCCATTTCAACAACAAAGCTGGATGACAAAATTCACTGCACTTAGAAGTGAGGAAACTGGAGTTTCACTTTCGACAGCAGTCAGTATTCTTTGTGTGATGCAGCCATACAAAAGGTGAATGCAGTGTTGGGCTGCATCAGTAGAAGCATTAAGTGCAAGACACAGGAGGTGATAGTGCCTCTTTACTCAGCGCTGATTAGGCCTCATCTAGAATAGTGTATGCAGTTCTGGGTCATTTTAAAAAGCACTTGGAGAGCTAGAGAGGGTTCAAAGGCAGGCAACAAAGATGATCAAGGACTTGGAAAGCAAGCCATATGAGGAGAGGCTGAAGGAAGCATTAGGGGTGTGAGAAACAGCATCGTTCTGCTTGACTTCTCTTTCGATGGAACAGTGTTTCATTTCGGGTTTTGTTTTGAAAGCACTGTTCCATTTCATTTAATTGAAACTGTTTTGCTGTTTCGATGCTGTTTCGACATTTTGCCCACCTGGCGCCAGGAAGATAGGTGCTGCCGCTGGCCCCAGCCAGCAGCACCAGCCTCCTGTAATCTGGCAGGCAGATTGGGGCTTGCACCCCCGGGAAGAGTCTGGCACAGCCCCCGCAGCCTTTCCAGGAATGTGGGAAACCTCCCAATCTGCCTGCTAGATCACGGGGCCAGGGCAGCACCAATCTCCCCAGCTGGGAGCACCAGCCTCCTGATCAGGGCCCCCCCCCACACCCCAGAGAGTGCTGCGGGACTCTGCCAACTCCTCCTGGGGTTGCGTGGGGCCCTGATCGAGCTGCCAGATCACAGGAGGCTGCTCCTGCTGCCTGGGATGGTGCTGGGCGCAGCCCACACCCAGCACCAGGAAGAGCGGTGCTGCCACTGGCCCCAGCCTCCTGTCATCCAGCAGGCAGATCAGGGCCCACATGCACCCCTGGGAGGGCTGCGGGGGCTGTGCTGGACTGCTCCCAGGGGTGAAAGCCCCCAGTCTGCCTCCCAGATTATAGGAGGCTGGTGCTGCTGCCTTGGGCCAACGGCCACTTTTCCCCACGCTCTGCACCAGCTCCTTCCCTGCCAGTGAGCAAGGGGTTTGGGCTGCATGCTGTCCCCCGCCTGTGCCACGGGGCTTGGGGGCACTGGGAGTGAGTGGGTAGGGAGCCACTGGGAGCATGGGGCCTGCACTGATGTCCCAGGGCTAGTGCCAGTACGGCCCAGAGCAGGGTTGCAGGGGTACAGGGTCCTGGCTGGCAGGGTCTCTATGGAGCTGGGCCAGCTCCCCCCTCTCCCTGCTGGTGCAGCCCAGCCTGGCTCCACAGACCCCTGACAGTCTGCGCCCCACTCTGGGCCCCACCGGTGCTGGCCTTGGGACATTGGTCCCAAGAGAGTGACCAAGGGGCAGGGCACCTGTCAAGGGGCGGGGCTACCTATGCAGCCCTTGACAGCTTGCCAAAACTGAGTAAGTGGCCCTCCGCCCGAAATAATTGCCCACCCCTGATTTACAGGAATGAACGCAAGCCAACTTCTTGATGTTATATAAATTGTTTACGCTTACAAGTCTGAAGGAGAGACTCTGTCTTTTCCAAATATTGAAGTCCACTTGTCAATATAATGCATAAGAAAGGTGATTAGTTATGTTAGTCTGAAGTCAAGCAAAAGCCAGAGAAGATTGTGTTTCTCTGAACCAGTTAATTCTGGGGTTCTCAACATTTTTAGGCTCAAGACACCCTTCCATAACTTTTCTGAATGTGGTGGCAGCTCAGTTGAGCATTACTATTCCAGTCACATAACTAGTAATTTCTGTGCCCAGGGCATGGAGGGGATGGGGAGAAGATTGAGCAGAGAGCAGGCACTAGTGATATGCAGGTAGACCTGTCCCCGACTGTAAAAGTATTAATTTGGTTGTGAAGAGATTGACACGGGAGCTGTTACTACATAGCAGAAGCGGCTAATGTAGCAGCATTGACTCAAGCTGTTGCCCTCAGGAACAGGTAGCAGCACAAGTCTCTGGGGCTGCTCTGGGGTTCACCCCTAACCTTGAAGGCAGGGCTGTGCCCCTCATGAGAAAGCCTCAGGGTGGGAGCGGGACTCATTCCATTCTACTCCACTCCTCTCCCCAAATACACTGCTTAGCATAGAGCTGCACCTTCTGGGTTGTCCCTGCTGCAGGAAAAACTCCTGGGGGAAGAAAGCATACAGGTATTCCCTCAAAGCTGGCACCCAGACTGGTGCCCTTGCCTCCTGCCTTCCCCCTCCCACCCCCACCCCCACCTCAGTTACACTACTACCACCCCTACCTACATCCCAGTGCGCTCTGCATGGTCAATACTGCAAGTTCATACCTTGCTAGTTGCCCAGCTGTGGCCAAGCACAACTGTTCCTGATGCCTTGGTTTCCAGAAAGGGATATGGAGGACAGGCTAGGAAGGGCAGAGCAGAAGTGTTCCTGCTGCAGCTGTTTCCCAGTCAGCCCTGCAGCTCCTCCCAGAAACAAAATGATGCAAGACAGCTCCAGCCAGATGCAATGGAGGTGCATCCCTGAAACAGTTTCCTGGTACCCCAGTTGAGAACTACTCAGTGGACATGTCTACATGTGCATTAATGCTCTTTTCCTAATGCACATCAAGTTTAGTACTGCCAATATGAGGTACTAAATAAATGCTCATTAAGTTGCTCTAATGGCTCGTGACATAGAGGGGATGATGAGGGGATTGTGCTGAGAGCAGAAGAGGGCTGGATAGTCCAGGTCTTTTTAGGTGACACTTTTAGGCAGCCCACAACCACCCTGGCCCTGCTCTGCTTAAAAAGTGTCCCCATACTTAAAAATGGTGGTGGTGATGCTTGAACTAAAGGTCATTTGATAAGCTTTAGTTCAAGTGCTCGCCACATAATTTTTAAGTGCTGGGACACAGATACATGGGATGCAGGAGGCTGCTGGAGTGCATCAAAAAAAAAAAGGCTTGTTTATGTCAGTACTTTTAAATGTCTTGCATTTATAGTAAATCAGTTATCAGATCAGCATTGGCTGATATGGCTGGTTAACAATGGGCTATTGGTATCAGCTACAAAGAGCTTTATCAAGTCACCCCTACCTGTCAATGGTGGCAGCTTGCACTGTACATCAGGAGTCATGTCCCAGAAGATGCACAGCAGCCAAAAAACCCACAATCAAACATAGAAATAAGCAACTTGCTACCACAGTAAGAGCTTTAATGCTCCCACTTTGAAACCTGAGGCCCAGTTCCCATCTCTCTGAAAAAAAGCCAAGTTAAATGAGAAACATTCAGCCTCTGTTTCTGGCCAGCGTTTGAGAGCTCTTTGCGCAGAGCAGAGGGGAACTAGAAGATTTCCCAGGAGCAGGAAAAAAGTTCAGTGATATCCAAGGGCATGAACAGATGTCACCGAACAAAACAGATCCAGATGCAGACCCAGACCCACGCTGGTGAATGTGGCTGCCACAGCTGATCCGCTCCACTGGGCAAGACGCATGCAGCCCGTCGTGCACTGGGCAGGGGCCTGATCCAGGGGTGACACCTGCCCCCTGCAGTGTCCCTCAGCTGATCTGCCGCCTATGGAGGAGCCCGCGGTGGGACTGCTTGAGGCCTGTCTCTGCACGCGGGGTTCCCAGTTTCTCTCCCGGCCCGTCTGCGGAGGCAGGGAAAGCGGGTGCCCCCTGCCTGCAGAGCCCAGTCCCAGAAACTTAAGAGTAATCCTGCCTGAGGGTCACCCGAGGTGGAGAGCCGGGGCGATGCAGGAGAAACCAGTGCCTGTCGGACCGCCAGCACCGGTCTGCAGAGCCACAAACGCGGTGTCTGTATCCACCCAACCCAACCCAACCCAACCCAGCCCAGGCCAGCCCAGCCCAGCCCAGCCCAGGCCCCCAGCCAGGAAGAGC
>NW_017728947.1:96673409-96724418 GCF_001723895.1 Crocodylus porosus
GTCCCCAGGTCGAGGGGCCGCGTTTCCGCCCGGCGCCATTTGCAGACGGACTCTGCCCGTGAGTCCCGCCCCCGGGACAGGGGAGGAGGGAGGCGCCGCTCGGCACCTGCAGTCTCGCGCCGGCCCGGCACTCCGGAGAGACGCTGCCAACGGCTGCCCTGTGCCGGGACCCGGGTTAGCGGCTGAGAGGGAAGGGGGAGAACTAGCCCCTCCCCCTGTGTTGTGCCGCCTCATTTTGTTGGGGAGGGGGTTTCGGGCTGCAGCCCTGGTGCCCGGTTGCAAAATAGAGCAGCTGAGGCCGCGGGGCCCGACCCGCGCCGGGGTTTTACTTCGGCCGCGCTCACTGGGGCCTGGTGCTCGCCGGTGCCGAGAGGTACAAACACGTTATTGAGGAGCGTCCCCTTCACAAACCAAGAGGTGGATTAATAACTTTTAGCCCAGTTGCTCCAGGGATTTGCGCTTGCTAAATAAATAATCGGCACCCAAATGCCGCACGCCTGCCTCTTCCAGCCAGGTGAGGCTGCTCAGGGCCTTCTGGATACCCGGCTCCGGCAGGGGTTGATCTGGGCGGTTACCTAGCTCCTGTCTGGGTCAGCTCTGGGTGCATCTACACATAAGCTTTAATGCGCATTAGCTTATTTTAATGTGCATTAAAGTGTCACAAAAAACCTCATGCTTTTTAGCTAATGCCCATTAAAACAGGCTAATGCACATTTTTCTAGTATCTCACAGTGGAGGGACTGGATTTAATGAGTGTTACCTAAAGCACATTAATGAATGTATGGATGTACTCAGTGTGCTCTGTGGAGATAAAGCCAGCCGTTTGCAGACCTCCGGCATCCCAGGATGCACCACTTCCAACCCACCCTGTGCCCCAGAGTGGGGATAGAGCCCAGATGTCCTTGCTGCTGGCCACAGACCCTCTAGTGGCAAGTTAGAGCTGTGCAGGCCTGAAGGCAGCATTAGGCCTCAGCACACTGCAACACTGCTGATTCTGCAGAGTCTAAGTGCCATATGTAACCTCATCCTAAAGCTCAGTTGACTGTAGGCAAATATGGGCAGGCAGATCTTGTTGGGTGTGGAATGGGAGCCTGGGTTTGAGCACGTTGAAGTCAATAACATCCTTTCAGTCTCCAGGGCTGGTATTTTTTTTTTTTTACCTGATGTTTGTGTGTGTTGGATCACAGGTTGAGGCCTGTGAAAAGATTTGTCCTTGGCAGGCCTGTTTGTGTTGTGTTGTTTAGAAGGCACAGTTGTGTTATACTGTGTAAGGAAAAACCTGTTTTTAGTTGTTTGTTACTGTTTTTGATGGGTTCGTCTGTTTGTCTTGTGTCCTGACCTGTTATAACTGGTCTCATCCAAGAACAGGATGTTTGGTCTCTAAATTAATGTGGAAATTCTTGTTCCTTATAAAACCGAAATGCACTATTTAGAAGATTTAGTTTCTGAGTCCTAACAAGAACATCTCATTTTCCTGCATCAGTATTTTTCCTGCTTCCATCTGTCTCTTCTGTTTATAGTTGTCAGTTTCTTACTATACTTGTTCAGTATTTAGCACCCATCAGGGGTGACTGGTGCCTCCTGAGTTGGGGGGGGGCACAGTTTGTAGGTGGGTCCAGGGGGAGGCCTGGGGGTGGGCCAAAAGCCCCATATCCCATACTTCTGTACTGTGGCTTAGTGCCCCCACCCCCCAACACGCTGCTGGCCTGCGCGGCAGAAAACTGCCCTGTCCTGAGCAGTGCCAAGTCAGGACCCAATCTCAGAGGGGGCATGTGCCACCCCCTCCCCCCCGTGTTCTTCCCTACCAGTTGCTGGTGGTGCCCATGGAGTACCCGTCATGGCCTGGGCTTTTGGGTGCTAATGTCATGCAAATGTAGTGGACTCTGTTTAAATGCATATCGTCAGGACTGTAAAAAGACTGTGCACTTACCTGAATCTGATGTAAATAGTGCTCACTAATTCAGCTCTCAGTGCTATGGAATTAGTAGCCCTGACACTGACTGTTTTCTTTCATTGTCAAGAATCTAATAGTCAGCTTCAGAGCTACCAGTGCTGTACAGTTCTGACAGTGCTGTAAAGAATGCTTATTAAATGCACAGTCCTGTCAGTGCTGTGGTATTAGCAGCCTCAGAACTGATGAGATCCATCATTTCTAAGGTTTCTAATAGTCTGTTTTGGGCTGCTATTAGAAGCCTTGAAAATGAGGGAAGATAGCAGCTGGGAAACTGACTAGCTCCTGTCATTTTCAAGGCTTCTAATAGCAGCCCTTTGACAGCTGTTTGCCTTTCACAGTTCCAGGCAGAGTACATTTAGTTCCAGAATAGATAGTTTCAGTTACAGTCAGTATGCAGTTAACTGGTATACAATTAAGTTGTAAAGTAGAGAATAGGGCTAAGAGACAGCATGCACTTAAACAATTTATGCACTTAACTGTTATGCAGTTAACAACTGTTTGTATAATGTAAGCAATAGGGAATTAGCATGGGTTGTATGGTGTACTTTTAAGTGAATTATGCACTTTCTGGCATGCATATTAACGCGGTTAACTGTAATGAACATTTGTTAGTTGTAGTTACAGTTATTCTTTATAAAATGGAGCATAAGCAGAATCTTCATGCAACTTTTTAGGGCCCAGGTGTTTGCATCAGAAAAGTCTTGCATTGGTCACTCAGTGACTTTTTGTCTTAAAGAAGTTCAGTCACTAATACTAACCATTTGATTTTATAAGAGATACTAGAACAGTCTCTGATGAATTTTTTTCATCCATCTAATTTCAAATAAAATTTGATTGTTGTACTGTCACTGTACATTTTTCCATTTTCCCATCCTCTTTGCGCTGGCATTTAAATAAATGAGGTTCTACTGTGCTGCAGAGGGAAGACCTGGATCTTCATCTGTTTTGCTTGTTGGTTATGGAATAGAGACTTATTATTTCATAGTATCATACACTTCAAATAAAGACCTGGGTTGTTCTGGAGGGGGAGATCCTGTAGGGGGAGATCTTGATGTTTTTATACTTAGCAGTTAAACATTTAGGTCACTGTCCTGTAAGGGGTATGCAGGGATGAATCTCATTCCTTTGTAGAATCTCATTTGATTCAGTATGTGCTTTAGCTTTCTGTGGATGCTGTAGCTGATAACAGTTTCTTCTGTAGTGTGGAATAAAACATGCATATTAGACATTAGTATTTAAACTTAAACCAAGTCTGACAAGCACTTATGCCATTGAGTAATATCTTGGAATTCAGTGGGATGAATAAGTGTTTACAAGGTAACATTTATGCAAGAAATTTAATACTATGAATGCCCATTTCAGTTTAATTTCAATGGGGCTACTCTTAATAGTAAAATTTTAAACATGTGTAAGTATTGATACGATCATGGCCTGCACCTGCAAGAACCATGGACCAAATTACATGCATGTACTATACATACCCTACGTCTGAATGATTACAGATTATAATTTGTCATTTATTCCTATAAACGAAGCCTTATTTCAGATTATAGTAGCATAAGATTACAGGTTACTTTTTTAAACTGACGCTACACAGAGTAGCATCACAAATCTCTGGACCCACTGAGGAAAATATGATGCTTAGGAGCAGACTTTACTTCTGATGTTTAATACATAAAAGGCTAAAGATAGTCACCACCATATTTTGGTTCATAGTGAACAATGGCACATGAATATTTTCTACGGAAGTCAATAAGCGCAGTAATTTTGGCATGGCTCTCAACTCTGCTACTGATTTAACATAGGAAGTTATGTTGAACTTAGTATATTGGCAATGTTAGATATACAGATTGTTCTTACAGTGCATTCCTTGATCCATTTAGTAATTCTGTGGGTCCTTTTTTCCCTTGGACCCTGCTCAGAGTCCTTTACGGTACCAACATTATAAATGGACTTCATATTGTACCAGCTCCATTTGTAGAATTTGCATTCCACTGAAAAAAGTATATTTCCTCAAGCCATTTTATTATTAGTATTACCTTGTCAGGGTAAGCCTTATTACAGTTTAGCCTAAAAGTATATTGGAATGACCAGATGAAGAAGCTTATGCTTTCCTTATTGTAATTCTGTGCATTACTATCTGGAATACAACCTGCTTACCTATTCAAATTATAATTCATGCATGTAAATTGCAGAAACACCTCTAAGTGAAAGATGCTATGTGAAGAAAAGTATACATGTGTTGAAATAAAAAATAAATTATATGAATAACTATGAATAAAAATGCATATCTATTTATAATTATAGAAATGATGCAGTTTTTAAGTAACTGGAACATTAAATATTGAAAATGTACTATTTTCTAAGTTCTCATTTTCTTTAATTGCAGATAATCATCATTTTGGAGGATTTTAGCACCCAGATTACTGGATTTTGCCGTATCTAACCACAATGATTTCATCCTTGGTTGCTTATGATGATTCAGACTCTGAGACAGAGACTGGAAAGGCTGAAGATCCCCATATGTCTAGTAGAAAGACAAATCCTGCAAGTTCTGCTGTGAATCATCTTCAGTGTTTTGCACCTGGTGGTTTAGACAAAAAATTCACCTGCAAAATGCAGCCTGCTGAGAACACTGACAGTTCCACTCCAAGCATGGTTCATAAAGATTGCTCTGCATATTATGTACAGGCTAAGAGGGAGCTGACAACTGCTTATCCTAGCAAAGTTTATCTTGGTCATACTACAGGGTACATATCCTATAAAAGCTGTGACCAGGTATCAGGTTCCTTGATAAAATCAGAACTTCTTTCTGGAAATGGCACCTCCTCTCAGAAAAGAGTATATAAAGATGATGTTGCCACCATCTCGGGAATCCGACCGTATATCCCTAAAAGACTACGTCAAGAAAAATCTGCTAGTGTGTCTGAAAGAAAAGAATCTGAAGGACAGGGAGAGAAGACAAGTAATGAAATTAAACCAGATAGATCAGGAGAGAAAAGTTCCACAAAAATTTCTGAATTTATTAAGCCATATTTAGGATCTAAGTATAAATCCACTGAAATCCCAAAGAACTTGGTGTTTCAGATAGCCAAACACAGAGGTCCCATTAATAAAGTCCAGTGGTGTCCTGTACAAGAATGGAGTCATATGCTTCTCTCAGCTTCCATGGATAATACAGTCAAGGTAATGTACTTATATGACACAACAGTTTACGTTATGGATTGCTCACAAGACTTGATTGAATATATTTTAAGCAGGTGGGACTAGTGTTTGTTTTCTGAAGTCCTCTTTCCTGCCTGCTTGCAATTCTAGTACTAAGACCCCAAGGAGAAATTTTGCCTGACTAGGGCCTATTATAGAACACAATTTTGTTACCCTTCTTAGGAACATTGTACTGCTTGCAGGAGTAAGGGTTGTGGGATCCTCCTTTGACTCATCTGTAGTAAAAGCCAGTGGGAGTCTTTTTAAAAGCCACTGTCCATTTATGTATTAAGTATAAATTACTTCAAATAGTTGTACTGTAGATAACTATTTGTACTATAGATAACTAATATGCCAGTGGTGCTTGTAGAACCTCCTGTTAATTTTAACTGAATTTATACTACAGTGCTTCAATATTAGACACACAGGTTTGGGGCCTGGGTTCCAGTCCTGACATTTAGCATACATGTACAGACCTTGCCTCAGCCAATAGACAGGCAAAGAGGAGGTATTGTGATCTACAAATACTATAACTATGTGGAATGGAGAGGAAATATTAGAACAGGAAGCAGACAAGCTGTATATAAAAATTTAGTCAAGAAAGAAGCTTTAACTAAAAGTTCATCCTGGGGCAGTGGCATGTAATACATGAAACAATTATGTATGGGTGGAATGGGTGATTATAGTAAAATGTTTACCAGTTAATTTGTACTATTTTCTACAAAGGATACAACTGTTGTTTAAATTCCCTCTTTTATTTGAACAGATAGCTACAATATAAAAAAATTACTTGCTTTTTAAAATTGTTTACACTTACTGTGACAAATATAAAATAATTTTACTTAATATTCATAGATTAATTTTGTATTAATGGGTAAGGTACAAGCTTATCTACTTGGTTAGTATGGTTAAGGCACGCTCATTTCTGTAGCCGGTGGTGCAGTGATGTGGCTAGCATTATGTTCAGCTGCCCTTAACTCGAATGGGTACCAGGTGAAATCACTTGGTACTGATTCACAGCTAGGTTGTGTGGGGGTGGCCCTTAGCCTGATTCCAGAGCAAGGCTTGACCTGTTGCCTCAGCCACTCTGGCACTGCACCTCATGTTTTGGATTGCTAAATGTGAATTAATGTAAATGCTTGATAAAATAGTACACAACTTCTGCTTTTGCAAAGATAAGGCAGTGCAGATATGGCTTTCGAATTCAGGAAAGGAGATGAAAATACAGAAAGCATTTTAGTTCAGAGTAATTTTATGTTTGAGTTTTGAACTTCTGAATTAGTTATGAAGGTATTTCCAAAAAGGTAGTAATATAAATTATCAGTTTGGCACCGAACTACTGTTGCTTGTTTCTAAACAATGAGCCTTTCTTACTGTATATATTATAAATTGCTGCTTACAAGTACTTTATAGTTATTTTATAAGATTGCTTTATAGTTAAAGCATTTTAGATCTTTGTTAAGACTTACTTAGTGTTAGTAGATTCTGATTTAATGTACTCGTCCATCTTTCAGGTGTATAGGTTATAGCTGGGTTGGTCTAAGGACATGGGCAGACGAGGTTCTTTGGGTAAATCTAATATTGTTTATTAGACCAATTCACATTGTTGGAAAAATTCTTCTTTGCAAGCTTGTGGGTACAAATACCCTTCATCAGGTTGAGGAAGGATCTGCAGTTGGTCTATGTTCTTCCTGGATGGAATGAATAGTAAAGAAGCCAGAGGCTGGTATGCATGCAAGAAAAGTAGTCTCTGAAGATGTAAATTGAGGAGTGAGTAGGTGAGAGACAGGTTGGAGATGGAAGGGAATGAATGTAGCTGGTAAATAGTGGAGAGGTACCTGGGGAGTCAGATGTTAGGCAGTTTATAACGTGTCTTAATTCCAAGGTCTGTATTCAGTCCATGATTTTTTGTATGCAATAGATTGATGAAGTGAAGTTCATAGGCTTGTCTGTGAAAGGTGTTTTGTAAATTCCCTTTGAGGATTAGAACTCAGAGATTATAGAGAGTGTAGTTTTCTTGCGAGATATGTGCCCCCACAGGTAATTGGGTATTCTTGTCTTTAATAGATTTCCGGTGTGCATTCATTCTGGTGACAGTTGTCGTTTGGTCTCTCCTACATATTTTTCATCAGTGCATTTGGTGCTTTGGATGAGATGTATTACATTTCTGTAGGAGCAGCTGTAAGATCCAGGAATGCTGATGGTTCTGCTGTAGGGTGTAGTTGTGGGGGTTGATGGAAATGTGTTGGCAGGATTTGGTGTGTTTTGGGCCATAGGAAGTTTGCCTCTGGTGATGAGGTTAGCGAGGTTTCATGCTTGTTTGAAGGCTGGGATGGGTGGTTCTGGAAAGTTCTCTGTAAGAACTGGGTCTCCTTCTAGTATGGGTTGCAACTGTTTAAGGATTTTTCATATAGGTTTGAGGGAGCGATGATATGTCATAATAACCAGTGGCATGTGATTCATAGGGGTTTTCCTTCTGTACTGCAGCAATTCTTCATGTGGTGTATCTGGGTGGCTCTTTAAAAAGTGTGATCTGTCTCTCTGGAGGAGTGTCCTTGTTGGGTAGAAGCCTTTCTGAGACTTATGAGGTGACACTCAGCTGTTCTCAGTGAAAATTCAGTGGTATTGGAGGACTTGTCTGTATATTACAGCTTTCTTGGTGTGTTTAGGGTGATTGCTGGTTCTGTGCAGATATGTATGTTGGTTCTTGGGTTTCTTTGTATATTGTGGTCTGTATTTTACTGTTCTGAATAGTGATCATTGTATCTAAAAGGAGATGTTGGTGCTGGAGTATTCAAGAAATGGTCTGACGGAAAGGTGATGATTGTTGAACTTCTGATGGAAATCAGAGATTGCAGGTTTTCTGTCCAAATAATGAAGATGTCATAGATATATCTTAAGTATAGCAAGGGTCTGATGGTACAGTCCTTGAGGAATTCTTCTCTCAGGTGGCTTATAAAAAGGTTGGCATGCTGTGAGACCAAACAGCTGCACTGGGCTCTGGAGCCTCAGCCACACTCCATGGCAGTGGTGGGTGCACGCTCTGGAGCCTGGTGCAGCTGTTTGTAACCTCCCAGCTGCCTGCCACAGCCAACCTGGGCTCTGGATAGCTGTAGCAGGCAGTGGGCAGGAGGTGCGCGTGTACCCGCTGCTGCCATGGAGCCCAGCTAGGGCTCCAGAGACCAATGCAGCTGTTTGCATCCTCCTGGTTGCAGCCAGCCAGAGCTTGCAGCTTCCCAGCTACCTGCTGTGAGCAGCAGCCTGGGCTCCATGGCCAGTGTCAGCTGCCCAGAGCCCTGGGCGTGCTGTGGTGTGCCAAGCAAAATGGCCTTGTGTGCCATGGGTACTAGTGCTTTCTCCCCCTTGCAGTTCTCCCCTTCTCCTTGCTTCCTCCCTCCCTCCTGCCTGCCTGCCCTTCTGCCTTCTGATTCCTGCTGGGGCACGGCGTGACTTCCCATTTCCCCTTCCCTGCCAGACTGCGCCTGGCTCAAGCTAAAGGATAACTGGTAAGTTTAACTGGTTGTTATAGTGCATATCAGTTAAACAATTAATCATTTAACCTTTTACATCTCTACTGGCTTTTACATATTTTTTCAGAAATGGGGCTAACGAGTACTTTTGATAAAACTACCATTAGAAAATGCCTTTTCATGCTAAACTTGCAGCTATTTTACTTATTTAGTGAGGCAATCAGGAATAGAAGCCGTGGGATTTAAGCTTATTGTCATGATTTTTAAAATTTGGGCAGGTTTAATATAACGTTACCAAAGTTCTGGGTTCAGATAATGTTCTCATGATTTTGGTTTACATAAAAAAGCATTTTTGATGGCCAAAACTAACTTTTAAGGAGAGCAGATTATTCATCTGCATGTAATATATCAAGAACCATTATTTAAAAAATGTTTCTACTGAAATAGGAGCCTTTATGTTTTTCTAAATTCATGTTATAAAATGGAGGATAGAGTCTGATATTGCATGATGGCCCATGATGTTAAACAGGAAGAACAGACCCTGGTATGAACACATTTTGAGAAGCTAAATTAGGGAAAGAAACTCCAAAAATGAAGGTGAAGAGCCTCAACTTGCTTATTATGAAGTCATTTGACTTTCAATTGGTGGAAAAGTGGAGTGGAAACATGACATAGAGCCTTTTGATGGTTCAAGTCACTCCACTTTGGGATGAAGTTAACCCCAAGTGGGCTTGAAAAGTGGGTTTGCTGATCTTGTGTTTTCCACTAATGTGTTTCATCACAGGCTAGTCCATTATTCACTAATAATCCAACGGCCAAGCCCTGTAATAGCACGTACTGTGGGCAGCTTGAATTCGTAGCTGAACTCGTGATGTGTCCATCCCTTTTTATGGAATACATTTATTACAGAAAATAAAGTTCAGGTGAATTACTCCATAGGAGTCATGCTGTGTGTTCACAACCTTTGATTGCACTTCCTTCCCATCTGAGCCTGTCCTAAGATGTTGTGTCACGCTTAGTTGTTGCATGCTACCACCATGTAGCTGTTGTTTACTGATGAATGAAATTAATTATGTGTGTGCATGTGTGTATACAGTTTTATAAAGCCCTTTGGAATAAAAATTGTTATAGGTGTGTTAAATTGTTTATGAAGCATTAACAGAAGCTATCACATTATCCATCCTGTTGTCTGAGCAGGAAGACAAACTGGAAAACAAAATAGAATTATCCCTTTTCAAGGACAATCTTAAAATCCTTAAGGTGGGATTTTCAAAGGAATATGTAAAGGTAAGATGCTCAAACTCCACTGAAATTCACAATTAATTGTGCACATACTGTCTTTAGTATCGTAGAAAATTTCAATCCAAGTATTAGTAGCATAATATTTTAACAATGTAATTAATATGTAATACATAATATTGTTATTTAAACTTTAAAAATACTTAAGGCTAGCATGTGTGGGAGTACTATACTGAACTGGGACCACAGTGCTTCATTCTTTTAATACTCTTATTTAAATAATACTCTTATTTGATCAAATACAATTAATTTCATAAGCTAGAAAAGGCTTTCAGGTAAACCTGCCCAGAGAGTATGTTGAAAATTAAAAATTCTTTATAGAATGCTTCTTAAATATTTAATAGGAAAAAAAAATAAAAAAAACTAACCCTCCAGGTGTAAGAAGCTACTAAAGTAGCTGTCATTAACAAAATAAATTAGACACTCAGAAGATGTAAATGACTAGAGTAGGTTGTGGTTATTTCATAAGCAAATGCAGGGTTTTGATGGTGTGATGAATAACATCTTAACACTTATAAGTAGCTTTATATTTGTATCCTCAAGCCAGTAGAGGGCACAGTTAGATTAAAGATGAGCTTTGCAGACAACTGAGACTAATTGCACTAACTATTTCAGGGTCATGGGCCCTAATCACTGTGTGGAAACAATATTTTATAATTCAGGAATTTAGGTAACAGGAACTAGGAAAATGGCTTAAGGATGGTTTCCCCTGAGAGAAACTTAAGTAACCATAATTGAAAACAATGATTTATATTCATAGAAGTGTAGCTTTTAATTGTACAGTCTTATTTTTGATATGAACTTGCACAAAGTATATGAAGTTCTTATAATAGTGTATGAACAAACATTTCTTCTCCAGAGCTTTGTTAGAAGAGAAATAATAAGTCTGTAACATGAAGAATAGATATTCAGAGTGAATAGCTTATTAGTTTTGGCTGTATGTGAGACGTTTTAAGCCTCCTTGGAATCACTAGTTTGAATCCTAATTGTACTGTCTTTGTCCTTTGCCCCTTACTATTTGTGGTAGTAGATAATAGTTCTAATAGTAAACATTTGCAGGGTTAAATTCACAGGCTGTTATCTATCAACTCTAGCCCTGAAGTTTAATCAACACATAGAGATACTTATGCTTGCAGAGTCCACTGAGATTTCATGGGGTGGGATGTAGTTCTGCCTGAGAAGGTCAAATTGGCCCTGATACTGCCTTGTTTGGAAGACTTTATTTTAATGAAAAGGTTTGTACAAATGTAAAATACTTCAGTTGTTATAGCTTGGCATTCTTTGAGAATCTGCAGCCAAATACCAGTGTCTGAATTCTTTCCAGAATTAGCTAAGCATTTTTGCAGCTCTCTGTTTATTTTTCCCTTTCTCTGCTTAAATATTATGAAGTATTTTTTTCATTACAAACTGAGAACTTTGCATTTGGCTACTTTAAGGAGAGGTCTGGGGGGAAAAAAAAAGAATATAATTGGTAAAGTGAAAAATATATTTTAGTTCAGGCATTTGATGGGAAGAAATAAAATGTATCATGAATAAACTGCCACGGTGGAATGCATTCCTACAATATAGATATGAAAGTGATGAGAAGGGTTTGTCCTGTGTTTGAAGTAGCGTGGAAGGTGATATGCATTCTGACTTAAACCAAGAACATATCACAATCCTCCCTTGGGGTTTTGAATACAGTGAAAATTCAACCATTTCCAACTGTCATTTCACAAAGGAATACCAAAGCTCTAGGAAGAGCAGCTGTTTTAGAAAATGCTTATAAATGTCTTGACTACTTAATAAGAAAAACATACCTTTAGAATTTTTTTTCATTAAAAGTATTTGCTCTACATAAGCAGATGTGTGTATGTGTGTGCGCTAAGCCCAGTACTTATCATTTATTTATAACTGTAACTTCCTTCATAGCAATAGTTCCCTTGGAATAAGAATAATTTCTACCAGTAGGTGGAGTGTTCAGCACCTTGGAGAGTGGACAAAGAAGAACTTTTTTTAGAAAAGAAAATTTGGATGCTGCTTCCATTTTATGTATGAAAAAAACAAAGTCAAATTCTTTTTCTTTCTTTGTGGGCAATGAAAATTTGAAGCAGTTTTCTGGAGCTCTTTCTACCAACAAAAAAATGAAATCTCTTTTTAAAAAAAAAAAAAAGCATTCATGGAGAACTGGAAGGAGGTTAGAACTTCGTAACGATAAATGATTATAGAGTGTGTATTAGAAATAACTTTATTAACTAATCTGTATCCACAGTACCCCAACCTGAAACCATAATATTAAAATTCCATCCTGCTTTTAGGGTTTACTCAACAGTGATACAACTATGATTACTTCCCATCCTGTCTTGTGGCCATCTTTATATTCTTTAAGAATATTCTTATATTTTAACCATTCCCTTTTTAAAGTCTTTACTGAAAGCTTTCAGCTGAGGGGTGAGCTAGATTTCCCATTGCGTCCAACCATCTTTCCTTTTTCTTGGGCAGAGGAACTCATCCTAATAATTGGAAGCACATACATCACTTGAGGCATGTGTTTTTTCTGCAGTACTTCCAGCTCAGAAAGCTAGAGAACAAGGCAGAAGATTTAAAGATAGGACAGTGTAGAGCATTTGCATCATAAATAACATACAACATTTTCAAAGTATTATATAATTTATATTACATTAAACAAATATAATAAATTATACAGGTTTGAGTATTCTTATAAAAATGAAAACACAGGATTGTCTCATTTATCCAACCTGCTGTGGGGTGAACTCTTTTTTATTCCTTTTGCAAACATTGTTGACATTTTTATGAATACATGATGTTGAACTGCTGCTATAAGTGAATTGTAGGATCATGTGATACATTTAATACTGATGAAATCTATTTTTGCTTTTATCTTCTAAGTATAGTAGCATATTGCCTATGGTATTCAAAACTGGCTCATAATTTTGACGCCTTCAGTTTGGACTCTGACTTAAGACTTTTAAGTGGCCTGACTTTCGTTGTGTGGATTTTTAACACTTTCTGATAATTAATTAGGTCTTACTGGGTGTGTCCTATGCAAGATGCTACAGCTATGTAGTGTTGGCAGGCACAAACTGTGATACCGATGCTATGTTGGCATAGCATGAGCTACCATGTCACTGTAGTTCTTTGCTTTGGCGATGTAGCATCTAAAAATGGCCATGCACTCCGGGACTGCCTGGTCATTTAGTACTTGCTATAAAAAGTACTGACTGCACAGTACAAAATGTAGTCAGGGGCATGTGTAGATGCACCCACTAAGGTGTTTTAAGTTGGGCATTTAAAAGTGCAGAACCCCAATCATTGGTTACTTTGACAATCTTGGCAGTCATTCCTAATTTTTTTATGCCAGGGTAGATGAAGGGTGTCATTTGGAAGATGCTCATTTTAACAGGTTTACTGATAATACTTCTAATTGCAAATCTTTTAGTCTGATATTTGTACTTGCATCATAACTATGCAATGCAGTTGAAGTCTAGGCAAGATTTCAATAGTTTGTGACACATTTCTGACACTTTTTTTTTCTGGGAGAAGTGTTTCGAAAAGGGTGTTTATGGTGTTGAAGATGACAGCAGTTATGTTCCGCTTATTGTACAGCATGCCGTTTTCTTTCAGTTTCTTCATTTTTTCCCTGCTTGTAGAACTAAGCTCAGGGAGAGTGAGAACTATGTTGCTCCAATACATAAGCCATTGAAAACAGACGCTAAAGTCTGTGAAACTAAGAAGCTGTATGATAAACTTAATCATTCTATCATTAACTTGTGGTGATTTTTCACAACTTATAGAAATCAAGTCCGTTATGAAGTTAAAATCTCTAGATGTGTTCGTTTTCCTTATTACAGAGGGGTGCGGTAGCTGGTTACAGCCAATGATTTGGAATTGAGTCTTATGTATTCTGTCCGCTTCTCTTTGGAGATGCAGTTTGAACCTGGACAGGGTATTAGATCTGTATTCACCAATTTTTAAACTTGGTATAATAATGCTATCCTACCTACCAGATGTGAGGTTTGTCATGATTGTGCAGTGCTGTGAAATTCCAGGGTCAGAGGTATTCCTCATAAAATCCAAATATAATAAATGGATTCTTGCAGCCTGAATCACATTGAGTGCCTTGTGAAGTAATGTTGTATTTTGATTTTCAAAACTTTTTGTGTTTTTTTTTTGCATATATACTCTGATGAAAGATAGCAGGGTAGATTGTATCTCTCCAGAAGCTTATTCTATTTTTTCGTAAGTTTCCTGTCTAGAATTCCCTGTGTTGAACTTAAAAGCGATATAATGTGACATCCTCTATTCATCTACCTCATGAATACAGTGCTTACACTAGCAATACACATTTCCCCAGCACTATTGTTTTGCCTTTTGCTGGATGGATCACTTCTAAAATTATTACAGGTTTCAAACCAATCCAGTGCTGGGTGTGTCAGACAAAATAACCAACGTGTGTCAGTTCTGAATGTTTTGTGACATGGATGTCAGTTCACTAAATAATGACCTAGGACTGCCAACTCATTTCACAAAAGGCCACGGACACCCTCAAATGGTTCTCTCCTTGTCACTGCTGGGCTGGATTCAAACTGGTGACCTAGGGACACAAGTGACCTTATTGCATTGCTAATCCCATGCCATTCAGTATCCTTAGGCAGATTCATATGCAAGAATAACACTTTAATAGTGGCTCTCTTTTTTTTCAACTGGAGTATATATACAATTAGTGCTTGGTGAACCTTTTTTCTAGAAAATTTCTCTTGACTCGTGGAAAGTCTTAACTGCGAATTGTGGAGATAAATTTTTTTTTAATAAACATTTAAAAAATAACAGTAAGTGGCATCCTTTTTCTTAGGGCCAGATGAAATATTCTCCTGATACTAGTTAGATGCTTTCAATGGAGTGCTGCTTTAGTATTCTTGGGAGAGAAATACCATCTTCCTGGCATGACACAGCTGGTTAAGAAGCTGGTGGATAAAAAGGAGGACAGAGGTGAACACATTTATAGGATGGTTCTACAAGTGATTGGGATCTAATCTGTACCACTCACTAATGCAGAGTAGCAGTTAATTCCATTTACGTACCGGTGAGACTACTTGGATAAATGCAAGTGCTACTCAGCATGAATGAAGATAGCAGAATTAAACACACAGAGGGAATGGAGATTTCCCTGCTGCAAAGAGTCTTCTCTTTTGCAGAAATCCTTATCTCTAAAAATGTTAGATCCCTGCTGTAGAATTCTGTCATGTGTTTAAAGAAATCTGGAACAGATAGAATTTCTGAATTCTTTTCGTTTTTAGAGTAATTTCTATTGACCACTATTAAAAACTATAGCATAGTTTATATATAGCATAATAAGTGTAGCTACTGGTTCCATCCGTATCTGGGATCCGTATGTTCAGTAGGACTCTTTCACAAGTGCTGAACTTTTTAAAGTATTTCCATAAAAGTAAAAAACTGCTCTTTTCTATTTCTCCACCATTTCTCTAAGGAGGGGAATAGACTTCTTTCCTGTTCTAAATTGAGTGCCATCACATCCTTGTAAAGCATTTCAGCACTGTCTTTCCTTTTTCCCCTTCAAGCAGTGTTAAGTTGCTAAGAGAATGGCTAGGGACAAGTCTACCATACCAGAACTTTCCACACCAGTGATAAGGGGGGAGGAATGCTACACATGCTAAGAGCTGGCATCATGGGGGGCGGGGGGGTGGTGGTCTTGTGAATAATTACTTGGATAATAAAAATGTTTTGTGGCATAATGCTTGCAGTTGACACAACTGTCAAGCTTTAACAGTTAACTGATGTTTAGGTAAAGTAAACAGTATGTCTAAGAATACATATAAAAGGTTGCAAGAAAGGGCGAGGAAAAAGTACTCTGAAAAGAAGTCAACCTTACTACTTCAGAGTTGCCAGTGCAGAATTTCTTTACCTCAATTTTTTTTTTAAACTTAAACTACTAAAAGGTAGGATTTCACATCCATATGTAGTAATACATGTTATCCTGGTTACTGTAAATGTGCCTTTTTCAGATACTTTGATACTTTTTAAAACAATGTGATTTGGTAACATTTCAGTGGGCACGTCTACACGAGACACCATAATGCATAGTAGCCTGTTCTACTGCGTGTTAGTACGTCACAGCAACATCTGCGTTAATATACAGTAAAATTAGTCTACTGTTCAGTAAGTGTCACAAAAAAAAAATTTGCCTTTGCTTCTGCACATTAGCAGAGGCTAAATGTGCCTTTATGTTGTACCTCATATTAGAGGTACTGAAATGAATGTGCAGTAGCAAAGGCATGTTAATGTCGGTGTAGATGTGCCCAGTGAGAAAGAGACTAGTGAATGCTTGGTTTACACACAAGGGATGACTTGTAGGAAGGAAACTGGTTGGTTAGCAGCCAAAGGTTGTGGCTGTGCTGGTATCCAGATTGTAATACAGGTCAGGACAATAGCTAGTTAAAAGAATCGCTTTATAGAGGCAATTATACACTTCCACCACAAAGAGATCTTATTGAGTATTAAACATTCTTAGCTTTGGCCCCTGCATCCCCAAAGTACTTGGAATTTGCAGATGTATGGAGCTAACAGTTTTGGTGTGTTATTGCTTAGACATGTTAGAAGTTTCTTACAGAGATTTTTAAATTATTTTCTTGTTCCTGGCAATGCTGTTGTCAAGGAAACAGGAATCCTTGCCTTGCTCCACTTTCTCAGATTCCACAGCTGGAGACTACTTGTGTAGTGTTTATTCTGGTGATATACTCGTCTGCCTCAAAACGTTCTTTTTTCAAAGGATTTTGTTTCCTTGATTATAAATAGCATCGGCCCAATCTTTGTATTGATGATAGGTTGTCATTCCTTTTTTTTTTTTTTTAAGACTTGAATACCAAAAGCATGTTCTGTTTTAGACTCCGAGCCCAAATTCATCTTTACGCTAATACAGCTCTGTGCGGGGGTGATATGGAAAGCATCTGACCTTCCTTTATCTGTGGAGAATGTTAATTTCTCTTGAGTCTGTTGTAACAGCCTGGCCTGTATTGACATCCACCAGGCATTTGTCTTCTGGGGGGAGGTTGCAGAGCTGCACCCCATAAGCAGGGGGTGTTCATGGGTGGTATTATGGTTCATCTGTCCCAAAGGCTCATTAGTTAACTAGTGACATTCTGTTCCTTTCGTCCTCTCCCCCCCTCCAAAAAACAAAAACCAACCAACCAACCAAAAAAAAGCTTAAACTAAAACCAAAAAACTGGGAAGTGAAGTGTTATAAGAAAATAATGGTATAAAGTGGAAAGTACTTTCTTTGTTTTGTATGCAGAAGAGCCTTTGCATTATTCATGTCCAGCGATGCTAGAATACTGTGGGACATCATTAAAATGGTCTTGAGTGACCTGGAGGGGCAGAAAGCTGGATTATGCTTCTCCTAACCCCCTTCATAATTTTTAAAATAGAGGGCTGAATATAAGTATATTAAAGGTTTTTTCACTCTCTTATTTTTTTTACTGTAAAAAAGTGAAGAATATCAAGTTTTATCTTCCTTGTTTCAGAGGTCTTCCTTGACTGAAAGGGTGTTGGTATTATATTTTTACTAATGGAGCTTTTCCTTCACCCACGTATGAAGGATTTCAGTTAAAAAAATAACGACTCTGTTTAAAAAAAAAAAAAAAATGACTTCTCTCAGTTAATCAAGAGCCACTTCCTCAGTATCTCAAATGTCATAAACTCCTGCAGTTCTCCAGTCATCCATGGAGTCTTTCAGGAAGATTAGTGCAAAATAGAATTTATAGTTAGAGACAAGAGAAAAATACAACTTTTCCAAATAGAAAAAAAATTCAGGCATTGATAAAACACAAAAAATAAACTCATTACATTTTCTTTGATATCTCACCTTTAAGTCAAGTCATATAGAGCAGTGAAAGTGAAAGAAATGTTTTGTGTTATTTTCCCTTGGAAAAAGCTTGGAAAAAATAATATAACCAGAAGGAATAGTTTTCAGATTTGTATTTTTAAAGGAAACTAAAAAGTTATAACAATTCCTTTTTCAATCTTTATTTATTTTTTAAACTGTTGGAAAAAAATTCCAAAATGATTATACATAATATAAAGTATTAACTATTATTACATTAGTGCTCTTTATCAGGATCACATCTTTTTGGATATCTATAGTATATATAGATGTACATTTACAAGGTCTGTTATCAAAGTGCAATACATTTTTCAATTTGGTATCTTTACCTCTCTTGGTCTGTCAGTGCTGTTGTCAGGGAAACCAAAATCTTGGAGAAGCTTTGCTCTACTTTTTCAGATTCCTCAGAAAAAAAGAGATTACTTGTGTAGGATTTATTTCAGTGTCAGCAACAGAAAGAGTTTGCCTCAAATTTCTGTTCTTTCTAATGTGTTCATGTCTTCACTTTTTTTTATCTGAAGCCACCTGTATTTTGAGCCTGGAAGGAAATAATTACATATATATTTTCAGAAAGTTCACTGAATGTGTTCGCTTGACTTTGGTTGTTTTGTATCACCCTTATTTGAAATAATAACACACTTATATTTAGGAACCAGCTCTGCTTTAATTATATATGTGGTTCTGCAAATCTCTTGGACATGGATTCCACTCATTCAGAGGGGAGAAATGGTACAAGGAAGAATCTTTGCTTTCATTTTATAAATACCACATTTTCAGCCGTATACCTTGTGAATTAGACTTTAGAATGCACAGAGTGAGCACTAGAGTTGAAATCGTGTCTCTGATCTTTCTTCCTCTCTAAAGATCACTGATTATTGGCTTCTTCAGAAAGAGAAAAAGCACACAAACTACAGTGGCAAACAACACTAATTGAGAACAACTTGTGTGTGATCAGTAACCTCCCAAAATATGGCATGTTCAATAATACTGTGTGTACACCCGAAATAAAATACCATTTATTATTAGTACATAGCAGTAGCTATTATATTAAAGCAAGTTGTAAGAAGCAATAACTAATATGCGCGAGTTCTTTTTTATTTATATGACTGAAAAAATATAACAGAAGACGCTGTGTTTTAAAATACTTTTAAAAAGGTTACTATATTGTGAGTTGAAATCTTTTAATTTTTAATTCAGTATCGAAAATGATAATTCAGTATCGGTGCAGATGGTGAGGATTTAAAGTAGTTATTTTTTGCCTTTTGATTAATGCCGCATCATGGGAGAATGTGTGGCTACCTGCAGTTGAATGGGCACTGCAGTTTGGCATTATATTGTATTCCTTTTGACTTCGTTTAGAGTTGAAATTCCTTGCCCAAGTGGGGCAAACTACCATCATTGGACCAGCTTAATCTGATGGTGAGGGATGGAATGTAGCGGACTTGCCTGTGCGTCTGCACTTAATCTTGATTGTGTCCATTACTGTGCCTTCTGTATAACATTCTGTTTTTGAAAGTTAAGCCAAACAAGAGCTACTCACAGTCTTCAACAAGTCAGAAAGATCTTACAATCTAGGTAAATCTCTGAAGACCATGGAGTCTGAAAGATAAATGTGTATGCAGATAAATCAGAAAGGTCCATTTGAAATGATAAGCTACTTGAGTTTGAATTGCTAGTAAGTATTTCCCATCGTTCATTAATTTGAGACTATATATGTTTGAAAATTAAAAAAACCCACATTGTTTAAAGCCTGTCCTCATTTTCAATTGGAAAACAAGTTTATTGGGAGTAAAGGTGATTATATTCAGGGCGGTTTGAGGACTGACAGAAAAGAGGAAAGTCCGTACATTCTTCCTCCACGTTTCTTGTGCTTTTATCTCCTTACTGTCTATAATTTTTTCCCCTCTTCCATGTCTTTCACTTCTGTGGACTTTCTCTTTTTTGAGCATATCTTTTTTTTTTCCCCTCCTTAATCTTTCCCCAGCTACAGCGTGCCATAATTTATTGTCAACTTGTCATGTAAGGCATATGAGTAGAAGAACCTGTGGGGCTCCCAGAGGGACTGTGAATTCAGGAGGAGGTGAGTGGGGGGAAGCGCCTTACACCAAATTCCCAGGGGTAGATTTCTGGTGAGCATGTGTATTTGGGATGAGGGGGCTGAGGGTTGGAGGGTGCAAAGATGGTTGTGATGCTACTTGTCCCTTCACTACTGCTATGTCCAGATCTGCCTTCAAGGAGCCCTGTCGTCCAGATTCAGTCTGGGGTACAGGTGATTTTTGATACCCCTGCTTTATAGCCTATATATATATATTTTTTTCCCTAAAATGTTTACAATTTATGATGTCAGAGCTGTTATGAGGAAAATTAGCTGTATTATTCCCAGATTAATGGAAGGGCAGATATCAATGCAATGATGGCATGTAATTTTTCCAGGGGTCAGCTGGTGAGGACACAAAGCTTATGGTTGTTTTTTTTTTTTTTTTTAAATGGTTAAGAAGTAACATTGTCAAGGCCTAACAGTTAGGGCAGCAAATTTTTTGCCTATATAGGGGGAGTTGAATATAATTATTACCTTAGTTACAGCAGGAAGTTTTGATTTAAGTGGTAAAGTTAATTACTGATCAGTATATTTAGAACTGTATTGTGGTAATGTATTACTCCCTGAATTACTGTAAAAATGCTGATAATCACTAACACATTGGAAACAGGTGCAGTGTGTTATGCTTGGGTACAGCTGCCACTCATGTAATAACAGGGTTGGCAGCACTTTTCCATAGCTTTCTTCCCTGCTGCTCCATACACTCTCTGTGGAACATACCATGCAGGAATAAGACCTCTAAAACTGTTCTTTTCCATTTCTGTAGTTTTGTGATTTATTGTGTTCTTGAGTCTCTTAAGCTTGAAAGAGGTAAAGAATATAGTACAATACACTGAGAGCTGGAGTAATTGCTGCAGCTCCGGTCAGTGGAGATATTTGAGGGAGAACCCAGGGTGGGCTGGCTGAGGCACTTGTCAGGATGCTGTGCTGCAATGCAATAGAATGACATGCCAGAGTTCAATGCAAATAATCTGAGTTTTGACTTCTGCTTTCCAGTGTCCCACAAGCTAAAAACATGGTTAGCCTTAGTTCCCCCTGTATTTTAATTTACTTGTTCCACCACTTAATATAGGTTAAATATTATTATATTATTTAGTATTTGAAACATAACTACTAAGATTGCACCCATGCTTTGATTCAATTGTCTTCAGTTGCAATTTATGATTAGATTCTGTAAAATCTGAGCGCTTCCTTCAAGGTACGCAGCCAGCCCTTAATTACCTAGTGGAAAGATAGAGGAGCCCTCACTACCATACACAGGTATTCTCTAAAATTACAGAGTTCTGAAACTGATGGACTCGGCTTGAAGGGAAACCCATTTTACTGGAACATAAAATTATAAATTTGGGAAATGATTGATGATAATGAGTAAGAAACATATATGTGAATGGAAAATAAGAGCATTTAATAAAGGGGTGTAGTAATTTAGCTAATTATTACTTAGCGAATTGTAGTATGTTTGTTCTGCAGTTTTTTTCATGCTTGCTAGTGAGAGAGAGGTTATACAAAAGTTTTTTTCTAGGCACAATTACTGTCTGCTGCTAAACACTGTTATAATTATACAGTTAGATGTTCTGAACATTTTCTTATTGTACTAGTGATATTGTCAAAGAAGCTGCCAAATTTGTGCCCTGTTACTCTTTAAAATCCTGTACAGGTGCAGCAGTAACAAAACTATTCTAAAGTCATTCTTATGCTTCTTACTAATTAGCTTCCTGTCATTAAAGTATTAGTTATCCTTGAGTTACCTGAACTTGTGGCATCAAACCATGCCAGTTTACCATTTGTCCCTCTAAGTTTATGCAGTACTATGTATAAAATGAGTGCTTTATTTGAAATAAACTTGTAAAGAGATTTGTTCTACAAGCCAAGTAGCACAACAAATATTTAAAGTTTAATGAGTGTATGTAGTCTGCCAGTTTAACTGAGGCATTTGATGGTATCAGGCATTCTTTTTTCTTTATATAATAAAAACTAATGGAGATTATTCAGATTATGGAGAAACTGTGCTGGAAACCTTGATGTAGTATTGTAGTATTTTAAGACTTTAAAATAGGACTGCAAAACTTGTGATAATTTTTGTTAGTAAATTGTCTCTTTGCATTGTATTTTCCTAGTATGTGTATATTATAGTTTGCCTGTGTATATACTTCTGTAGTTGCACTTATAAGAACTGTAGTTGCGTTAACCATGTCGTCATCGATGGGGATGATAATCTTTCAGTAGATAGGGATGGCATCAGTGAGTTTGGAGATGACAAGAGAGGCCAATCTGAGATCTGTGTGTTCAACTGCAAACCTGTCATATAGTTCCAGGAGAAAGGAATGGATCCTGATGATGTTGGGTCACAGCTCTTTCCCTTTGTCTTTCTTGTCTATCCACCTCTGTAGCGAGGCAAGTTTGCTCAAAATGGTGGTATGGTGGTGTCTAGGGCCCAAGTGAGAATACACAGCTGTGGGGCCTGGGCCCAGCCAGTGAGTGGGTTGGAGCCATGGGTGGCTTGTCAGTGGGGAGGGGAGGAAGAGGCAGGGGGACTAGTTCCCTGCTGATGAGTGCACTCTTGAGCAGGGTGCCATAGGTGAAGCATTGCAGGGCCAGGAGGAACCTATGTCCCCCCCACCCAGATTTGTGCACCTGCAGCACAGCATGGGGCTGCAACCTGGCTGGATCAGCACTGGTGTAGGAGGGTGGAGCATGGTGGTGAGACTTATTGCTGCTGCCGCTGTCAGCAAGACCCCCATGCCAGCTACCCGCACTGCCATGGAGTAAAGCCATGCTGTCAGCAGCATGAGGAGTAATGGACCAGGGGTGGGGAGCTGCACTGCCCTTGCCTCCTCCCGCTGCCTGCTGCTCACATGCCAGGCCATGGCTCTGCCTAGTCTCTGCCTCTCCCCCTCAGGGTGCCCACACTGCCCCCCATGCCATCGCACTTCCAGGGTAGAGCTGTGGCCTGGTATGTGAGTGGCTGGTGCTAGGAGGAGGTGAGGGCACCCTGCCTGCTCTCCTTCCTCCCCCCCTCCCACACACACTGAGGGGCTGGGGCCTTTGGGTATGGGGCAGCAGGTTGGGAGTGAGGGGCACTAAAAGGTCTGGGGTGGGGGCTGGGGGTTGGAAGTAAGGAGTACTGGCAGGGATGGGGTGCTAGCTGGGATGGGAGACTGGGTCAGGAGTGAGGGGCACCAGCAGGGATGGGGGGTTATAGGTTGAGAGTGAAGGGCACTAGCAGGGTTGGGGGGGGGGGGCTGTGGCTTGGCAGTGAGGGGCACTGTCATATCAGGGCTCCTCAGTGCCACAAAGCAAGGGGGAGGAACAGCTGTAGCTGGACCTGCATCTGGTTAGTGAACGTGGGGCAAGGCCTTACTACATCTTAAACTTTAATTAGGCTCTTAGCAACAACATATAGCTTAATATCTAAACAAATGACAGAAAAACACTTTGTTTAATCTTCATAGAGCCTTCAGCAAGCACCTTTGTGACACGGACTTATTTTCAGCTGTCACCTGCCGTGGTGCTGGCACTTGTGGCTGCTCAGGAGAGCTTGGAGCAGCAACTTAAAACAACTTTTTGTGTTTGAAACAATTTCCTTGCATTCCTCCTGGTGTGCTGGGGAAAATGTCTCCATGTGCCAGGGGTTCCCTGTCCCTTTACTAGCTAGATGTTCTTTCTGCCTTGGGGTTTCTGCATTACCTTTTATGAATTGAAATATTTCATTGAAGTCTTAATATTAGTATATTTGTATACAAAGTATCATTTTTATAATCATCATTTTTAAAATATATGAATTGCTTAATTTATAGTACATCTTTTAATTCAAGTTTATGGGTACTTGCATGCATGCAGGGAGGCTATTCCAACACACTGTAAATCCAGTGTATGGGAGCAGACTCGATTAATTGAGTCTGCTGGAGCACTGAAATTAACATGCTCTAGCAGCTTCCAGTGTTGCATGTAGTAGTGTCCTGGGGCTGAAAAATGCTGGTGGGGTGCTTTGAACTAAAGCTTATTCAATGAGTTTTAGTTCAAAGTGCTCCTGCCATTTTTCAGCATGGGGATGCTGATGCGTGTGATACTTGGGCACTCTTAATTAGTGTGGCTCGCTAATTAAAGCCCCCCCCCGCCTTCTAGAGCACATCTATAAATACCTATATCTGCAGCATATGAAAAACATGCTACTAATAGCGTCTGTGAATTCAAAGACATGAAGTTGGAGAAAACCAAGAGAAAGTATTAAATGACTGTAGGATTGACATGAAGATTTATAGAACTAATTATGCAGGTTTAATACACTGGCAGCTAATGGAAACAAACTATGCACAAGTATTTGAAGATGTACACACCAAGGAAAATGAAAGCATAATTTTGAATAGTACAAGGAGGTATAAGTATGGGAACGAGAGATGAAATTTAGGTTTAATATTAGGAAATTGGAATGATCACATCAGTCAGACTATGGAATGATCTTCAACTTTATAGATAAAAAGCACAATAGTGCTAAGTCTTGTCCTGGGAAAAGTTTGAACAGTGAGTTTAGTTCCCCAGTGAAAGTAGTGGAAGTCTCATCTCCTCTGAAGTCATTTAAAAAAAGTAGTGAATAAACCACTGCAGAATAGAATTTGTGTAGCAATTCTGCTTTAGAAAGGCAATGCATTAGAAAAGGAAATAGGTGAATAGAACCATTTTATTTTAAATTCTTTATACCCAAAGAGCTAGATTTTCAAAACAGCTTTGCAACCAGACTCCAGTTTAGATACCTAAATACATGGCTTAATTTACCAAAATGCTTAGTACCCAGAAACTCCTTTGTTCTTTGGGATCATTTCAGAAACTCCGGCCACTTCACTTAGGTACCTAAATAGGAGCTGAGCTGTTCTGAAAATCTGCCTTGAATTGTGGGGATTGGGCACTTTAAATCTGCCTTAGAAGTTTTCAGTATTTTTTAAAAATCCTCTTTTTTGTATATTGGTGTTTTCAGATGCACAACAGCTAGTTCAAAATATTTGCATCATTTTTGCCTAGATAGTCTCATAATAACATTGTTTTTATTTCAATAGGATTATTCATCTTGGGGGCATCTACATGAGACTGTACTATGCAGTAGCAATGAGAAGTAATGTTGCTGGACATTAACTGTGACGTGATGCTACTGCACAGTAGTGTCAGAAAAAATGTGTGGGAACAGTACTGTGCAGTAATGCTGGTTCAGCAGTCAGCCGTTTGTTTAGACCCAGCCCCTGTGATACTGAACGCATAAAATAAAATCAATTTGTTGGGAATTAAATGTTTTTGGTATCCTAGTAGTGTTTACTGAAGCCTACGTAAGAAACAGTGATGTAAATTCTGCGGTGGAATTTTGCTGTGCAAAAATTATACTTAAAACATTTTTATTGCAATAGCTTCTAAAGTTCAGCAGGTTTGGGTCCCTGTTGTGGTAGCCATTATATTAACGTAGGAGATGTAAATTACATTTACATAGTCATATAAACGACACAGTAATTTACAGAAGTTTCAGGTTGACTTCAGACTCTGTGTTGTAAATGTGTCACAAATCAGTTTCTGATGCACCCCCAGAACTCCAAGTTTCTTCCCAATGTCCTGCCACTTGTCATAGATTCATAGATGTTTGAGTTGGAAGGGACCTTAGCAGATCATTGAGTCTGACCCCCTGCCCTGGGCAGGAAAGAGCACTGGGGTCAGATGATCCCAGCCAGGTGCATGTCTAGCCTCTGCTTAAAGACCCCCAGGGTAGGGGAGAGCACCACCTCCCTTGGAAGCCCATTCCAGATTCTGGCAACTTACTGTAAAGAAGTTGTTTCTGGCCTAACCTAAATCTGCTGTCCGTCAGTTTGTGGCCATTGTTCCTAGTTACTCCAAGGGGTGCCCTGGTAAACAGAGCATCTCCTATTCCTTGCCTCCCCTGCCCTGCCAATGAATTTGTAGGAAGCCACAAGATCTCTTGTGGAGGCTGAAGAGATCCAGGGCCCTCAATCTCTTCTGATAGGGCTTTGCAGGCTTCTAACCATACAAGTGACCCTGTTCTGAACCCTCTTGACATTGTCCACATCTCTCTTGAAGTGTGGCGCCCAAAACTGGACTCGGTACTCCAACTGCAGCCTGACCAGTGCTGCAAAAAGGGGAAGTATCACCTCCCCGGACCTGTTTGTCATGCACCTGCTAATGCATGATAAAGTGCGGTTAGCTTTACTGGTTGCTTTGTCACATTGACGACTCATGTTCATCTTGGTGTCAACAGTGACTCCCGAGATCCCTTTCTGCTGCTGTACTACTGAGAAGGTCCCCCCTTCCAGCCTGTAAGTGTGCTGGTGATTCTTTTTCCCTGGGTGTAGCACTTTGCACTTGTTCTTATTGAATTGCATCCCATTCTGTTCTGCCCACTTTTCCAACCTGTCCAGATCTGCCTGAATTTGGTCCCTCTAGTATGTTAACTTTACCCCATAATTTGGTATCATCTGCAAATATGGACAGAGTGCTTTCCACGCCCTCATCCAAGTCACCGATGAAGACACTGAACAGCACTGGTCCAAGGACCGAGCCTTGTGGGACTCCACTGCCCACATCTGTCCAGGTCGATATCGACCCATCCACCACCACTCTGAGTGTGACTCCTAAACCAATTTGCCACCCACCCAACCATGTAATCATTTATGTCACAGCTGCTCAGTTGATCTGTGAGAATATAATGAGATACCATATTGAAGGCCTTCTTAAAATGCAAGTAGATGACATCTACATTGATTCCTGCATCTAAGCATTTTGTGACCTGGTCATAAGAAGAAACAAGGTTAGTCAGTTAGGATCTACCTGCTATGGTTGCCTTTTAGCATCGTCTTTCCCCCCTTTTCTCCCTACTCTATCATGTCTGTACAGCTCTCAATGCTTACTGCTCAGTCGTGTTTAGGGTCCCACCATGTTTCAGTTAGCCCAGCTAAATCAAAGTTCTTGTTTGCAAGCAGGAGTGTGAGTTCCTCCTGCTTGTTCCCCATGGTTCTAGCATTAGTATAGAGACACTTGAGCCCCCTGATAGGTGCCCTTAGTTCCCCCCTGTCCTGATGCCCATTAGACCTGTTAATATTTATGTGGGATGTTCCAGTGCATGGCTTGTGGTTTGTTGATCCTAGGTTCTCTCTGTTGTCTGCATCCCAGGCCCCCGATAAACCTAGTTTAAAGCCCTGTGT
Organism: Crocodylus porosus; assembly: GCF_001723895.1. Classification (NCBI taxonomy): domain Eukaryota; kingdom Metazoa; phylum Chordata; order Crocodylia; family Crocodylidae; genus Crocodylus; species Crocodylus porosus. The sequence goes on from NW_017728947.1 coordinate 96,700,525, forward strand.
AGGACATCAGCCAAGCTATAAGAGAACAGACTTACCTTTCGAAGAGAGATGAAGACCATTACGTCCCAGGATGCCCCTTTTGTGGAAGTGAGGATTGTGGTCGAAGAAGCCAAAACCCACATGATGACAATCCAAAGGAACAGACCAGATCCTTGTCCCAACAGACCTATCCTTGTCCCAAGAAACGGACCAGAGTTTGCCCTGGGATAACTTCTTATCCCTGTGGGCCTTATGCCCATAAACAGGACCTCAGTTACAGCAGGGGACTAGGTGGCTTTTGGGTTGTGAAAGAAATTTTAGGTCCTCCTTTCTGTAGAAGGGGCTAGTCTGGAATATTGCTCACCCAAAGATCACTCTTTCCACAAGGAATCAGTAAGGAGACAAAAAACCAAAAGGATTTATTATGTAGGGGGAAAGAATTATATAAGCAAAACTGACCATAGGTTTGAAGACAGAAAAAGAAGAGAACTACAGTTTATTTCTTACCCTCTCATCTGGCTGCACCCTAGTTCTCCAGAGAGACCAGCCAGTATTTCCATAGTTGAGCCTTCCTGCTGATTACAAACCTGACTGGTAGGGGCATTGAACCTCCAAAGCCTGGGATTCAAAGAATGTGATTCTATTATAGCTAGATTTAAAAAAACAAACAAAAAACCTCCAAGCAACTCCCACCAATCAACATTATTTTAATTATTCATAAGTTACCAGAAATTTCCTCCAGAAATTTTTCTCCCTGGGACACCTGGCATTCTTCTTGCTGATGGGCCATTTCTCTTGGATGCCATTGTTGTAGAGGAGTTCATTTCCCCTTTATAGGCAGACAGTGCCTTCGGTGCCCAACCTAATAATTTCTCCTGGCTGGGTCTGAGTGGCAGGGGCAGATCTTCTTGCCCTAGTGTCACAATAGCAAAAGAGTTTATCAGTTCTTCCCACTCCCTTTCTTTGACTAAACCATATCTGAAAATGCAATGATATATACAGACAGCCTAACTAGGGTGGGCAAAATACAGTTTGCTGGCCAGATCTGGCCTGTGGGCAGCTGACAGTTCTGGTTGTCATGCGGTGCTGGGCAGGTGGGTGAGACTGCTTTTGCCCAGGAGCACGAGCCCTTGATGTGGCGGCATCAGCTGTGGACCCAGGTGGGGCTTCCACTGCAGCGGGCAGCTAGCGATGTCAGCTGTGGGTGCTGCCAGCAGGTTCAGGAGCCTGGATGCAGAACCTGCCAGTGGCATCCACAGCTGACACTGGTGCCCTCCCAGCATGGTGGAAGTTCCTGCCCAGATCTGGGGACCAGAGAAGAATCTTCTGCTGCACCAGGCGGGCGTCAATGTTAGCTGTGGACACTGCCAGCAGGTCTATGTTGGGGCTCTGGAACCTCCTGGCTGTACCCACAGCTGATGCTGTCGCTGCCTACCCAACGCAGCAGAAGCTCCTGCCTGGGTCCACAGCTCAGGGTGGGGCTCCTGGTGAATTGGGAGCTGGAGAGAGACTGAGAAGGATGTAGTCCTCGAAGGTCCTCAGAACTCCATTAAGTGGCCTTCCATCTGAAATAATTGCCCTCCCCTGGCCTAACATATGTATAGTGATAACAGTAACATAAATGGATATAGCATAACATGGGCTTTTCAATGAAACTACACATGCTATATCAGTGAAATAAACATAAGGAAGCATTCATGGCACCTACGACCCCCAAAACATAACAGAGTTCATGACATTATGCTCATCAGACCTTGTAAAAAGACAGTGCATAATCTTGTACACAGTGCAGCACATGTGCAAATTTGCATATTTGGATAATCCCGTTATGGTCTATGTAAATTCCAGGTAATATTACGTTTCCCTGTAGTGACATTCTGTTAGTATCTACTAGATGATAACTCTGGACTGTCAGTGATTTAGGGTTTTATGAATGTCTCTTTCTTTTGGCAACACTATAAATAAATTTTTATTTCACCTGATACTAGGTCTTTACCACCAAGTGCTATTTCAATTCTCAGCACTGATGATGCAAAGAATTTAGCTTTTATAAGAACTATAAAATGAAGCTTGATAATGTTATCTCTGTAATGTGGCAAAATATGATAATCCACACAAGCTTTTAATTTAATTTTTAAACTTAACTGTAAAGTGTAGATATTTTTAATTCATTTCAAATATGTATGATTACTAGATCATCATTTTTCCTTCAGTTTTCTGTAATAGAGATATGAAATTCTTGTTACCTGATCTGTACTGGCACACTCTGCCCTGAGTTAAAAAAAAAAAAAAAAAAAAATCACTTGAAGTCACCCGTATACATTCAGGCTAAAATGATAAAAATAACAATAATCTGTCTCTAGATATATATAGGCTACACTTATGTAAACTGTGAGGGAGAACCGGCTTGTGGATAGATCTATAAACAAAGATTTATTACCTCTTTTAAAAAAATCCTGATGTGCCTGCTCTCAAAATATTGAGAGGAGAGACTGAAGTGCTTTGAATTTCAGTACCAGAAATAACAAGTGCCCCTTGTGCATTGATAAAGATAGAGAGGATGATTGGTGGAAGCTGTCCGAGATAGTGCGAAGGGTAGCCACTTGTGTATTCAAAATCACGTCAGATTCGAGGCTTTTAAAGCCTCATCTACACTACAGCTATTTAACATGTTATATACAGATTGGTCCTCCCAGTAAGGCAATTTTTTTTTCTTTAGAGTCAATCAAATTAATGGGTTTTTTTTGCTAAGGTAGAGTAGGGCCATTTGATGTTTAATTTTTAATGTGGTATACTACTTGATTGCATGGTGGAAACGTAGGGGAATACATAAAAGCTTGAGCTGCTTACTTCATGAGCATTATGTTCATATAATAGCTATTGGTCAGATCAGGTTGAAGAACGTTGTGAGATCATCAAAATGACCTGAAGTGGCAGACTTTTGGATAAATTTGGATTACTTTCCAGGAGAAAGACTAAAAAAAATTTAGGAAATCTGTATTGATTCTTTGGGCAAGTGAAATGGTATTATGAGAGAAATTGTATTAATGTAACTTAATTACCAAACAAAGTATTTGTACTCCTTTCAATGTTGTCTGGTAATCATTTGGGATACTTTCTATCAAAAAGATCAGTTAAATGTGAAAAGGTGAAATAACAAATAAAAAGAAAGAAGAAAGGTTCTGTTTCATGTGTACACACTGAATAGCTCCAAGAAAAACGAATTTGAGCATTCTAAAGACATGTGTTGACATTGTGGGAATTCTTCGGAGATGTAGTTTTTTTAATTATTTTTGCTTTGTACTAGCGTTCAAAGTATAGAGTCATTGATGTTTGTAGCTTAGTGTTGCTGGAAAATTCTCTGCAATGCTCTATGGTCTTTTCTTTTGAATGTATTAATGACCTATTGTCCCTTGTTTTTTGGGGGTTTTTTTTGTCCCTTATGAGAACAGGAGCTGATGCTTAGATTTTTTTCTGGATGGTTAAGACTTGCCAAAAGCATCTGCTCCTGGGGAGATTATTGCTAAAACAATTAAAAGGAAATGCATAGTAAAAGATATAATATTAACTATTGTATTACCATAGTGTATTTTTTCTGCTGCTGTTAAGATAATGTCAGTATATATTTATTTTAAGTTTGTGTTTTATCCATTGTTCTACAGTTTGTAATGCTGTATAAAAATGATTGAATTGAAAACTGTCTTGGTCCATGAAATGCTAGCTTGGGGCTGGCTACATGACTTATCATGCAGGCCACCATGAAGGAAAAAGCAAATGTTAGGCACAACTTTGTTTCCCTACTCCAGCTACTTGCACTGTGGGTAGCAGTTCAGAGGAAAGAGGAGCCTCTGTGGTTGTTCACTTTTTTCTTCCTTTCTATTAAAGAGAACATGTTAAAAAACAAAACAAAACAATCCCTTCCCCCCCCCCAACAAAAACCAAACAAACCCAAAACCAAACAAATCCTTTTTTAGCTAGTGTGGCTATGATACAGGAATATGTCATACAAGAGCTTTTGCCTTGAGTTAATTGATGGTCAGTTAATTTGAGATGGCTAATACTTTTGAACTGCCTACTCAAGTAATTCCTGAAGCACTAGTACCTTTCTGTGCATATGGATATAAACAAACAGGGAATTACTGGAACTTGCATCTGTGCCCCTTCTACATCAGTCAGGCTAACTGCACTAGTAAACTAGAAGCAATACAGGGTACATGCAATGCAGATTGCGCCTAGGGAACAGATTGTGGCCCTTTGGCCCCTGGTAGATGTTACACTATTTAACTGTGTCTTGAATGTGTGGCTGCGTTACTATTTAAATATTTCATGGTACGAGAAAATGGGAAGACAGTCACAAAATTATTCCACGAAATACAGTATTTACTCAAATTGAAGGCAAGGTTTTTTTTTCCAGTCAGTCAGCATGAGGGGGGAACATGCCTCATCTTGGATTTGAGTAATAACTCTCAGACTTTGCCCTGGCCTCGGGCCTTTGGCCTAGCCTGGAGCTTGAGCTGAAGCTGCCAGGGCTGCTGCTGCTGCAGCTTGGAGTCGTCAGCCATGTAGTCCTCAGCTGTGGACTGAGTGTAGGTCAAGGGCCAGGGATAGGCTTAGGGATCAGGTTGGGGATGGGGCAGCAGCACTCCTTTCCTTAGGCTTCAAATTACATTCAGACTCTTAAGGTGGGGGGGTCTGCAGCGGTGGCAGCCAGAAGCTGGAAGGAGCCACTGCCTGAGTTGCTCAGAAAGGTGTGGGGTGGGCCAGGGCTCTTATCTCTTATGGGGGGCTCTCATCTCTAATGGAAGGGAGCTTGGGGGGCTCTTGTCCCTTATGCGGGGCTCATCCTCCCAACCTTACCCCCCACTGTATTTCAAACCTTCCCTCCCCCTAGACTTTGAGATTGGGGCAGGGAATGGGAGGGTCAGAGATTGGGTGGGGAATGGGTAGCAGTGCAGGTCAGAAATTAGGTGGGGCATGGGGTAGCAGCACAGGTCAAAGGATTGGACAGCAACATGTGCTGCTGCCCCATCCCACACCGTTCTTGTCAGATGGTGATGATGAACATGGAATACTTGATGAAGTGAAATTGTTGTAACAGCATTCTCTTCCTTCCCTTAAAGAATCTTTTTCATAGTCATGAGAGAAGCAGTAGCTACAATTCCAGTACCACTGCCACATGATCAGGTGGCTCCTGAAAAAATTGCTGAGACTTTGGGTATTGAAACCCCATTATCCAAGAAAAATCTTTCAAACTTCTGGAGATTTTGAATTTTTTTGGTTGTCACTAAAGTTGTCCACCTGCTCGTATGGATATACTTGACCTGGCAAAAGTATGATGGCAAACAATTGGTATCATTCCTTTAACAATCCAAAAGGGACGAGAGAGGATTTGCTTCAGAAAGGATTTGAATATTAACATGATAGCCAGACCTTTTCTGGAGATCTATTCAGCTTCCCATCCTACTTCAGTGCTAGTTGATATAAGGTAAATAGTCATTTTCCCCTTCTTTTTAAAATATTGTATCCATGTAGATGTCACATCATGATCTGTGTTTCATCCTTGTTTTTTGGGATCCTTTTATCTGGGGTTTTGGATTGGTGATGTTAGGACCACTGTCCACCAGACAGTACTTAGGGATCACGAACCCTTAAATGGAATGTGCGATATGAATGTAGACAACTCAGTGTCTTTAAAATAAAAGTCTAACTTTATTAGTGCAACAAGTGTTATCTTGGCAGTTTCTGTATTCAGAGAGTAGAGAGCATTCAGTACAATAATTTCACCCAATCCCAGATGTTACTTTGCTCATTGGAAAAGATGGCCACTCAGTTCCTGGAAGCAAAGGGAATATCATGGGCTGGGGCAGTCCAGACAGGTGTTGAAGGCTGGATTTATGACGATGACAAATAACTTTCTTGCTCCCTCCTTTCATGCTTTTCTTCAACTTTGTCTTTGATGACTGACTCTTTGCTTTCAGATTGGTCTCTCTGTAGTCAGTATACAGTCCATCTTTTAACCCATCAGCATATTCCTTTGTCTAACAGACCCATCACAAGCATACCTCTTCATTTGGCCTTTTTCCCTGTGTCTGTCTTTGGGCATTGTCTGTTGGTCTCCCTTATCACCTTTCATTAATATATCCAATCCTTTCATCCCTCTGATTCAGCATGGTTCAGCTGGTTAGTGCCAACTTCAGTTAATTGGAGCTGATAACAAGGCCATTGCTATGTTATGTTAAAAGAACTTCTCACAAAAATAAAAAAGAAAAGATATAATGAGCACCTATGAGCTCTACAAAAACAACTTAAAGCCAGCTAATAATAAAACCCAAAAAGTTACTAAGGACAAAACTTAAGCAATGATTAAATAACACTAAATATAAACAATACTTTTTAGCAGGTGCAACTTCGAAGCATTAAACATAACAAGCTAGCCTAACAGTGAGGGATGGAAAGCTGGTTGCAGGTGTCTTGTGCTTTGTTTTTTGGATTAGAGCCATAAAGAGAGATGCTGTGTAGGTTTTGCTTAGTACATAATTCTATTCAAAAGCTTTCATGGTTGCACACTTGAAACCCATATTGCATAAGAATAACTCAGAGAACCACCATTAAGGTAATGTCATAATCCCCAACTCATGGTTCACAGGCAAAATATTTTTCTCATGAGCTCCTCTGATATTGCTTGTGACCATATAACATTTTACTTTACACATACACTTGTGTCTTTAGGTTGACAGGCAGAGCAAAATATGACGTTGCTTGAAGTGTGTTTTTTGCTCAGTATTGTTGCTCGGAGACTACCAAAGGTTGGTACCACTGCTATTAGCCATCTGTACTGTTGCAGCAATGAGAAAATAGTTTTCTACAATAAGTGATTTTTCTTTAATTGCTATATTAAGCGCCTGAGTACTATGGTGACAGGCATTTTACAAATAGGAAGACTCAACACAGTAAATCAGTTGTCTAGTGCCTGGATTCTGTCAGCTATTATTGAGTACTGTATGTACATAGAGGTATTATATCTAAATACAACTTTGTAGAACAGCACTTCTCAACCTTTTTTTGTACCAAGACCCAATTGTAAACATCAGTGGACAATCCTGACCCAATGCCCTTCACATCTGACCTGATGTCCCCCACCTCCAACCCTAGTGTGTGGGGCATGGGGGGTTCAAGCAACTTTAAAGGAGAAAAACATGGGAAACTGTAGCTTTTCCCTTTCTGGCTGCATAGGGAAAAGCCATGGTTTCCCGTGTTTTTCTGCTTTAAAGGAGAATCCATTTTTAAAGTTTGCTGATCCATTTTTAAAGTTTATTTTTGACCCTTTCATATATTCTTGCAACCCACAGGTTGAGAACCTGTTGCAGAAGGTACCCAGCTGACTACAATCCTACTGCTTCATTTTACATTATTTTCATAAATATGCTGCTACTTTTCTAGTAATCCTTACATTGGATTATAAATTGGGTTTAATGTTGTCAACTGCTGCCTTTCTCTTTAAGCTGGCTGTAAGGAACAGTTAAGCACATATTTCTGACCAGAGCCAAGGCAAATGCAAGTTTGTTCAGGAATTCAGCTACTCTGGATGAGTCTTGTTAGGGAAGAGGGTGGTGTTAGAGGTAAGAAAGGGGACAGAACAAAAAGACAAGGAAGATTCAACATAGCCTGGACAGCATTGTTCGTTGCCTGGAGAGACTCCTGAAAAGAGAGCTTTTGGGTCAGGGTCTGGCTGCAAATATATTGGAGTTGTAAGGTCTGATTCTTCATGTGTTCATGAAAGCAGAACTTTGTTTAATATACTGATGAACAGAACTGCGTTAGACACCTGAGCCAATCAATACTTTCTCTTCTAATTCAGAATAACCTGCAAGATCTCAAATTCTGGCTAATGGTTCAGGTCAGTCAGGGTCCTAGTATATTCAGGAACCAACTAGAGCTTGTTATTGAAAACTTTGCAATCTAGAACAATCTTGGACAAAGCATTTTGTTTTGAGAGAGCCAGCAAACAGTACTGAGTACATTTTGGTGCAGGAGGCATTCATTCTATGTTAAATTTTGAAGTTCTCCCATTATAGTATGCAAGACACTTTGTGGTTGTTTTATAACTTCAGAACAGTTTAGTTAATGGAAATCTTTGGGCTACAGAGCAGGAAACTGGTGAGAGATGAAAATGTTGGTCAGTGACACGGTAAAAATATGTAATAAACTATTACAGGTTTCATTTTAATTTTCTTTCTTCCCAATTAGTCTTCACTGTGAATCACACATAAGGGTTCATTGCTGCAATGACGTTATCAGTTGTCCAAGCTGTATGGTGATTCACAGTTTTAAACAAAGTAGGACATAGGTTCTATCCAATTAATTCATCATGATTCTTAATGTACATTACCAGAAATACAAAGATCCATTCCCCCCACCCTGAGTTGCCTACATGCTTTAAAGCTGACTTAGATTTTTATTATTTCTAGCAGTATTTGAAGATATGACAAAATTGGATTTTTTTTTCAATGCTTAGGCTAAATTAGTCCTCTTCACAATGTGAAAACAAGTTATTCAGGTAGAAAATTAAAGATTACTGCTTGGGGAAAAAAATATTGTAGTAGCACTACTTCGTAGTACCCATTTCACAGAAAATTCTGTTACATATTTACTATTTCTTATAATTAATAAGACAGTACATTTAATAATATATTTAATATATATTTAATAACTAGCAAATTTGATATTTAGGATAATATGCCTGTGGGTCGCAGCCCTACCGCCCCTTGTCCCCCAGCACTACTGCAGCCAAAGGCCCTGCCCCACAGCCCAGGCGCTGTGGGTGTCAGCAGCTACCCTGGCTCTAGTTAGCTGCTGGAGCCCATGGTGACTGCATGGGCACCTCAGGGCAGGCTGCGCTGCCCTGCTGTCCACCTGGAGGTGCACACGTAGTCGCTGCTAGCATGGAGCTGATGCGGGAGCTGTGCAGCCTGGCGGAGCTGTATGCACTCTGCCTGCTGCTTGCTGCAGCTGCCCAGAGCCCAGCTGGCTCCAAACAGCTGCGCCGGGCTCATCACCTCTGTGCCAGGCACTGGGGAGAGACTGGGGCTGTGCTGCCTCAGGCCCTGCCCGCTCGGATGAGCGGGTGCACGTGCCAGTGCGGAGCTGATGCTGGAGCCCAGCATGGCTATTTGGAGCCTGCCTGCTGCAGCCGGCCCCAGCTCCGGGGAGCTGCTGCCAGCCCGGGCTGCTCCCAGCAGGGAGCTGGGATGCTGCAAGCCCTGCTGGGAGCAGCCCAGGCTCTGTCACTGGCAGCAGCTACCCAGAGCCGGGGCTGGCCATGGCGTGCCAAGCAAAATGGCCTGTGTGCCGGGGTTACCAACCCCTGACTTAGGGCCTTGTCCTGTAAACATTTACTCATGCATATAGAAAGGTAAAACTCTGAGTCCTTAAAGCTTGAAAAGTTTTAGGTCAAATTTGAACTATATTGAGCGTTAGTCATTGGAAACACTAAATTTACAATTAATCTCAATGAAATTCTCATTGATTTAAAAAATGGGTTGAGGGGAAGATTGCTACAATACAGACCACTGAATCAGTAGTTTGGTTTTGTTTCTCAGTTGACTATTGTGGTATTTTGCTTTTTGAGCAGTGTTTCAAAGGGACACTGAAAATTGAGTCTGACATTTTTAAAGGCACACATGTAAGCAAAAAAAAAAATCTTCTAGAGGGCACTAACAAGTGGAAGGCAGAGGTGCATTCTTCAAAAATGTCATTCACATTTCTAAAAATATATGAAATGTCACTTCATAATTGCCTCTGAATACACTGCTGAACATGCCTAATTTCATATAAAGTCATTTTCACTTATGGAAAAGTTTTGGCCATTTTTGTGCATTTTTATACACTGTTATAGGAGTGAGGCATTTCTGTTTTGTGATGACATGTTTTGCCTCTGATTCTGCAAATATTTTAAACATGATTTGCTTTTAAGCATACGAGTAATTTCTACAACTCCCAATGGGTATGCACATGTCTGTTTAAGTAAGGTATATACATATGTGTGCATGCCTTTAAGGCTTTATTAATATGGTTTGGAGTAAGCATATTTAGTTCTAGCTGGAAAACCACAGTTCTGTTTCATAAACAGTTTGAGGACTCAAATTTTTTCATTTGGTGTGGAATGGAAATGTAGGCTTTTGAAATATTTTTTGCAACTATGTGTGTACATATTTGTCCCACAATACCAATAGCCCAGTGCACTCACCTGTGGTTTGGAAGATGCAGGTTCAGGTCTGTGCTCTAACTAATTTAGGTGCTGGACTTGAACACTAAGCTAGCTCCTCCTTTGGAGGTAGTAGGTTGCATATACATGCTCTTCTTGTGTTGATCAGAGTTCCCACCCTAGACCCAAGAAACTTTTCTGACAGATATTTTCAGATAAACCAACACATTTCATATTCAGGCAATGTCCCTTCATTTGTTAAACTAAGTTTCTCAATTACTGTGAGTCCAACTCCGCAGTTCTTAGAAGAAAACCTCTAAAATGGCCTTAATAGTTTTTTCTCTCTCTCTATTCTGTACCACTTTCAACTGTTGTGTTTGTCTAGAATTACTGTATTTGAAAAGCTGTTTGTTTTTTTTCAGGTGATATTGTTACCCTTCTGCAGAAATAGGGTTGTTTAAAGTGCAAACTTTCAACCTGAAGTGTATTTCTCTGTGACCGAACATTTGCAACCAGTGGTCACGTAACTCAAAGTGAATATAATACTTGTAATGTATTATAATGGTTCTGTAAGTTTACTCTGTAAAAGAATACTGTGTTTCAAAAGAGTTAAGAATTAAGTTACTTCTGAGGACATGGCTTTGTCAGAACTCACTTTTGAAGCATCTTTTTCCACAGTAATTTCTTACAGTCGTCTTTGTTTAAAAAAAAAAAGAGTCATCCAGGAGGAAAAAATCATGACTTAAATAATTCTTTAGAAATAGTGCTTGGGATTGTTTTGGTAGTAGTAAAGTAGGCAGTGACTGGTGTCTTACAAATATCTGGTAGTTTAAAAGGTCTATAAAATGTTGTAGGTCAGTGATGTACAAATGCAGGATGAATATAAGCATTTTATTTAAGAACAGTAGAACTGTCAAGTCAGAGTTCTGTAAAGGTTCTTGCATGTTTAAATATGTCCACAATTATGTCTGGTTATGGTCTTTCCAAAGCCCTCTTCCAGTGAACAGTTTCAGGTTCTAACTTCTGTTTTTAGTGCCAGGGTACCCATCTGCTTGTCTTCAGGAGCAAATGACTGATGTGGCAATACTTCAGCTTGGTGGTGCAGTTTGAGTCAATGTGTTTGAAGGCTCAGATCAAGTGTAGTAATAAGATGCTAAATAGTAAATGTCATGACATTGCAGCAGTGTCAGAGCAGAAAGGCTCCTAGGCTGAGTGAACAAGGCATTTGGCTCACTCTAACAGATGTAAACAGCTGAGCACCTGTTAGTCACTACTGTGCTGGACTTGCAGGGAGAACAACTGCCCAAATGGCTTTATAACTAGAATGGATTGGGAATGTATTATATTCTTTTCTTGTTTTTATTGGGAAGTGTTAGTTTGTCAAAACTGAAACTTTCCATGGGAATGGATGTGCCAGTTCAGAGGACTGGAATTGTGGTAAAACCCAGGCTTAGAGGGCACTTGTACATGTGACAAAAACTGGCCATTTTTGTGGTTCAGTTGCATCACGCTGTACACATATGGGTTTGTTCTATGATTTAAATGAGTTTATGTTGCAAATTAAACCACATCTACATGTAGTTTTAGTTTGTAATGTAGCTATTTGTAACATTGAAGCCTTTACAGTATAGCCTTTTGACAGCTTGCCCTGCCCACCACAGGAGAGGCGGGCTGAAGGCAGAAGTGGTGAGGGGCCTGATCCTCCCCCCCCCCGGTGGAGCCTGCCTGTGTCTCTTGTGGCTGGGGGCAAACTGCCGGTGGGCTGAGCAGCCCCTGAACCGCAGGGGGCCCAGATCCTTTCCTCCGTGGCAGTGGTACCCACCAGGGCTGCCTGGGTGGGTGGCTAGTGAGTAGGTGCTGCCCCAGCTCCGAGGTATACCTGGTCTGATCCAACTCTTCCCTGACCCCAAGCTGGAGCAGCACCTGTCCACTAGCAGCCCACTTGGGTGGCCCTGGGAGGCACCACCACCGTGGAAGGAAGGATTGGGGCCTCCCGCAACTTGGGGGCTGCTTGGCTTGCTGGCAGCTAGCCCCCCCCTACCCCCCCCTTGCCATGGTACACTGGTAGGCTCTGTGGAAAAAAAAAAAAAGGTTTGGTCCCTTTGCTGTAACAGTGATGGACACCCCTAAATTGAAATGGTGGGTTTTTATTGTTGCAATTAAAAACACACCATTTCAGTTTAGGGGACTGAACCCCCATCATGTGTACATGCCCCTGGAGCGACAAAGTGAGGAAGGAAGGAGGAAGGGAAAGTCAATAGCTCTGTGATCAGGGAACTCTCTGGGAACAAGAGAATGAGGATTGAGTCCCTGCTCTACTTGATTCAGACCAGAGAGATGAACATCATACCACACTGTGAGTGAGGGCCTTCCCCAACTCACCACCAGGCTTTTTGTTGTTCTTTCTTGGGTTAGGGATATTCCTTTTAGCTTTTCATGGAAAATACAAAGTCTTAATTTCATCCCATTGTGGAATGAGAACATTTTTTGAAACTGTTATGGGGCCGGAAAGCCATTTCCTGTTTTGCTATGCTGCAGCTTGTTCAGGCCTGTGCTAGGTTGCCTTTTAATCCAGTCCAGGGCTGTGAAATATCTAAATTAGGATAGAAGTGTCAAAGTATTAGAATTAAACACAAACATTGCAGACAAATCAGCAGTTTAAGGACCCTGCCAAATGCCCCTTCTGATATTTTCATTAGGAAATTTTAGCTAGAAATACAGGTGCATCTACATATTTCAGCCTCCAAATGGAACCAAAATGCTTTGTAATTAGCTTCCCTTTAAATCCAATTAAAAGTGATATCCACATAGTAAATACAGCATGGGAATTATTTATTAAAGCATCTGATTAGTTTTATGTATTAGAAACTTCCTTATGGCCTGAATTATGGGGAATTAAATATTTTGGAACTAATTCAGTATAATGAAATGCAGGAATTTGTTTCAGAATACTTTATTTGCTACTTGGTACCCCAAGCATTGAGCTTTAGTTTAGTGGCCCTGGGTTTTATGTTCCTTTTTTTTTTTTACTAAATGTTTTATGTTAAAGTGTTGTCTTGTACTTCTTCAAATAGTTGACAGGTTTGCTGATTTGGATAACAAAGAGGAGAAAAAGCCAGCTGTTTTGCAGGCTTTCATTTAAGGTTGCATGGCTGCCAAAACCTACATTTTTCAAAAGTAATCTTGGAAAAACACATTGGGTGATGCTACATGTTCTGATGCCATAGCATGCTAATGGTTGCTGTTTTCTTCATCTCTCTCCTTTCTCTTTCTTACTCTGGCACCTTATATCTCATGAGATTATTTACAAAAATACACACATTCATAACCTTTATTAAAACTCGGGCACTGATTGTAATATAGAAGCAATACCTGCCTTTTAATAAAGCATATATTCAATTGTCAACCCATGGAAAGAGAAATATGCACAGGTGAAAAGATGAATATCAATCTTTCATAATTTACTAGTAAAATTCAGGAGTATATGCAAAAAATACTTAGAATATGAAGCCAGGGTCAAGTTTACATATGCATCACATGAAAATGAATTAATGGGAACATATGGGAAAGGTTGTCGCAGTTCATAGTTGTGACCTTTTATGTCGTTCAGAGAAAAACGAATAACCAATCTCTTAACTGAGATCAGTTGGTATACCTATGACAACCAGAGGTCCTGATTCATTGACATCCAAAAGGTTTTGCTTTTCTGTTTGATTTAATATTGTTGTTACTAAGTGATTGAGGTTATATGAGTTCTCTGCTTGAGATGCTCCCTGCTCTTTGGCTGTGCTGTGTATAATGTGCTGATACAAGTGGTCAAGTTCCCCAAGTCAAATAACACTTCTGTGTTCTGTGATCCAGGTTAGAGATCCCAACAGAGATTAATATTAAATTTGGCAACTTCTTGTATTTATAATAGGGTCCCATTTTGCGAGCCACATTTTCAAAAAATATCTGACCTTTGCATGTCTGTTGGCTCAGGCCCAGTTATTGATTGCCCTGCACCTCAGATTGGTGCTGTCCTTCAAGCATAGGAAATCTATCGTTCTTCATTTTAGCCTCTCATTTTCAGCTTTCATTTGGGTTATGAACATGGAATGAGGAGAATACATCTTGCTTCCCCCCACCCTGTTTTTTAAAGAGAAAATCTATCCGGATTAAATGGAAAATAATGGTTGACCCAAATAAAGTATCAATATTTATTTAATAAGCGAGAAAGCCATGTTCCAGTGTTCTTGGAGGCTCAAATATTGATGTGTAAACATCTGATTTACTTCATTTCCTTGCATGTGATATATAGATCCCTTGTAATTCAATCAGATCTCTTTAAAAGGACAGGATAGAAAGATACAAAAAATATTGCTAAGTACAGATATTGCTCTTCCTGAACAGGATTCTACACAGGTTTGATGATTACTCTCAGGCTATATGAGCAGACATCATTTTCAACTACTCTAAAGGAGGAGTGGGAGCTGCCACCTGCGAACATACATCAGCTGTTATCATGCAACTGTTATGACTGCCTGCTTCTATGGCCTAGAAGTTAGCTACATTTCTGTAACTTTGACAATTTTTCTGTAACAACTTTTCTGTAACAATTACAATTTGATAACTAGCATCAATTATCAATAATACTGTGCTTACTCTCATATGTTGACAGGACTCTTATATAATTATATCTATGTATATGATTTAATATAGTTATCTTATGTACATATATTGTATAATATTATAATTTTAGCAGATGAAAAGAGAAGGGCTAACATCTGCCATTCCTCACTTAGTTGCTTTTTTTGGTCTTGGCAGATTTTAGTTCTTTGCTCCGTGAGACATGCTTTTGCTTCTGCTCCATTATTTATCTGGAACCCTTCCTTCCAAACCGCTGAATCACTTCTTCATTTTTAGTCATGCCTTAAAACTTCCTTTTCTTCAGTTTATTAAGCGTTTTACTGTAATTTTTCCATGATGACTGCATTTTAAGGTTGACTGTATGTAATTGAAATATACAGTTGGAGTATGATCCTATTTTATTGACTCCCCAGCTGCTCTGAAATTATCCAGTGTTAGAGGGTAGACATAGGTCTACCATAATCCTTTAGTACTGCTCCTTTAATTTAAAACAGGGGCTACTACTGCAGATATTCAAAGACCATGTTCATTGCTTTCTCAGTGATCTCAAATGCTATCAGTAATACCTCATGTTTAGAGACCTACTGAATTTGCAGCAGAAGTGGGCTGTGCAGTGGCTACTTTAATCTTGCAGGTTCCCCTGCAGTCCCCTCCCTCCCCTCCTGATTGGTGGAGGGGACCTGCTGCTTACTCCTGATCAGCAGGGAGGCAAAAACTGAAGTTCTAAATATGGCACCATTTTTGCCTTCTGACCAGGTAGCATCAATAAGCAACAGGAGGCAGAAATTGTGCCTTATTTAAACCTGAAGCTTTTGCTTCCCTGCTGATCAGGAACAAGTGGTGGGGGGCGGGCACGTATCTTCTGCTGGATAACCATGTACAAATTGTTTAACAACTCTGACCAGCCCAGACCTGAAGAAGGGTGTCTTTTGCCAAAAGCTTGTCTAAAATTTGTCTTGTTCATGCACAGAAAAAAATATAACATTGAGCTTCCTCATTCAGCTGTTAATGCATTTCAGTTCAGCACCTGGCCTCTCCTGGCAATGGGGAAATTAATTCTCAGTTATTTTGTGCTTTTTGAGTTGTGGGCAACTATGTAGGCAAAACAAATGTCCATTTCTGACTTGAGAAGGATGTAACTATTAAGGCTGTGCAAGGCTTTGGTTCCTGATTTGATTTGGTGGAGATTCGGCCCAATTTGGTGGCCGAATCTCTAAATCTGAATTGAATCAGAGGACCCTTTAATCTTTGCGAATCAAATCAGAACCCTCTGAATTGATTCAGAGAGATTTGGAAAGATTCGGCAATTCAGACATAGGTGCAGTTTTAAATGTTTTTTCTCCGTACCTCTAGGTAGCAGGCGGCTTGTGAGTGCTGTGATGGTGGGGCACATAGAGTATCCCACAGGAGCACGGGGCGTCCCCAGTGCGCTCGGCAGCAGACCCAGAAGTGGACCAGAAGCACTTCTGGTCTATTGCTGGGTTTGCGGGGGACTGTGGTGGGGGGCCCCCTGTGCCCCTCCCCTGGCTCAGCGACTGGGTTCTCCTGGGTCTCCTCATGGCCGATTGCTGAGCTGGTGGGGTGCAGGATGGTCCCCCAGCGTGCTCCCTGGCGGACCTGAAAGTGGACCGGAAGTACTTTTGGTCTACTTCTAGGTTTGCTGCTGCGCACGTGGAGGCCCCCCTCTGCACTCTTGTGGGATGCTTCATCTACCCCAGCATCTCAGCATTCACAAGTCACGCTGGTACCTTGAGATATGTAGAAAAAGCTTTTAAAGCTGTGTCTTTGTGTGAATCTCTGATTCTCCTAATCGGCATTGAATCTTCAGACTTGGATTTGGCCAAATTGAATCAGGGACAGTGATCTGAATCAACCAGTCGAATCACTGTCCCTGATTCAGGCCGAATCAAAATCCAAATTGAATAGGGCCCCCCCGCCCCCCTTCAGACACCCCTAATAACTATACACTTCTGGGGACAAAGGGTTAATTTACAAGCAATCTATTAGCTAATTCTCTAGTACTTAAAAACTGTTAGTAGAGAATCTATAAATACAAAAAGATCATTGATCTGATACCTCTTGTTCAGACATTTGTTCATGCATTTTTGTAAATATTATAGTTTTCTACCTTTCCAGCTCAGTATTATAAGCTTCAGTAATAATTCCAGTGCATCAGCAAACTCCTTTTGAGAGAGAGAAATTAAAGGGGGAGGATAGAACATATGGCTGCCAAACAACTTGGAGGTGTCACATGATTACCTTAGTAAGAACCAGAAAATCCCCTATGTGGAATGGTGCATATTGCCTTATACACATCATCCTCTTTCTCTCCATATTCTGTAACTTCTCTTAAAACATGAGTATTCTATTCATGCCTAGAATAGCGGATAAGAATTGGAAAGTCACCATTCTTTCTTCTGAATTCCACATTTCCAGATTGTTAGGTATGTTTATAGTTTTGATTAATTTTATTGCAAAATATAATGTAAGTATTTGTTCTGAGAATCAATACAACACATTTTGTCATTACAATTACAGCTGAATTTCTAACTTATACATGTCATTAATAGTTTATGATAGTGAAATCATAGAATCCATAAAGTAGGCTGACATGTTTTTGTTTATTGGCCTCAGTTTCCTACCATTACTCAGTTGTATCACGCTTTCCTTCAGAGAAGCATACTAGGATTGTGTATCAAAGCTGTGCCTTGAACATTCCCATTGAGGCTATAGTAATGATGCTTACTGGCAGAAAGCAGCCAATGTATATGTTTAAACCAGATTTGTGCTTTCAATTTAGATCGGTTGATTAGGTTTCCCTTGTTATATAAGATAGAGTTTAGTCTACTGACTTATTATTAGGTATATTTATTTCTTGGAGCAGATGGCCAAACTTAAACTAAGTGTAGTAGTTCTCATAATTAAACTTTTGCTGTGTGAATTTCTATTTCTATGCACCCAGCAACACAGAATTTTTCTACTGTTGTGTTCCAACATATAGCCTTTTTTTTCTTTTCAGACTTCTCCCATTATAGTATGAAAAATTCTCCTTTGGGGGATGAAAGTATCTGCATGTTTAGTCTATCAATGTTGTATTTTTTTAAATCAGTTCTATCTCTTTGCATTACAGAAAAAGTACATTTTTTGTTTAAATTTTTTTGGCCTATCAAAAAAAAAAAATTCAATAAAACTGCACATTTAGCCAGTTGTTCATTTTTGTTTGAAGAAAAGTCTGATAGCTATTTTTTTTGGGAGGGGTGGGGTGGAAGCAGATGTTTGGAAACCCTTTTCATGGGCGCAGTGAGTACCTGCTAATGTTGTAGAAGAGCATAATGAATTATACCTTCTCTGATATTCCAGGGAAGCTAAGGAAAGCATATGTTTTCACCAAGTTGAGATGCAGTTACTGAGGCTGTTTGTAGGGGTGAAATAGTAAATATGCAACCGATACATACTTTCAAAATCTTTATCGCACAAAATATTTTCTACCTTTATGATAGCCATTAAAAAAATCTTGTTCACCCAAAAAAACTACTCTCAGCTGTAAATAATATAGAAAGAGAAATACATAATGCAGATTAAATGAGTTTTCTATGGGTGGCAAAGCATGAGATTCTGTTAGTCTTACACATTGGAGTAGTAATAAACTACTCTGCAAGTAGTCCTTTTGCTTTAAAGGGGGTATTTATGGTAAAAGGTATAACATGTTGTGAGTGAGGCTGGCAGAATCTGGAGCAATTTGAGGTAGTGACAGAAATAAAAATTGAACATAGATGAAGCTGAAATAGGATAGTGATGAGAGATATTTTAGAGTCTACATGGACAAAGAGATCCAGTCTTCTGCTTTAGTTATTAAGCTATAATGCTGGCAGGCAGGAAATTAGTATCAATTTATTGAATGAGGGACTGTTTGACAGAGGAAAGCATGACAAGATCAGTGTTTTTCACAAGGACAGCCACTAGCAATGGAGAAGAAGAGATTGTGATTTAAGGCAGTCCAAAGGATAGTCTTCCTATACGGCCTACCAACTGATTGGATTCAGCCCATGGGGGGTGCCTGCTAAGTGATTGGATCTAGCCTGCAGCTGCCCCCATGGTGTTTCACATGGAGCTGAGCCCCACCTGGGGCAGCCCATACCATGCTCCTACCCATGCCCGACAGACCCAGCCTCAGTCGGTGCACACAGCTTCCCAGCCAACTCCAGATGATGGCTGCCTTCCACCCACTCAGCAGCCTGCAGGTAGCTGCTCATTGTGCCAGGTGAGCTGACTGGGCAGAAGACAGCCAGGACCTAGAGCTGGAGCCCTGTGCGCTGAGGCAGGAGCCAGCTGGCTGAAGCTTCCCCCCACCCAGAGTTGCGCAGCAGGGGCAGGAGGAAGAGGAGACGAACCGAGCAGCACTTTGGTGGCTGCAGCTGCATTGAGAGCATCCCTGTTGGGAGGTGGTGCATGGTGGCTGGGGTCAGTGGGTGCAGGCCGGAGCACAGCACTGGGTACCCCAGGCAGGAGTAGGTGGGCTCAGCCCCATGCAGAGCATCATGAGGACAGCCACAGACTGTACCTGTACTATACCACTGGGGTGAGCTCTGCAGCATGTGTCCCCTGCCCCTTACCTCCAACTGGCTCCTGGGACTTGGCACCCAGGCAGCCCTACCCCACCCAGACCTACCCCCTACACATCCCACAGATACAATATACAAGGGTAAGACTATTTTGAATGGTTATACTATCACTTGTAAATACACTACTCAACAAAACAAATTGGGACAAAAATATTTTAAAAAATAAAATTAAAATGTTATATTAGATGTTTGATTTTTAGCATATGGTTTGTTTTTATCTATAATTTGCTAAAATGATATCTTCTGAAAAATTTTGTGTGTGCAGCCCTTGAAAGCTCATCAAAACTCATGAAGTGGCCCACCAGCCGAAATAATTGTCCATCCCTGCTGTCATGGCAGCCCGTTGGAAGATAGGAATGCTACTGTAGGGTGGAAGTTCATACCATAGAGATAGTAGGTTGTTTGTAGACTGCCTCATTTGCTTAGGGCCTATCACCTGCATGTGGGCAAGGACTGAAATCAGGAGTCATGTAGCTCTGGTGGGATGAGCCCAAATCCAAATGCAATTTGAGTGCAATTTAGGTGGGTGGGGTGGGTAAGATCTTATGAACAGCAGAAGTGGCACTTACCTAGCCAATGATGATCATTAAGTAACACAGCAGAGACTAAATGTATTATGCTCAAGCAAAGAGCAGCAAAAGTACTCTGTTTGGGAGTAAGAGACTGTGGCTGCTGGTTTTGTTCTTTGTTGGGGAAGATGGTGTTTCCCTAGGTCTAAACATAAAAGATGCAATACATTGCATTCTTACTGGGATGGTGTTAATGAACTGGGTGAGGGGAAGTCTGTGAATGATATTTCGTGCTAACTAACGCTTTACGTAAATAAAACCAGTGTATCCTTCCTGAATGCATTATTTGTTTCTGTGGCTATTTCAGTTCCCTGTGATGGCTGTTAAAAGAACTGTGGAGCTCAGGTCTCTGTAGGGGAAAGTGGATTTCTCCATCGTCAGGTAAATGGCTTCATGTGTGGGGACTACACCCTTCATGAGGAGCCTAGAGGGCTACCCGGGATTTGTGATACTTTGTAGGCTGGCCAGTTTTGGTTGTTTTTAACAAGCTTTTCTTCATTTACTGTCTGTGCAGAACAGTTGTAGAACATACAATGGTGATAATCAAAATGGCAGTGATTGGCTTACAAAAGTACATGTTTATTATTCCTTGAAACTGTCTTCAAATACTGTGGTAAATGCACCAATGATATTCAAGGTGAAGCTATGAGAGGTCTATTTGCTTCATTAGGAATATTTTCTTTAAGGTGGGGGCAGGGTGCAGAAATGTAGCAGCCCCTACTGCTAAACAACTGATATCGTGCCAGTGTTTTTAGAAATTGCGTTCTGAAGGCAGGCAGCAATGACCTTTCTTTGCTTTAGTTGAGCTAGTGGAGTAGGCAAAATATGTTCTGCAGGCTGGATCTGGCCCACCAAGTGATTCTGTTTGGCCTAGGTGGGTACCTTACCACTGCCCAGCTCAGGCATGGGGAGCAGCCCAAGCTGTGGCATATACAGCTGGTCCCACTCTCCCTGGGCATGGAGGTGCCACCTGGCATGGAGCACAGTCCACTGCATCCCTACATGTGACTCTTGGACATGCTGGGAGCTGTAGTCCATGGTGCTGGTGCAGTGGCTGGACTCAGCACTCACTCTGCCCTTATACTTCTGGCTGCTGCTCCAGTGTCTCCACTGCTGCTACGGGACCTAGCCGTGCTGCCCAGGCACCGCTGCCCATCTTCCCAGCACATCTACTGCTGGGGGGACTGGATGGAGTGGGTAGGTAGGTGGGGTTTCCATGAAGACTGTCCTGGGATCCCTGCAGGCAAGGCATACTTGGCCAAGAGGATGGGATGGAGCCGTGGACAGGCAGGGAACAGCGTCTGGGAGTGAGATGGGCAGGCAGGGCCAGGGCTGGGGTTGGGGCTAGGAATTGCAGAATGGTGTCTGCAGTACTGGCATAGGTCATAGGGGCATAAGGGGAGCAGACCATGGCTCCGTCCCGGCTCCGTGCTGTCACCACCTTGTGATCCTGGTCCCTGCCCTAGCTCCAGCCCTGCCCACCCATTTGGCTTCTGGACAATTCTCCCTGCTCATCCACGGCTCCATCCCATCCACCCAGGTGAGCGTGCCCTGCCTGCAGCATTCCTGGGCTGGTCTCCACGGAGGCCCCACCCCGCGTGGAGCACCCAGCAGTGGATGCGGGTTGGTCAGGTCTGGGGCTGGATAGGATCAATTGGCCTCTTCCCAGTGTTGCCCCCACCCGATGCCACTCTGGATAGTGTAAGTGGACCGGGGGTGGGGGGTGGGATGGGGTGCTGAGGCCATGTCAGCACTTTCTCTACACGGCCTTCAACAGCTCTCCAAAACTCCGGCTTAAATAATTGCCCATCCCTGCCTCAAACCTTATTTATGTTAAATTTGAAAGCATATGGCAATCTTACTGAATAACAAGCAATTCCTGTTAAATATCCCTATACATTAAAAAATATGCTATTCATAAGAATGTATTTTCACAAAACATTGTTCAGTCCTTGCATAAGTTTAAGCAGAAAAGGTATACTAAGATTTTTTTTTTTTTGAATTTCTGTTTTCTCCTAGTTCTATTGCTAGAGACGTCATAGAATTAAATATTTTTATTGTTATGTTTCTCAATTAAAACTTGCAGTCTGTGAGGAGATGCATTTCATGAACCGATGTTATGTTTTCATTCTCTGGGTAGAGCTTTTTAATTATATTTTAAAATTTCTTTACACAATTCTTTGTTGGTAAACCTCCACAATATTATAGAGTTTCAGTGGCTCCAAACCTTTTGCACATACTTTTTTTCAGAAGTTCAGATGTTAAAGTAATGTAATATATTATGTTGTCAGTAAAAAGAAATTAAAGACTGCTTTTAAAAAAAAAATTAAATCTGCTGTGGATCATTTGTATGGCATGCAACATTGTTTCAGTAAGTTTATTGGTTTTGAACTTTGTTTGAAACTGCTTGTCATGATATGCATATACAGATTGTACCTACAGAGCTGAAAGAAACATTTCCTTGAGTTGGAGAGTGTGCATATATATGTTAAAAATAAAAGAAGCTATACTGTATTCCAATTTTAATATTTAAAATTTCCATATATAATTTTTATTACAACAGTAGGTTTACAAATGATTTTTTTTTCTTTTTTGAGATTAGCATCTAAAATTACAATTTAATAAAGTATTTTTGCTCTCTGGAAAGTAGCATCTAATTTCAAAGGATTGCATTTGCTTTCCTTCTTTTTACCAAACCTGTTCATATATTTTCCTCTAAAATGGACAGGGCTCTTCCAGTTGTTATCAGGATCATAAACAGGGAATACAAAAAGGCAGTATAAATAAGCGGCATCTAAAATTGAAAGATAGATGGTAAGAGTTTATTATGGTAAAGAGAAATGTCGGTATTTTACCTACTTTGATACTTTGGGAGTTGGCATTTTTACACTACTTAATTATTTTCTTATAACTCCTATGCACAGTAGGGTAATTCTCTAATTCCATTTTACAGTTAAAGGGTTGCTGCATAGAGAGGTTTAATAACTTGTCCACAATGGCAGAAAAATCTCTGGCAGAGAAGGTAACTGAACCTGTATTATCTGAGTCTCAGTCTGGTACCTGAAGCATCTGTCTTCCACTCAAATAGATTACTGAAGTTTTTTATGAAAAAAATATAAGCTCTGAAATCAGTCCAGGAGTGGCGAGTGTAATTCATTTACAATTCTCTATTCAAGATCAAATCATCACACTCATTTACCATGCAAGCAAGGTTATCCTTTTTAGGCAGCAACAAAGAACAGAGACATCTGGTGACAACAAGGCATAATCCTTCTTACAGTTCCTGGCTAGAGCTGGGTGTCCAGTTTGTGGGATATTTGTGCATGTTGGGGTTTGCCCTCCATTTTTTCAGCAAAAACAACTTAAAAAATTATTGTGAAACAGAATTTTGAAAAATTTGGATTCAGAAACAATGGCACATTGTGTTTTGAAAGCAAAATGTGTTCTCTCTAACCCTTGCAGAAAGTGGCAGAGGTTGAGTAAGTAGGGAAGGCAGCTAGTCCACAAGTGTGAAAGCCCTGATGTCTCTGTCCCTGAAACAGTTCTGTTGGTGGAGCCTTGCAGTTGCAGACCCACAAGCCATCACAGGACTTCAAACCCTGTGGCGTGGAGCCTGTAATCCCCCAGAAGCCTAGTCACAGCCATGTTCCCAAGAGTCCCTGCTGTGGAACCAGGAGACAGGAAACAGTGCCTGTCCACATGCAGAACTGCCAGGGAAGGGCCTTCCTAAGCCTGAGGTGGTCATTCTTGGCACAGTCTGCAGGATGAGAATACAGTGTAGCCACAGAGCCAAGAAGCCAAAACCAGCCTTACGGGTGGGCAATGTGGGTGACCTCCTGGAGCACCACAGGCACACACTCTCCATCTCTCTCTCTCTCTCTCTCTCTCTCT
>NW_017728947.1:96725018-96730923 GCF_001723895.1 Crocodylus porosus
CGGGGATGAGAAGCGTCTGGAGCTGGCAGAGCAGGGACAGGTGGCAAGCAGTGAGAGCTGGAGTGGGAGGGGGGCTATGTGGCACTGACTGCAGGGCCCCCCAAAGCGCAGGGCCTCTGCCAGTTGGCCCCCTCTATGGTTGGCCCTGCCCCTCACACTCCCATATCCGCCCCCCCCCCACAGTGTTAGTGACTTGGGGGGGAGGGATGGGGAGGCACCAATACACAAATTTGCCCAGGGCACCATTTTCCATAAGGCTGGCTCTGCTAGAAACCCCACCACTTGGCAGGCTTATCACATGGCTCCTGGAGCTGTGACAATTATTGTTGCACTGCTCATCATACCATCACATTTCTGCACCCATAAGGAGACCCATGCTCTGGATCCAGAGTGTAGAGCTGTGGCCTATTGGGCTGCCTGTGGTGCCAGAAATGGAGCAGTGATAGGAGTGGCGGTTTCTATGGTAACTAATGCTGCTGTCATCAAATTGCAGTCCAGATGATGCAGCCTTGTGATCCAGATCCAGCCTGTGGACTGGCCTCTTGTTCCAGGTCTGGCCCTAGGGGTAGCCTTGTGCTCCAGATCTGGCCTGCAGGGGCTGGATGAATTGGACACCACTGGTTGATGTGCCTGAGTTTTAACAGGCAGTGGAGTAATGTAGACAAAAGTGGTTTCTGTGTTAATTCTAGTTTCTCTAGATTTAATTAGTTGAAATCTAACCTAATTTTTCATGTATTGCTTTCTGTATGGGGATCCAGTCAAAAAGTAAAATGATACCATTACCCTTTTCCCCATTACTAACTTTACATCTACTTAAAATTTTGTAGTGCAAGTGGTTAGCACAACATTTCTTTGTAATGCAGGTGAGTAAAATTTACAGTGCATAGCCTCATAAAAAGCATGTCATTTACCTATATTGGTGTAATACCATAAAAATGCTACAGTTGTACTATGGGTCAGGGATAATTTTTGTTTGCTTGATGGGAATAGTAAGCGAAAATTTTGCTATAAATGTTTCTGGTACCAGAAACAGTTTTCAGGGTCATTAGAAGTTGTGCAGTTTGGCCTGGAGATAAAGTTATAATGAATTGCAGATTTAAAAAAGTGATTGGTATGCAAGGGCTTTTTATAATATGCTGGGAGGAACAAGACTTGGAGCCTAGTTTGCCAGTTTTATAGAACTGTATATAAAATGATGTATCTTCTTGGTTTCAGTACCGCATCCCTCTAGGGAAGATGAAACAGAGCTGACTTTGTAGATAGGTTAGAAAGAAGGTGAAAGTCTAAAAAGACAAGCTGTGTTTTAAAAAGAGCCCACTTTTAAAATTAGCAAGTCAAGGTTGGATCAGACTGTATACCTATGCAATTTTCTTTCTGTGTCTCAGAAAGTTAGAGTTCTGCTTTGTAGTTCTTGGAGGTGCAGGTGCTTCATATGAACATATATTTCCCCGTCACATCAATTACTCCAGTATGCTCAGTATGAGGCTGGGTCTGTAGAACACTCGGCTTCAGGTAGTGATGAATGTCCATATACTTAAATGGGGGAAGGAGAGCAGGGAAAGGAGGGAAATCCAGTAGCAGAGCATTTTTGGTGAATAGTGCTTTTGATTTTACTTTCTCCCTTGCTATGGTTTGTAAGGGTGTGAATTTGTAGTGAGTATTAACACAGCTTTTTTTCTTAGTAAATACTGTAAATGGGACAGGGGTTATTTCTTTGTGTTGGGGATGTAGGAATACAGAAATACTAGATCAGCCCAGCAGTCCACTGAGTCCAATATCCTGTCACTGACAATTGCCAAAATTAGACGCTTGAGAAGGTAGTTGATGCCTATGGTAGGCAGTTGTGGAATAATCTCTCCCCATAGAAATTTTCTTTCGATCTCCTATAGTTAAAGATTAGCTTATGCCTGAAATCAGTGTAGCATCCCTTCCAAAATGTTTCTTTTTATTAATTACACTAATTACTCTTAATATCAGACTTTTTTGAGTCTTGTTAAGTTCTTAGCCTCCATGGCTTCTTGTTACAGTGCACTGCATGCTGCAATTATCAGTTTTGAATTTTCAACCTTAAAGTTTTATTGAATGTTCCCTTGTCTCTTATATTATGAGATGGAGAACAGAAGTTCCCCATCTACTTTTTATGTACTAGTCATTATTTTATCTACTTTTATCATGTTCCATCTTTTTGTCTCTTCTATGGTGAGCAGTCCCAGTCTTTTCAAATTCTCTTCACATGAGAGATTGCTCATGTTCAGTACTCTTCTATTAAGCCCTTTTATTTTTCCAGTGTCCTTTGAAATGAGGTGACCAGTAATGCACATAGTATTCCAGCACAGGCTCCTGCACTGATTTATATAAAGGCATTATATATAACATTTTCAGTATTGTTCACTATGCTGTTCCCTATGCATTCTACCATTGTGTTAGCTTTTGGGCCACTGCTGTCCTTTGAGCCCAGGTTTTTATCAAACCATCTACAGTGATTGCCAGGTTCATCTCTTGGGCTGATGTATTTAAACCATTATTTCACCTTACCAGGAGTCCAAATGAACTTTTATCCTTGGATGTGCTTTACTTTCTATTTGTTGACATTACATTAAATTTGTTACATTACATTTCTCTGGTCCTGACTAATACAAATAACTTTATGCCGTCTGCAGATTTTCATGTCTTACTGTCCAGTAGACATTGTAGATCATAAATATATATGATTGATAAAGCCAGACCCCACACAGAACCTGGAGACACCCAGCTATTCACCTTTTGTTGTAACAAGAATTGCACATTTTTTCTACTCTTTGTTTTATCTCCTGTTCTTTTTTTCTGATCCAAGATGGTACCTTTGCATATCTCACCTTTGCTGCTTTACTTCTTTATTGATCTTTGTGGAACTTGTGAAAGATCTTTTGGAAGTCTAAATAAATTAACTGTTTTGCCTTCATCCACAAGCTTTAGAGCCTCAAAAAATGGGAAAAGAATATTTGAAACATGATTTTTCTTTTAATTCATGCCAGTTAAGCCCTATCAGATCATGATCTTCCAGATTGTTGTTGTTGTTCTGCTTTGAATTAACATTTCAACTAATTTGCCAGGTACAGGTGTAAGGTTTACAGGTCTGTAATTCTGTGCATCATCCTTGGAAGCTTTTTAAAATATGGGTCCAGCATATGCTTTCTTCAAATCCTCTGGAACAGTGTCTCTTTATAATGAGAGAGTACACATTTTTATTAGAATTGTAACTACTCTATATTTGAACTCCTGCAGAACTCTTGGCTGTACCAATAAGGCCTGGTGCCTTTTTGTAAAATACTCATTTTTGCCACCACTTCTGGGGGTTTTTTTGTCTTCCTTATCTCTGGGAATACACAATCTATATTACAAGGAAAGAGCAGTATCGGTTTAGAAATCTCTTTATTATTCTTTGTGATGGAGAAATTCCTTGTGGATGCAAAGAAATTATTTTTTTCTCAATCATCATCTTCTATAATTGTTATTGTTCCCTTTAGCACTTTGGAATCCAACCTTCCAATTCTTGTACAGATTTCTGGTTCCTAAACTATTTCTGTCTTATTTGTTATATCTTCATCTATTTGCTGTTTGAACTCCACTTTGCTTTCTAAGTTTGATCTTCATTATTGCCTCATTATTGCCTCAGTACTTTTTTCTTCTTATTGGCATCACTAGGTTTAGATTTCTGTTTGGCTCAAATAGCCTTGCAATTTATCCAGAAAAGTTTTACTTTTTGCTTTTCTTGGTTCTCTTTTTATTTGGCATTATAACTCTGAGTTCCTCTTTTTCCCAGCCTCATCTAAAGATTTTCTTTTAGCTTTTATAGTGGTTATGACGTTTCTGAAACTGAACATCTCTGTTTCACTTTAGTTACTTTACTTGCTCTCTGGCAGTTCTAACTGTGGACACTGTCACTTACTTGTGCTTCTTGAATTAACTCCTGTGTCCTATTTAGGATGTCCATGTTTTTTGCTGCTGTTGTACTTGAGCTCCTTGTTAGTTTTTGATCTGTGTCCCCTTTTTAGTCTCATCCCCCTCCCCACTGAAGGTCAAATTCTTGAGCACACTTGAATAGGCTTTGTTGTTGATTGTTATATGTGCTAGTGTTTTGGTGCAAGGTTCCCTATTTTTTTCTTAAATTTAACCTGAATGACAGGTAACTGCTACCAGCTTCACTTAGGTTTAACTAACACTATATCGGTTCTCTCTGTCTCCAGTTCTCTTGTCTCCTTCTGAGTTGTTATCAGCTAATGGCAAGGCTCCACTCCTCCAGGCTGTCATTTCCAGGTGGTTTGTTATTTCCATATGTCTTACCTACCCAGTCTGGAAGCCAATTTCACTTGCACTCCCAGCTGATTACAGCTGCTGTTTGTGTTGGCCAGGAGGACAGGAACTCAGAAGGAATGACTGGCAACAGGGGGAGAGGAATTTCTGTTGAAGAGCTACTGGAAGCTCTACATGGCAGGAAGTATTGGAGCCCTACAGGGAAATAACAGTGAGCAGCAGTAGTATTAATGCCCTGGGGACTGGGTAGCTGGGTGGCAGGGCAGGGAGCTGCTCTGGGGCTGGGATCTTGTGACGGTGACAGCTGGGGCAGAGCTGTGATTTGTCTGGAGCTGGTACAGAGCTGTGGTTTGCTGCCTGTACGCCCCAGATTGCATCTCTTTCTCAGCTCTGGACCATGCTGTTATTGCTGCAAGATCCTAGCCCTGGCCCTGGAGCAGCTCTTTGCCCAGCCGAATGCCCTGCCAGTGCTGCTGCGACTGTTCTCCATGGAAACCCTGGCCCCATGCTGTCACGGTGTTGCTGCTCCTGGAGGTCTCCATGAAAACTGGCTATAGAGATGTGGGCAGGGGTTGCTGGGAGATGGCGTCTGGCTGCTGGCTGGATCTGCCATTTTGCCCACCCCAGTTTTCCCACTGGCTTTGAATGGTGTTTCACAGGCAGAGTTGATGGTATTTCTCCAGTGGCTGGAGTTGTCGCCTGTATATTGTCCATGTTTCAGCTCCGTATAGTAAGGTAGGGATCAAGGTTGCTTGAAAAATCATGAACATGGTTTTGGATCTAATGTCATGATCTTCAAACACCTATTTTCTCAGGTGTCTGAAGGCTGCACTTGCACATTTGAGGCAATGTTGGATTTCTTTGTTAATGTAAGCTTCTGCGAGAGATGGCTTCTGAGATGCAGAAAATACATCGTGTTCTCCAGAGTCTCACCGTAAATCTGAATTACTGGAGCTGGAGACTGCTCATTAAGAGCTTGTTGATGGAGGACCTTATTTTTATGAATGTTAAGTGTCAGTTTCACTTCCTTGTATGCATTGGTAAAGATGTCACTGATTGCCTGAAGATCTGCTTCTCAATGAGCACACACTACATCAGCATGTGCATCATCGGCATACTGGAACTCAATGATTGAGGTTGGGGCAGTCTTGGTTTTGGCTTGGAGATTAAACAGATTATTGTTCTTCAAGCTTGATGGCTTTCCTCACCTCATTAAGAGTTGGAGGAATTCTGGGTTCATCTCTAACTGGGGTTGTGGGATGGAATTGAGAACGCTGTCATCAACACCAGAGTCAGGATGAAGAAGGTCTTCAGAATGCATATCTGCACATATTGTGAGGTTTTGAATCTCCTTTGCCTTGTCTTTACCATCTGTTCTTCATATCCTGGGTCCTCCTTTAGGCCTCTGCCTTTGCTTGTTAGTGATTCAGTTTGTTTTTTTTTGTTTGGAGTTGTTTTGCACAAAAGACCTTTTGTTTGTGGTTGACCAACTCTTGGATCTCCTGGTCATTCTCATCAAACTAGTCTTGGTGTTTCCTGGTACAGAATCCAAGTGTTTCATAGTTTCATAGTTTCTAGGGTCGGAAGGGACGTGAGCAGATCATCTAGTCCG
>NW_017728947.1:96731023-96746275 GCF_001723895.1 Crocodylus porosus
TATTTAAAAAAGGACTTCTTATTGTCCTTAATCTGGGAAGCTAGCCCCAGTTCCATCTCTGCCTTGGCCTTCCTAACTACCCCCCTACATCCCCGAGCAACTACAGAATAGTCCTCCCTGGTGATGACCCCTTCTTTCCACTGGGTGTAGGCCTCCTTTTTAGCAAGGAGACGTTCCCGGATGCTTTTGGTGAGCCACGGAGGCTTGTGTGTTCTCCTTCTCCCTTTGATCCTCGTTGGGATTACCTTCCTTTGGGCTTGGAGGATTGTCTCCTTAAGGAGTGACCACTCTCCTCGGATACCTGGCTCCCCTCCCCTCCGGGACCTCAGCGCTTCTCCAACTATCCTCCTTAGCTCGTTTCTTCACAGGCGCTCATGATGGTGGACTTGAAGGCACGCCAAGTGCTGCTAACATTGTCCCATTGTTGTTGATTGGAATTTGCCAGTTTTTCACTGAGGCACTGGTGGAAGAGGTCTCACTGAATTGAGTCCTTGAGTCCTTTGATGCTGACCTTCCATCAGCATTGCTTCTGCTGCAGCCATTGTTTGGGAGCTAGTTTGGCTGACATCACTGAGCAGATGAGTTGGTGATTGGTTTAGCAGTCAATTCTGGGCATGAATGATGACATAGTCAATCAAGTGCCAATGCTTAGATTGCAGGTGTTGCCATGATGTCTTGTACCTGTTTTTCTAGTGGAACAAGGTATTGGTGATGCTTGGTGAGACCATGTTCTGTGCATGTGGTCAACAGGAGTATGGTGCTGGAGTTAACCTTTCCCACTACTTCTTTGTCAATAGTTTGGTTCCAAAGGTTTGAGTCCCTTTTGACTTGTATGTTAAAATCACCAAGTAGAATAAGCCTGTCTCCCTCTGGAACATCAGAAAGGACTTGGTCAAGACTGGCATAGAATTCCTCCTTGGTTTTGTCAATGGAGTCAAGAGTTGTGGCATATGTGCTTATATTAGCGTACTAGTGGCATATTAGTTCCTTGCTAATTTGAGACAGAGAATCATGAGGCACTTATTAATTCTGATAGGGAACTTGTTGAGTTGGTTTGTCAGGCCATTCTTAATGGCAAAGCCAGCTCTGGAAAGTTGGTGTTCTCCTTCCTGTTTATCCTTGCAGAAAAGGATATATCTACCTCCTTGTTCCTTGAGCTGCCCATCTCCCACTCACTGGGTCTCACTCAGTGCAGCGATGTCAGTGTTGTATTGCCCGAGTTCTTGAATCGCAATTGCAGTGCAGTGCTCTGGGTGTTCACTCTTAGGATTGTCCATGAGGGTCCTAATGTTCAAGGTCCCAAAACTGATTAAGGCTTTGTTGCTTTTGACCACAGTAAATGCGGTTATCCAGTCAGGAAAAATGTAGGCAGACTATGTTTAGGGCACCTTTTCCTAGCCCCACTCCCCCCATGTGGGATGAGCAGAGCAGATCCTAAAGAGGGCTGCTCAGTCACAGTTACAGCTGCTGAATCGCACTCCTGCCTCATCCAAGTGTTCGACGACTTTCTTGTAACTGTTGCCTTCATGCCAGTTTATGACTAGAAGCTTCCAGGCCTCATAATCCTGCTCCCATTGTTCGTAGCTGGTCACCAAGGGGCTTAAAAATGTTCTGGAAAAGCCATTTTTGTGAAAGATCCTTGTGCGGGATTTCTTTTATCGTGGAGAAGCGGCTGCACATCAGCTTCCACAGTTCATGATAGAATGGGACCTTTATCCAGTGGCAAATAGACCAAGACAATTGGAGGTCTTGTTCCACTGCAGCCTTCGTCTGCCTTTGCAGCCATTGAGATTCTAACATCTTTTTCCACCTGGTCTGCCACTGAGGTCTTGTAGACCCGTGGCTGGACAGGCTTACTACAGTGACAATCTGCACTGGCCATGTCACAGCACTGTCAGAGGTTAAATGTGGCATTTCAGGAGAGAGACCGCTGCCATCTGTCCTCTCTACATCCTGGTGGTGCTGCCGCTGTTTGATCTGCAACTGCTTATTTGTCAGAGTTTACCCCTGCTTATTTCACAGCTAACTTTCCCTGAAGGTCATTCCATGGTCTGCCCCCTGGGGATGCACCGGGTAGCACAGCTCTGCCACCAGGCTCTCAAGCCTACTGAAATCACTAAATGAAAACGTAAGCACTGTTGTGCAATAATAAAAAATCAGGAAATGAAGTAAAAAGCTACCAGCCAGGAAGATTTATATTAGTTGTGGGGAAGATCTTTGAAACCCTTTAGTAGCTGTAGTGGGAAAATGCCTGAAGGATTTGGCGTGTAATCTTGACCCCATTGCAGTCAATGGCAAAACTGATGGAATTTGGGGCTAGGATTTCCTCAGAGGCTGAGGACTGCTAGCATGACTACTTGCTAGATATCTTTAAATGTATCACTACTTTTATTTAAAACTATTATTGCAGTATTTGTAAAACCACCACAAGCCATGTAGCTCGGTGCCTAAATACTATAGTGACTGGTAGTATATGGTTATATACCGATAGCTGTATATTAAGAAGATAGTAAAATGGTCTTCTGAGATTGGAACAATAATAAAAACTGTTCTAACCCCTTTTGGGGATTATTAATTTTCTGGTGACCTTGTCTACAGCAAACTATCATTTTCTTGGAGCATTAGATAATTCCCTTTTTCAGAGGCTGTGAAATGTAGCTAGTTTAAAACTGAAAAATAGAGTATTGCAGATAATGTCGATGCGTTGCTGACCAGAGCAACAGGAAGACACCTTTCTTTGCCTCCCAGTCACCTTTATTGCTTGTTCTGTGACTTTACCTTTCTTGAATTCATCACTGGCGAAGCTTATTGGCATATATTTATAGCAGCTGCCTCAGTCTTACAGATCAGTTTTTCATATCCTTGGCTAATGCCTAATGATGCTCCTAACTCAAGTCAGCAAACATGACCACTTATGAAATGCAGTAACCCAGATGAAAGAAACTACAAAACAAAACAGTCTTAATTTCCCAGTGTGCTAGATTTAAAGAAGGGGGGGGCTTCCCCCTTCATTGACTGAACATGTTTGAAGCCCAATAACGGTGGAAAAAGCTGAGGGACTAGAAACTAGTTGACAAATTGCAATTATTTTACCACCCTCTATATTGCTTCTTACCATGAGTAATGTGCTTTAATTACAAAACCTAACTCTAAATAAAAGAACTGTCTTGATGCTTGAAAGTCACTGGTGTTAAACTGCAGGCTGCAAGAAAATTGGAAGTACATCCACAGGAAGAGGGAGGCTTACTCAAGCACATGGGGCACTTGCTTAGCTACTCATGCTAATGTACAATGCTTCATCTGGGTCTAGGTTAGCAAGATAGGTCATGTTTAAAAACATAACAAAATTAAGACAAGCATTTTTAAATTCTAGTGTAGAAAGGGTTTAATGCTTTTAAAAATATATTAGCTGGTGATGAACAATGCTTCAGCCATTTGCTAATCAATGTGTGGCAGGACAGTGTCATTAACACCTAAAAAGCAGTCTTTTCAAGACTTTAGAAATGATATCCCTTATAATAGTATAACAGTATTAAGACTTATTTGAAACCGAATTACTGTACTGTGTAAACAATAAGTTTACTAAAACCTATAAGATGGGTCACACAAAAATAATGTTTTAGAAGTGGGACTTTTGTCGCTTTTAGTTTTTTAAAACTCCATTCTTGGGTAGATTCTAAACATTGTAAATGCTTTAATGTACTTTATGGAGGCTGAGCCCTGTATTTAACAATCTTCCTTCTTTCCCCAAACTTCCCAGACTTCATCCATTGCAAATATTGCCATATAGTCAGTAAGCAAAACAAAAATGGCACAGCTGACATCTTTCCTCTAGTCGAACAAGGCAGCTTGCACATGCATTATGTTAGCTCTGTTATCTTGGTCTTTGGAAGGTGCTCAGGAGTAGAGAGAGAATTTTCCTTATTATTAAAGGAAGCCTGAATCCAGATCTGTATTCTGGCAAAATGGTCTTGATGGGCGAATCATAACTTCTGGGTCAGGATGGTGCTAGTAGGGCTGCTTTAGTTTTTATGCTCTCTTTATTATATACTGTTTAAACAGGATAATAGTGAGGATGATTGAATAGAAAACATGGAGTGGCTCAGATAATGTCAAAACTCAAGAAGTTTTAGTAGTACCATGCTGACCAAGAAGTATTAGTTCATAATCTGTGGGATACATATATGTAGTATAGATCCTTGATAATGGCAGGGGGTGGCACCATACATCCCATGGGATCTGACCTTCCAAGCTTTTAAGTGGCTCACCAAGGTCTGGGACCCTGTGGAGACTGCAAGAAACATCCTGAGCTGCAGTATACTTTTGGATTCATGGAGAATCTGTAGCAGAAGTGCAATCTGTTCTGCCACATGCTGGGCTGATCAGGGACATACTGGTGCCTCTGTCGCAATCCCTACTGCTGCAGATGCTGCCCAGCGTGTGGCACAGAACAGAATACACAGCTGCATTTTGTACCATTGGCTGGGCTCGTCAGGGACATGCTGGCACCTCTGTCACAGTCCCTGATGCTGCAGCTGCTGCCTAGCACATAGTGCAGAATGGATCTTGCAGCACATGTTCAGAAGTGCACTGTGCTTTGGGATGGTCCTTGCACTCTTCTGGGTTATGGGGCTTGGTGGGCCTCACATTGGGGAGCATGTTCCCAACCGGATAGGCTGGCAGAGAAGTCCAGTAATGATCCACATGGGGTTGTGCTTTTTAGATTGGATTGCAGTGGGTGGAGACTCCCTGTGATTAGGGACCTGTGTTGGAGTTTCAGCTGCAGATGCTTTCAATCAGTGGGTGAGCAAGGGGCTGCCTCAACTCCCTTTGGATGTGCAGAGCTGGGGACTGTCTCTCCCCACAGCAGGAATTTTCAACCTGGGTGCTGCAACTTTTGGGGTGCCTTGAGATCCTTTCAAGGGTGCTGCAGGGTGCCATGCAATCTAAGCACTGTAAACATGTTTCACAAGATAAACCCAGAGATTTCAAATAGGAATCCATAGTGTTCACAACATTCTGTTAAATATTATATGTGTGGTATAGATCCTTGGCTATGGCAGGGGTTTCTGAGTTTTTTGCAACAGAAGAATTGCTCTGTTACTTTAAACAAAAAGTGAAAACTGGGAGCTGTCATTTTCTGATGGGTGTCTTGAATTTAACAAGGGATATCTTGAGTTTTAAGAGGCTGAGAATCACTGCCCTAGGGTTTGCATCCCCTAGGGGGATGAAGGTTGCTGTGGTGGGTGTTTTGTGAGACTTCCCCACTTCTAAGAAACTGTAAGGACTGAAGCTGAGTCAAGTAGTCCTTGTACATGTGCTTTGTGAAGGAGTCACTTGTGGTATAGACTGAGTAATTTGGCAAAGTTCCAAACCAAAAGTTCAGTTAGTGCAGGTAAAAGTATTTTATTGAAATTCATTTGACTTGATTTGACTGCTTTGTGACACACGTTTCATTTTCCAGGAAAAAGGAATCCTTTCTCAGCCTTTCTGGTGTTCCTTTTGAATTTGAATCTATTGTACATGCAGTTTTGGTCCCTGAAATTCACCACTAACCTCTGGTGTTTTGACAATTGAATCCTCAAACTAAGCAGTTCTCAGTTTGCTGGGCTATTAGTGATTGACCTGTCTTATAGACATACTATTTCTCTTTCTGTGACAAACTCTTACATGATCTTTTTTTGCATTTTGATTTGTCTAAGGGAAGGTTTATACAGACTATCATAGACATTAAGGGAAAAAGCCCATTAAGTATTTGGCTCATCATCATAATTCCCTACAATGTTTTTTTTCCTCACATGTGCCTTACTTTGGAAAGGCAGAATGAAGGGAAAAAGGACGTTTTCAGAATCATGGCTACACATGCCTGAATCCTGACTGGCACTGCTCAGGTGAAAGTTAAGTGTTAACCCTCTCATAGCCACTGGCCAATTGGCAGCAGTTGGTGGCTGCTCAGCCCAAAGCTGCAACAAATTCCATAGTGGTTGTGAAATGTTTAATAATAATTCTGACTATGAAGGGTGAACTCTGCCTGCTCTCCCCCTGAAACTAGTAGAAGGACGCGCAGCAGCCATTTTACAGCATCTCTATGCTTCCATTCCAACATAAAAAGTCAGTTTCCCCTCCTCAGACATGCACTTTAATTATGGAGGGCTGGTTTTGGGGGAAAAGGTGTGTGGTAAGTAAGTAAATATGGTCACATGTTTACCATACTTTGTTATTATGGCATTATAATCATTTTGTAGAAGGTGCTAGCTCAACTTCAGCATCTGATCCGGCATTATGATCACTCTACTGCAGACCAGGACTACATTAATAGTGGCCTGCATCAGCGGTGCTCAGCTTCTGGACTCAGGGATTCCCATGCATCCAAAAATGTGGTGGTTGGGGAGTGATGGCAGCATTAATTGCCACTCCCCTGCTGCCAGATTTCCAAACCCTTGGGGGAACCCTGTGGGATAGAGCTCTGTGTGCTGGATCATAATAGTGAGCACTTGGGCTGGCATGTGGGAATATACCCCAGCTGTGCCTGGGTGCATGAGATTGGGCTGGTGGCAGGGTGAATAAAAATCAATGATTTAAAAAAAAAAATCAGATTTTTAAAAATTTAAATCAGATTTTTTTTATTTTTCTTCTAAAAATCATCAATATAATACTAAATTTCTCTCATTTAAAAATAAGTTACAATTAAATCTCATTACAAACATGCTAAACACCCCCCCAAGTTACTTACCAATCAAACATGGCCATTCATTTCCGTTTTTCATCTCATGGAAATGGCTCTAGTCTGTCTGTCCAGCCTAACTACAAGCTGTTGCTTCTTGTAAAGCCTGGGCTTTCAGTTTCTGTTTCTCAGCAGACTGAAGTCACATGTGCAAAGGCACAGGCTGGATAGGATTGTGGTTGTTCTGTGCTTACATCGTGGTGGAGCAAGGCAGAGGAGTTAGAGACAGAGAGACAATATAGGAAAGGAAGGAGGCAGAGTAGAAAGGAACATTGGAGTGGACTGGAAAGAAAAAAGGAAAACATTATTCAGTAGTACACACACAGCTTCCTATATTCTCTTACACTTTTGCCACAGAAAAACTGTCATGGCTTCTGGGTATAAGAGAGACCGTATCTGGGAATATTTTGAAGAAATTCCTTCTCCTGGGTAAAAAAGGAAAACGTGTCAAGTGTAAGCAGTGCAAGGAGATGCAGGGCCTAGCTGCAAGAATGAAACATCATAATGAAAACTGCTTATTGGGAGAAAATGATGTGGATAAAGATGTGGATCTGTTTAAAGAACAACAGTTGATGTAGATCAACTGGTTAGTAAATTAAATAATTCACTTTGCAATGCATTATTCTTCAAGACTGTCTTTATGCCTTTTAGTATAAGTGTGATTTAACAAGTAAATTCCCAAGCTGTTTGCTATGTTGGATGTTGCTAGCAAAAAAGTTTAGCTTGGCTAATCCTTATGGCTTGTTTAATTAGTTAACTAGGTTTAGAATCTATCGCCCAAGTTTACGGTACAGAAATCTGCAGTAAGAGAAATCTAGAGTTGACAGTTGCTCCTGAGTGTCATTTTCTTATTTTATAAGAAATAAGACGTAATAAGTCATAATACGTGCCCCTTATTTTGGAACATCATGGCCCCAGACCATAATAGTGATGCCATAAGTCTAGTCCCTATTTTACTTCAGCATAACTCAGCTTTCTGAAGGGAACCCCATCCTATGCTTGTTTTCTCAAAAAATAGAAGTGCCAGTGAGTTCAATAGGGCTTACTGTACTCTAAGTGCAGTCAGTCTTAGCTTTTTTGGTAATTTGGCATCTGAGCTGCATCCTTGCAGAAAAAAATGTAAATGATTAACTCAATAATAGAGTAAGAAGAACTGAGAAGAATGACTATTCAAAAATCATTTTTGTTTCAGGATCCCATTTAAGCAGAGAAAGACTGATTGTCTACCTGCAACAACTTCAGAGTCATCCCTTAGTACTTTTAGCAGCAGTGCTGCAACTAAATGTATTTCAGACAACAAAGTATCAGTACCAAGCAAAAGATTTCAATCATCCAGTAAAACCACCACCATGGATCACTGCACCACCCCTCCAGCCCGTGGGGCCAGAAGGTTGGACATCACTGATCTGTATAAACCCCGTGTTAACAGATTCCATACTGAATCAAGGCTGTAGTTCTTTAACATGAGTAATTCAAATGCATATAGGTAAGATTACTGTTCAAGGACAAACCAAGCACTTCTAAGCTATTAAATAGGCAGTTAAGAATTATCTTTAACCTGTCCAGAGCCTCAGTGGTTACTAATGCAGATTCTGGGAGGTTCCTCTGGCTGCTATCCAGCTCAGCACAGATGGTAGTACTTTTCTTTCTTCCATCAATCTCTTTGTTTGCTGCTGTTCTTCATGTGATCCTGAAGAAAGGCAGCTTCTGGCATCTGTTTTTCTAAAAATTCTTAATTCTCAATGGCAGTTTAGCTAAGAGCATGTAATCTTGAAACAGAAGGTGGAAATGTGCTCTGTAGTAACTCAGTTCTCGCCCATTGTATGATCAGTTGTTTCACGTGCGAAGTATCTTCTGGGTTGGTGAGGAAACTGGTCCTACTGGCCCATGGTACTGTGCTGTCCTCTTTGTGTGGTCAGTGTAGTTTTCGGTGTATGTGAGGGCTCTGTCATAGTTTGTACTGCTCTAATTGCTTCAGGCAGTGTATATTCCCTGGAGACCTTGATGTTATAGAAAGAATGACCATAGGCTCAGTTTTGTGGCAAAAGCTTGAGTAGGTTTATTACTTACAAAGCATCTACTCATCAACATGCATCACCAGTGGGTTACATGGTCTTAGCTCTGGGTGTTTGGGGTAATGTACTGGCACAATTCACATAACAAATGCATCCCCTAGGCCAAATACAAAGTTCCAAGGATTTCCAGTTCCCCTATTATACACTGATCAAAACAACTTTCTGCTTGCATCATACATATCCTGTACCATGTTCTTAATAAGTATTAAAACATCTTTACCAGGTCATCATATTTCCTGTTTAAATCATGCACGTTCTTGTACATTTCATCATCTTGTGTTATTTAGACTGTCCAGTACCAGCCTTATTAATCAACCACATGATGAATTTGTATAGTCTGTTCCTGTGTGCACATTTCAGCCTCTATAAGCAGTTTGTGAATCAGTAATGTTTTTAGCAAGGCCTACTTTGGTCAATGCTTCAGCAGAGCCTTTATGTGAGCAGTATATATACTGCTCAGTGCTCCAGCAGGGTCTACGTAATGTATTGGGAAAACAGAAAACTGCAGAATCATCTTTATTTCCTCATAATCTTCAAGAAGGTGAAACAGAAGATGAAGATGACGCTTTACCTGGTAGACAACGGACAAGAGGAACGCTGTCCATGGCAACTTTTCTGTCAGAAGTTTTGTAATTACTAACATATTTCCTCAGCTGTTTGTCTGCTGTTTTGGCCCCCTCAACTAATCCTAGTAGAGGTCATAAATGTCAAGTGGAGAAAACTATCTACAAAAAGGGTTGACACTATATCTATGTAATAGCTAATTTGTAAACTGTTTGTTTCCGTAACGATTACATCGCAGGGAATTATGCAATTATGTGTCTGCACATAGTCTCATAATATCGCGTAATTCCCTGGGATGGTGAGTGAAAAAGGGAGCTTCTGCCTGCGGGGTGTAGGGGTGTGTTTGGGGTTTGTAGGTAGGTGTTAGCTCCTCCGCCTCACGCCATGGTACCCAGCCCCTCTTGCCAGCAGCAGGCAGCGGGCCCTCAGGGCACTCCTGGATGGGGCAGGCAGAGCCCCTGGCAGTGTATGGCTCTGGTGAATCCCGGGGGCTGCACGTGGCTATCACCTGCAGTGCTGTGATCCGCAGGTCCTGGCACAGAGCCAGCCTGATCTTGTTTGAAGGCGTGTGCCAGTGGGCTGGGCTGAGCTGGCTCTGTGCTGCCATGTGCCGCCCCCAGGATTTGCCAGAGCTGCGCACCACCAGGGGGGCTTTACCTGCTGCAGTCAGGAGTGGCCTGAGGGCCTGCCACCTGTTGCTGCCGCTGGTGGCAGGGGCCCTGTGCAGGGAAGGGCATGTGGCATGGAGCTGTGCATGGTGTTGGGGGCTGTGCACGGTGGGGTGCATGTGATGGCAGGGTCTATGCATGGGGTAGCATGTGGTGGGCAGGAGCTATGCAGAGGGGGTGTGTGCTGGGGGCTGTGCATGGGGGGGTCCACACCCCCCACAAACCACACACACACCCACACCCCTTGCACCTCTTCACAACCACCCATAAAGTCCACACACACCCACATTCCCCATACCTTTAGAACCCTCCCCCATGCCACCTCACAAATTTCCTCCCACACCCTTCACGTACAAGTACCCACATATATTTTTAAAGAAGTTTCAAATAGTGTTATATTTAGTTTAATTTGTAAAAATATAAAAGTAATTTTGCATAATTTTGAATTTTTTCTGCACATAATTTTGAATTTTTTTGCAGATAATTCCCTGGGGTATAAAATATTGAAGTAGTCGTTAGAGGCTGATCTACAGACATGGTTGATTTCCTGAATAGGAAAGAACTCAAACAATATATCATTTTAAAACTCTCAGTCTGTGGTTTAAATGAGTAGAAATTTTAATGACTATACCAACACAATTCCAGTACTACAGTGCTAAAAGAGAGAAACACACACACACACGAGCATAATTGAAAGTATTGTTTGTTGTCATATTTTAGAGTAGGGGTATTTGATTTCTGACAGGGGCTTCAGGAATGAATTACCCCCCAGCCACACACAGGGTGGCCATTGGTCCTGTTTTAAAACCCTTTGTCACCCGTCCATTGCTCAATGAGGAATGGACAGCAAAAAGACCTGTTTTTCAGTGCACTGGTGGAAATGCATGTCAGTCATTTGTCCTCATGATTCTATTGGCTGTGTGTAGAGGCAGGGTGGTGGGAAGCTGGGAGGAGAGGGGTTCTGAGCCAGCCAGGGAGGGAGGGAAGGAGGCAGGGGAGTGGTGGCCCCACCCCTTGCCACTGTTTGGCTAAGGAGGTGGCAGCCCCATCCCTCACAACTGGTTGGCTAAGCGGCCCGCATCTTGCCAAGGGGCTGTTCTGTATTATGGGGAAGCATCAGGGGCTATGCTAACCGCACACCATGAGACCTCCTCTCCCCATAGTATCATAGTGCTTAGGGTCAAAAGGGACCTAAACAGATCATCAGGTCCGATCCCCTGCCCCGGGCAAAAACGGGTGCCAGGGTCATATCACACCAACCAAATGTCTCTCCAGCCTCCTCTCGAAGACCCCCAAAGTAGGAGAGAGCACCACCTCACTTAGGAGCCCATTCCAGAGCCTGGCAGCCATCATGCAGCAGACAACCTCCACTGCACCCCTACACTGTATGGGATCCCCAGGTCCCTGGTCACAGATTCCCTCAGCCCTGCAGGCTGACCAGCCTTGCTGCCTGGGGCAGGGGCACAAATTGGAAGCTGAAGGGGGAACCCAGAGACTCCAGTGGCAGCAGCAGGAGAAACAATGCTGGGGAGCAGCACCCAGACTGAGAGCCCAGGGGCTGCAAATTAACTGGGGGGAGGAAGGAAGGAGAGTGCTGCATGTAGCCCACCAGCTGCCAGTTGGACAACTCCATTTTGGAGTAATATTTCCATGTAGTAGCTGGAAGCACGTGCATCTTAGCTTGACAATTGGCAATCCTTTATACTGTCATAGGATGAAAACGTGCCAACATGATTTTGGCTAGAAACAAATGTCACTTTTGCCACTGTAAAAAAGCCGACCTATCTCTGCCCCTTGTCTTGCCAAAAGTGCCCAAAATTGTGGCTGTGACAGTAGATGGTATAAATTTGTGCTGCTTTTTTGCAGTTTGGCTTTTGGTGGGGGAGTGCCGGCAGCCCAGAGCTGTCTGTGCTTTCCAGGTGCCCCAGACAGCCATGCTTGGGGCTTCAGGGTCCTGAGGCTGCGTGCTTCAGGAATTCTGATTCTGTTGTCCTGCAAAGTCAGATCCCTGCCACTTTGGGCCCCTGAAGCTTCAAAATTTGCAGGACCACTGCAAACAGAAAAATCCCAGATTCTCTATTTTCAATGTCTTTTGTCACTAGTGAAGTAAATCAGTGATGCCAGGAGACATCCTAACACAGCCAATTTGCTTTATTTGACAGCATCTGTTTATAGCTTTAGTGCTCCATCCAGTGATAATCCTGAATGCCTTAAAGGACTGAGTTTGAAAGAATGTGACACCTGCACTTAAAGCAGCTTACCATTTTTTAAATTGGTCAAAGAAATGAAATATAATTTCTATCTAAATTTTTCTGAAATACATAGCTGAAATTTGCATGGTTGCATACTTTTGACTTAATAGGAATGAATACATGCATATCTAGGAGAATGTATATCTTAGTTCAATTAATGGATTTTTTTTCTTCTCTTGAACTGTTATTTTTACATATAGTACGTAAATCCCTGCGCCATGTAGAAGATTCCAGGGGGTTTATTTAATACTGTTTATAATCATATGCCTAGGAAAGCTCAGTAGATTTTGACAGCATTTAAAATCTAATTTTCTAAATACTTTGAAATGGGTGAACGTACATGTTCTTAATTGGTGCTTTAAGGTTTACTTGTTTCAGTAGTATAGTGTTCTAGCCTTTGGCCTCAGCCTCTTGGCATTGCTGAAGTAAAAAATCTTATGTACATATGACGTCCAGACTGAATGAGCCGAGAATCTCCTTCAGGAAAAATGATCTCTGAAGAGCTTCGTTTTGGCTGGGTTATTTTCACATGCTGCTCTTTGCTCAAGGCCAAGTACTCAATAATGTAGTATAGGGATGGGCAATTATTTCAACTGGAGGGCTACTTCCTGAGTTTTGGTGAGCTGTCAAGGGCCTCAAGTGTAAGCTCTGTCTCTTGACAGGTGCCCCGCCCTCTGGTCACCATCTTGGGACTGGAAGGCCCAACCCAACCCCTGGTCTTTGCCACTGGAAGTCCCTCCCCTTCCCCCAGAAGTACTCCTTTTGGGAGGGGGATTTGACATCTTGGAACCAAAAAAAATACGTAACATAAATGAGAAGTCAAACATCTATTATAACATATAGTATTTTTTAAAATAAAATTAAAATGTCCTGATTCATGTGTGTTTGCATAGTATATATAGAGGCAATTGCATCATAGCTCAAAATAAAGTCTTAATCTTCTATATTGGGGGACAGGAGGAATGTGGGTGGGGTGTGGGTATGGTGGGGTATGCATGTGGGTCCCTCCCCCAGAATCCCCCCCCCTTTTGTACATTGCACATGCTTCCAATGGCAGCAGCACCAGGCGATGGGCCTTTGGGGCACTAATGGTTTGTGGCAGGTGGAGTCACCTGGTGTGGCTCTGAGTAAGTCCTGGGAGCTGCATGTGGTGGCAGGGAGCAAGTCCAGGTGAGCCTATGGCTCCCCATGGCTCATGCATCTCCCCGGGACTTGGCCAAAGCAGTGCACCACCAGGGGGAGCCCTGCGCAATAGAGCTGACAGCCTGGCCATTAGGGCTGTAAGACAGCACCGTTTCCTTTAGATTTCCATTTCACTGTTTTGCCAGGACAGTGATTCATTTTGAGTTTCATTTCATTTTGAAACCACTGTTCTGTTTTGTTTAGTTGAAACGGTTTCTCTGCTTCAACAGTTTGCCCATAGGATATAATGGGGAAGCATGAAACTGCCTATAACTTTGTCATTTTTTGGCAGATTTGGATGAAAACAGCAGGGATGGTAGCCCCTTCTGAGAGCATGAAGCCCGTTAAGTTTCAAGGAGATAGGTACAGGGGTTTCTGGGAAACTGCAC
Source organism: Crocodylus porosus (assembly GCF_001723895.1). Lineage (NCBI taxonomy): Eukaryota > Metazoa > Chordata > Crocodylia > Crocodylidae > Crocodylus > Crocodylus porosus. The sequence continues at coordinate 96,744,878 of NW_017728947.1, forward strand.
CTCAAGCTGCTGACAAGCAAAACTCATGACGTGTAACTTTGTGTGTGTTCAAGCGTACTGTCATTAGTGCTGGGGCCTCTACACGACACGGTAGTGTACAGGGCCTCCTCCCCTACAGCCTCAGCTCAGTCTACCACTTTAAATAACAACAGGTAATAACTTAGTGAGCAGCCCAGTAGCACGAGCAGCATCCTAGGCAGCCAAACTGTCAGAGTCTTTCTTTCCTCTCCTGCAGGAGCTTCTTTTCCAGCAGCTGCCAAAGAACTCTCCCTGCCAGCCCCAGCCCTGGGGCTTAGATGTGCCCAGGGCCCTGCATCCTTCCGGTCAGCTGACCGGGGACAGGTGTTAGAGGTGTTGGTCTAAGGACGTGGCATTGGCAGACAAGATTCTTTGGATCAGTCTAATCTGGTATATTTTAGTAGACCAACTGAATAATTACAGAAATATATCTTAGCAAGCTTTCAGTTTGAAAAACCCTTTGTCAGGCTGAGGAAGCACCTGCAGTTGGTGTGTGTGCTGTTCCTGGATGGAAGGAATAGTAAAGAAGTCAGAGGCTGGCTTGCAATGTAGGGAAGAAAGTCAGTCAGTGAAAATGGAAATGGAAGCATCAGGGGATGAGGGACAGGCTGGGGTGGAGGGGGAAAAGGGATCTAGCGGCACAGGTACCTGGGGAGTCAGATGTCTGGCAGGTTGTAGTGTGTCAGAATTCCAATGTCTGCATTGAGTCCATGAGTTTTTGTACCTAGGAGGTGATGAAGTGCATTTCATAGGCTCGTCTGTTAAAAGCTGGCATCCGAGGCAGCTAAGCTGAGCTCACCTGGAGTCTCAACTTCACTGTGACCAGCAAGCCTCAGACCTGTCAAAGACGTAAGGGGTTTGGGTTTCCCCCAGCTAGGACTGTGTGTGGGTGTGGTGGCTGGAGGTTATGGCGCCTCCTACCTGCCTTTCACCAGAGGGATCCTCAGTCCTGGCATTTCCTGGGGCTGCCATGCCACCAGCAGTCCCACCAGGCCTCCTGACCAAGGCAGAGTGCAGTTTTAGTGGTTGTGTCCAGGACCTGGGGCCTACTCCTTCCACATAGTCCCAGCCCATACCTCCAAGTTTGTCCTGGCACAGGAGCTCAGCAGGGACATGTTCTTCTCCTGGTGGCTGCTGAGGCAGTGAGTGCCCCCTCCAGCTCTGAGACCAGGGCATTAAGTGCCTTTTAAGAAAATTAAAAAAGGAAATAGGTGCGGATGCAGTGAGGAGGGTGACATTCATTCCATCTGCAGCTGAATCTTAGGGAACCCCAGCAGCAGGAGGCTCCACCTTGAGGAATGCCGCGCCCCTAATGCCGGTGCACCCTTGACCTGCGAGCCTGGGTCGGCACGACCGGCTTGGCGCGAGGAGGGGGATTTA
>NW_017728947.1:96746960-96768110 GCF_001723895.1 Crocodylus porosus
AGGGGTGTGTATATGCAGCACTGTTAATACAGAGGGATAAATTACAACCACAGAGTTTGTTGTGTTAGCTTCTGACCCTTTACCATCTGACCTTTTGCCATCAGCATCTGAAATCAAAGACTTTGATCTTTGACAAGGAACACCAGCTGTTCCACCAAACTAGGATCCAAGCAGGTGCAGTGGGGTGTCACTACAATCTCCTTGAGCAAGGCCATCTCATGGATGGCCTTCTGTTGCTCCACCAGCCTCTTGAGCATCAGTTCCACTGAGTCTCCACATCCTGCATGATTTTGTGCTGTGGGATGTTCAGCTCTGCTCGTTTGTCCTACAGCGTTTTTCCCCCATTGATGCTCCAGTGGAAGTAGCCTGCTACCTTCCTGCATTTGGAAATGAGCTTGCTGGTGGTGCTGGCACCATCACCAGCATCCCTGTCTCCCTCAAAGGTGTCCCTGACAATGAGGTGGAACTTGTGTGCCACACAGCAGATGCCAATAAGGTTGGTATTATGGACTGCCTTGACTATATTGGCCCCACTGTTGGTGACCATGAATCCGTGGCTGAGCTCGCCCTGCCCAACAAGCCGCCCCTGCACCAAGTAGTTCATGGCACCCATGATCTCTGTTGCCGTGTGGGACTCGTCCATCATCTCAGCTTGAAGGAAAGCCCACTGACGGCCTGACTAGTCACACCAGTACCCTGTTGCGGGGGAGAGGTAGATATGATCTCCACTCCGGCTGCTCCAGATGTACGAGGTGAAGTGTAAGGCCACCTGCAGACCTGCCTTGCCTAGCTATTCCCTCAAGTACTCCCTGCATGCCTGATACAGGGAGGGCATCACCATCCTGCTGAAGGTGATGCGTGCAGGCACTTGGTAGGGTGGGGTCATGAGCCCCTGAACCATGGCTGCTCAACTAAGGAGAAGGGATGGCTGTCCACAGCAAGCATCTCCCCAGTGCTCTGGGTAATCTTGCTTGCCCTTGCAGTGTGCCCTCCTTTCTGTCTGCTTTTGCCCCACTGTTCTAGGGTGGCTGCCTCTGCTTGGGGGGGACAGGGGCTTTGGAGTGAGAGGGGGACTTCCCTTTGGGCACGCTCCTGCTGGTGCCAGGTTGAAGAGGAGCCAGGGCAAGGGGGTGGTTCCTGCGGAAATGCATCAGCATCCCTGTGGTACTCATGTGTTTTGTTCCCTTGCCCCAAGGGTTTTGGCTCGGTAATGCAGGCAGATAGCATATGTGGGATCATCTGCCAACTCACGGTGATCCCAGACCACACTACCCGCTTGCTTCTGGGGTGCCACTGCATGTGTAGATGCTGCAATTTCCCCCTCCTCAGCAGGCAGAGGCACAGCAAGAGGAGGAGCAGACTCAGCTGAGCCACTTGCTTCTGCAGCCTCTACTTCAGCCTCCTCTGAAGTGCCTTCTGGGAAAGGAGACTTGTCTCTAGGGGAAACTTAAAGTGCAGCTGATTTTCCCCCTCCTTCCCTAGAATTTTCCTTGCTAGGGCACTCAGATCCAGCTCTTTCTCTGCCACTGGAAGGCTCAGGATAGGAAGTGAGATGGGGGTGGAGGAAACTGTCGTGTTGGTACTGCTGCTTGTTATCATGCTGGTGGTGGTGGGTGGGGTTATGGCTGGTGCTTTTGGAGGGGACGCAGACTTAGGCACAGACAGTGGCACTGGCGCTACTCCCCTCTCCTTTGCTGCCCATACTAGTGGAAGCCTCATCTCTGCTTGATGTAGCAAAGAGGTTGTGTCTCAGTTTGGGGGCGGGGGTAACTTACACCTCTCTCTTTACCCCCTCTTCCGCCCCTCCCTGAAGGCTTGCCAGCTGCCTTTCCAGCATGCTTCATGGTGTGTTTCATAGTGGCTTGTCTTTGCTGTGGTCTGCTGGAAAATCTCTCTCTTCTTCTGTAATGTTATCTATCTGATTTATGCAATATATGTAGATATTAAGATAATTGTATGTATGTGTATTTATGTAATATATGTATGTTTGTATACAAGTATTTAGGTAATAAATAAAAAAATATAAATGTATATATATGCCTTCCTATATAATATTATAATATGCAATACAATAAATAAAAAAGTATATGTGTGTCTTCCTATATAAATTCTATATTATAATATGCAATAAAATTATGCAGTGCTTCCCTGCACAGTGAATGGAATGCACACTGAGAGAAAACACAGATTTGAAAAGAATTAAAATAGACTAAACAAAAAGAGTTTTGGGGGAGGAATAAATTGAAAGGAATCAATCAATGAATATAATAATAAAATAAAAGGGTATAGAAAGAAAGTGAAAGATATTGCAGAATCCCACTTGCTAGGCTAGCAAGTAGGAAGTCAGTGGTAGTAGCCTTTGTTGTCTAACGCTGCTGAGCTTCTGAAAGATAGCTCGGTAACTGAGCCTAAGGCAGAAAGCAGACCAACTCAAATAATGCTGCCTTCTATGCTGTTTTTCCATCCCTCCCACAGAGCACTGGGATTGGAAGGGACCTCAGGGAAGGATCACAGTCACTGGCCAGATACACAGTCAGTATTAGAGCAGTCCTTCCCCCTCTTCCCCCTCCCTCTTCTTCTTATTTTCTGGTTCCTTTCAGGCAAGCTCAGCTTCAGCTTTGAAACTTGAATTGTTCTGAAACGTTTTGACTGCCCTCATTTTGTTTTGAGGCTGTTTAGAAGTCCTTCGTTTCATTTTGATTTCACAGTTTCAAGCTCGAAACGAGTCGAAACAGCGTCGAAACAAAACAGCTAGCGAAATTTTGTACAGCCCTACTGGCCACACTCCCTGGGAGCGGTGATGAGTCAACCCTGCTGCATCACGTGGGGCTCCTCGCCACCTGGGTCCTGGGAGTTGCGTGTGGCGGCAGGGAGTGGGGCAAATCTGCCAGCTCCATTATATGGAGTTCCCTTTGGCAGCACGTGGCTCCAGCTGAGTCCTGATAACTGCACATGAGCTGTGTGGAGCCCCGTGCTTTTGCCAACCCAGGATCCATGATCCTACCACCTTGCCCCGGCCCCACTTCTGCCCAGCTTACCTGCTGCTGCTTCCCTCCTCCTGCCCAGAGTGCTGCAGCAGGGACAGAAGGAGGAGCCACTGGAGGCAGGGAGAGCTCAGCAGTTCCGCAGATGGCTGCAGCAGCAGCCCAGCTCGGAAGCAGTGCATGCTGGCTGGGGCCAGTGTCCTTCCATGGGTGTGGGTGGGAGCATAGCATGCTGCCCTGGTGAGAGTGGGCAGGGCTCCGCTCCATGCAAAGTGCAGCGGGGCAGCTGTGGGTTACACCGGATACAATTAATTGGTGAGTGCCTGCCTGCAGGCCAGATGAAATCGCCTGGCAGGCTGGATCTAGCCCACGAGCTGTATTTTGCCTGCTCCTGTTGTAGTATCTAAAAACCATTTTTTTTTCTGGGTACGTGGAGTGGATGTTTAAAATACGATCCAAGGTTGTTTTATCTCTCTTTCCCCTAGAAATGGGTGCTGTGGAGTGTCTTTTTTATGGTTGTGTTGATAACTTACTTAAACAATCAAAATGTTATTAAATTATGTGCTTTATAACCTTAGTTGTAAGCATATTTTTAGTGCATTGTATAACCTGATATGGAGTATGCATTTTTAGGATGTAACTTTTGATCAAACTTCCCAAAACTGTTAGGTAGGTTAAAAAAAACAAACAAGCAAAAACAACTGCCACCCCTGCCCAAAGTGCTAATGATCTTTTGAACTCAGCTAGTGTAAATCATGTAGGTATATTAGATAAGAAAAGAAGTATTTATGGGCCAATTAATGTTTTAGGTTGGAAGATAAGAATTCTAGGAACTAAATATTTTCCGGTCTTAAACCTTGTTTAATTTACACCTTCCAAGAAATGCTTAAGAAATAGTTTGGTTTGATTCTTTGCAGTCCTAGAGAGAGATATTTCCACCTTTTTCTTTAAAGTGTAAGTTAGAGCCATAAATACTCATGTTGGGAATAAACATGGAAATAAGCAGGGCTGTCTATTTTGTGCTATCATCCCAGAGTTAAAGGAGGAAAAAATTTTCAGAAAAAAATTACTTTGTGTTCTTTTATTTTTTCTTTCTTCATGTTTAGCACTGTTTTTATTACCGTATGTACCCAAATCTAAGATGAACTTGAATTAAAGACAACCTCCAATATATAGATTATATATTATATAAAAATGATAAATTTGTTGTAATTTTCCATGTATAGAAAATATTTATTGGAGGGTGTGGTAGGCTCAGGCAATCCACCTGGTGGCAAAGGTCTACTAGTGGTTGGATCTGCCTGCTCACAACCCCTGGTTTCTACTTTGCCTCGTACCTCTTTCCTGCCATGTTAAGGGACCTTCATATGCTTGGCTAGTGCACTATCCTCTGGGCTTCTCTGCTCCAAACTCTATGGGGTGGGCCTCACCTTTTAAGGCAGTCCCCGGTCAATCTTTAGAGGCAATAACTGGGATCTTCAGCTGCCCTCATAATCATGCTTATGGCTTGCAGATGTTATCAGCTTTCATTCCTGGGTGTCATCTTGCCTCAATACACAGTCTGTATTGCATCCTCCAAGTACCTGTTGGGGTCTTGGCCTTCTCAGGCTTTCACTTCTTTTTCTAGCTGGGCTCTCTCTACGTAGGCCCACCACATCAGGACTCGGCTTATGAGCTCCAGATTCTAGGTCCCTGACCCCTCGTTGGGCTATGGCCCCTGGCTCTCTCAGCCTTTGGCTGCCTCTGACTTGCACCCTACCCTGGCAGGATACTATGCCTTGGTGAGCCTCTGTGGCCTCCACACTTGCCCCTCCAGCCACATTCAGTCCGCTGGTCTAACTTTAACATAAAAGCAAGCTGCTGCTTTAATGAAAACTTCTTGCCTCCCTGGATACAATACAGCAATACAATACAGCAATGGAAACAAAAGTGCTTTTGCTTTAACAGAAATCCTCTCATCCCGAGTACACTGATGTCATAGGAGCTCTCTCCCTAATTTCCAGCTTCAGGCAGGGCTTATGTGTCCGAGAGCCCTTTCTCCCTGCTGATAGCTTGCCTTCTCACCCTGCTTAGGAGTTTCTTATCTCTTAATTAAAGGGCAGCCTCTGCGCCTGCTGCTCCGTTCTCTTAAAGTGGTAGGACACTGGCTCCCTGACATGGGTCCTTCTCTTTCAGACTGACTGCTCCAGTCCCTGTTTTTCTGTTTCTCTTTCCCTATCCAGGAGAATACCAGTGTTAGGGTCCCCTGTTATCAAGGATTATTTTAAATTCTTCCCCCTTACCCTATCCCTCACTGCTGTGATGGAGAAGGCAGCATCAGGGGGCAAGCAGCAGCAAAAGCAGTGGTGGAGGGACAGTCATGTGGCCCCTGCCCTCCCTTGCAGTGCCTTTGATAGGCAAGTGACAGGTAGGGTGGCTCCTGTCTCTTGTCTGTCCCTGGTGCCTGCCCCACTTGTCTATCAGTGTCTCACTGTGGGCCACTTGCACTCCTTATCTCCCCACTGCTGTTACCCTATGTGGTGGCTCTGGCTCTGGCTCCAACCTGGGGCAGGGAACACATGATATCTCTAGTCCCAGCCAGGAAGCAGCAACCCTGGCAGCTGCAGCCCTGGCTCTGGCCTTAGGTCAGGGTTGGAGCCTGAGCCACAGCAGATCCCCTGCCACTTCATGATCTCCCCTGTACTTTGTGTACCGCGTGATCTCCCCATGCTGCTCCCTACCCCTGCACCACATGGTCTCCCCTGCACTCTCCCACCCAGCACTGTATTATCTCCCCAGAGTCATGGACCCTGGACTGTACTTGAACCTAAGATGAGATTTCTTTCCCCCCATGTTGAATGGGGAAAAAGCCTCATTTTGGATTTGAATAAATTTGGTAGTTTCAGACTAGTAAATTCCATTTCTGTTTGGGTCTTTTAAAGGGTTTTGTCTGTCATTTAAAGAACTGGTGAAAGGCTAAATTTGGCAGGCAGGGTTCAGCTGGTTAATGGGCCACTGATCAGTTGATTCCTTCCTGTAAACAATAGTAGTTTATGCATTTTTGTGCTACATATTTGTCTGAAAAGTAAGTTAAAGAAATGCTCATTCACTTGGAATGGAAAGTTGGCTATTGATCTTTATACCTGGAAGGAATTCATTCCTGTGTTATAGCACTGAATACTGTTGGTCTGTGTTTTACATTACCTAGCCTCTGTGATGTGGGCTGCTACTAGCCTAAATCCCCTAATCTGGTGCTTCTCAACCTTTTCTGTACTAGGACCCTTTTGTAAACATCAGTGGCCAGTGCTGACTCAGTGCCCCCACTCCTGACCTGCTGCCCCCTGCCTCCAGTGTAGGGCAGGGGGTGTGTGTGGGACATGGCGGGGCCCCAAGCAGCCTGCAAGGGAAAAGGCACGGTTTCCCACATTTTTCTCCTTTAAAGGAGAAACCATTTTAAAAAATTTTTGTTGATCCATTTTTAAAGTTTGTTTGCAACTCTCTCATATATTCTTGTGACCCTCTTTTGGCTCGCAACCCACAGGCTAAGAAACACTGCCCTAATCAGTATTGGAGACCTCCTGAGCCCTCTCAGTCTTTTTAACATACTTCTCCAGAGATTTGCCAAGGCTGGGCTGCTTGTTTGGCAAGAAGGAAAGGAGACCCCCTTACTAATGGAATTTCTAATGCATACAAACATTGCTTGTAAAGCCTTTGTTACAGATCTTGCAAAACAAAAGTGCTAAGATTCATTTTGCTGTAGTTTGATCTCACCCTTTTTCATATAGCTGTTTGTCTGTGATTTGGCTAGGTAAAACCCCTTATTTTCTCATCCTCCCTATGCACAGCTGGTATCTACCCGCCTTGCACTAGCGTGTCTCTACTACTTATTCCCCTGGCATTCTGGCCATCTTCCTTTACTGCCAATATGCAATTCTCAGTGGTGTTCAATGGAAGTAGGACCACAGTATAGAGACCATCAACTATGATGCTTTTATGGCTTCTCCATGTTAAGCCTTAAACATCAAGTGTCTTTCCCAGGTAATGTAGTACAGTAAGTTGTCTTTAGGCTTGTCCAGACATGTGTGGTTACCGTCTCCTTTTCCACACATAAAACTAGATGGGTATCAATATTTGACTCTCATATATTCCTGTCTGTCAGTTGGTCATTCACAATTTTCCACCTTTCCATAGGATGGGTTTCATGGGAGTTGTGTGGTGTTTCGGTAGTGGGTGGCAATTAATGCCTGTATGGCAGCCAGGCAGCAGGAAAAATCAAATGCTGTTTGAGTGAGATGAGCTGATAGAAGCTAGGGGCTAGAGATGAATACAGTGACATTTTGTAGTGACTTTTCCTTTTTACTCTAATAGCATCATCCACATGTAAAAAATGTTTTTTCCTTTCTACAGAATGAATGCAAACATACAGCATCATGTGTGTTTCACTTCTTTCTCTTCCACTGATTTTCTGTCTAAGCCAGTGCTATTAAATGATTTTGAAACTTCTTTTACTTTCCCTTCTTGTTGAAATGTATTTTCATGTTTAATCACTAAAATGTAAGAAAACTTTCTGAAGCATTTATCACCTACTTTTTCTTGATTCATTCAATAGCTTTCTCATATAAAAAACCCTCCTGGATGTGATGAACCTTTCTGGGTTTTTATATGTTAGAGTGAAACTGGAAATAATCATGCAAGTCATTAAACAAGGTAGAAACTTAATTCCAAAAGCTCCTTAATATTATTCTCTGATTTTCCTTGCTTATAGTTAGGGTACTTAGGATACATTTGTTAGGGTGTTTAACTTAACTGACCACTCAAGTAATTAACAATAATTGGTTGCTTTACAAAGCAGAAATTTAGTGTATACATGATTAGTAGGTACTTTAAATAGTCTCCTAAGACAACATGTTGTCTGCAATATACAGGTAGAAATGTCAGCAAGTCCTTCCATAGCACTAACACTTTTCAGTCTAGCAAAAGAAAGAACAAAAATTAAGAGGTTTTTTACTTCCCCTGTTCCCTTTCAGATAATCTTACTATTTTGAGAAATCTGTGATGCTACTTCAAGGACATAAATGTTCAACCAAGCTTTGACATATGTTGTTTTTTTTTTCTTACACTGTGAATTTTTTATATAACAATTATATTTTATTAATTAATAACTGACTTCATTGGAGCTTCCTGGTTGCACACAATGGAAGATTGTGGACCTACAGTCTTGCATATTGTAAGGCCTTTGAGACGAGAACGATTCTTTCTATGTAATAATTTGCTTAGCACACTTTGGGCATAATAACAGTAGCAGCAACAACAATATTAATATTAATCCAGGCTTAGAAAATGAGCACTTTTTTTTAGGGCAGAAGAAAAAAGAATATCCTTGGTGGGCTCACAAAGCAGCCTTTGTTTGACGCATATAGCAAGATTTCATATGATAAAGATTTAGGTATCATTAACTAATTATCAAGAGTTTTTAGGTTTTCTTTAGTATCTTTAAGTAGTTTTAAAATTTCTAACTGCACATACAATAAAACTGTCAATAGTAATAATTAAAACATTGATTTAGTTGCACTGCTATCTCTGGCAGTGAAAATACTGGGGTTCACTGACCTGTCCATTGCAGAATTTGGCAGAAATATTGTTTGGTTAAGCTCAAACAGCAGAGATAGTAATAACTCATGCAGTCATCAGTTCTTTTGTAATCTAGTATTTATTGAAGTAGGATATTAATGAAAAATGAATACTAGTATTTAGCCAACTTCCTATCTTACAAAAATGAACTTGCTAGATATTACTTTCTCATATAATTGTTCAGAAATTTCTGTTGTCGAGTTGTATGGTGAAAAAGCACTTCAATAGAGCCTGTGGTTTTGATTAATGAGGTGAGCTGCATATTTGATAACCTTTTTAATTATGATTTGGGTTATATCCATTTGCTAGGAATACCTTAAAATGCTTCTGTTGATTCTGCTAACAATTACCTTTCCTTTTATAAAATAATTGGTTTTATTTTTATAATATGAATTAGACTAAGACATTCTAGAAACATTGAAAACTTCATCTTGAATGCTGTACTTGTCCTGTTGACTTACAAGGTTAAGATAATAAGTAAGGGTGGGCTTTTCAAGTGTTCTTAGTAGTGGCCTGGTCTGCATATTCTTCTGGCTTTAGAAAAATCCCACTTCTGTCTGTATTATATAGTTTTGCCTCTGTCAATTGCGTCTTGGCTACCCAAACCCTTTTTTATCTGCATTGCTCCCCGCTTTGGTTTTGCTGCTGCTTCCAAACCTCTAAGGCTTCCCTGCCTTCCTCCAGCTTCCATTGCCTGTACCTACTACCCCTGGGGCTGGGGCAGAGCAGTGTAGCTTGTGGGGCTGCGGAAGCCTATAGTTACAGGCTTGGGGAGATCTGGGGATCTGCATAGCATCTGTGCTGGTGCAGTGCAGTTGGAATTGCCTCTTGCAGTAGGGACTGAGGGTGGCATGTAGCAAGGGGGTGCTGTGTAGCGTGGCACAGTACATCTATTTGTGCAGTATGCTTCCATAGCATCCTGGATGCTTCCAGAATGATGCTACCCTGTGCTGGTAGAGCCCGTGGTGCAGGTGGGTTGGAAGGGCTTGTATGATCCATTGGTGGGGTCAGGGGGGTTGTTTACATGGCATGGCATGGATCCTGAAGACTGTGTAGCTCGGGGCCCTGTGGCTCCCAGTCACCCAGACATTGGACTTGGCTACAACTTGACGTTATGGATATAGGAGACTCCCACCTAGCTTGCTCCTGCAGCCATACGGCTGAGGGCAAGCAAAACTCAGGGGCATCCAAACCCCAGGCCTCTGTGCTTGGGCCTGCATGTAGGATGCCCACCAAAGGATTTGGAAGTATATGAAGCCCCAGGTGGGGGTGGAGGATGCTTTCCGGTAGCAGGGCCATGTATGGTTCTTGAATGTTTCTCACGGATTTGGAACTGAATTGGCTGATTTGACTTGAAACAAAACAAAAGAAAACAAAAGGCTGGAAAGCCCTGCTGTAACTAACCAAAACCAGTTTTTCATACTGTTCTTTTTAAGCATTATTTAGTACTATGATGTATGTTTGCTCTTCAGTTCCATATAATAGCTTGCAACTGTTTCAGTTACGCAAATGACTTCTCAGCAGGTGCTTTCCAAAGGAGTTTGGATAATCAAGGATCAGTAATATCCTTCATGTTAAGTACATTTTGATGACAGCTGCAACATCCTTTTTGAAGTCACAGATTGCAAGACTAAGGGATTAGATATATCCTACATAGACAGAAGATCTCAAACTTGTTTGCCAGGTTTGTTGGGGGAGGTGGTACAGAAATGATGATGGGGAATTTGACATGGTCTGCCATTTAGAATAGTTTCTGCTTTTCCAGCAATTTACACATACCAAATATAAACTTATTGTCTTGATTTTCTCGCTAGTTAAGAAAACATTTTCATTTTCTAACTTAAGGGAACTTATTATTACTTGAAACCCATACTTTTAGCTTCAGAGAGATGAATTTGCTAGCTAAAGCTTTCTCAGCTAAACCAATTAATTTATTCTAATTCTTTTTCAGCATATTTAATAATTTAATTACTGTAGTTCTTCATATTTAAGATTTGTTATTCTGTTTCCTCTTAAGATATGGGATGCTGTCGATACAGGCCGCTGTTTAAAAACTTATTCCTGTCACTCCTGTGCTGTTCGAGCTGCTCAATGGTCTTTATGTGGAAGAAGAATTCTCAGTGGAGGCTTTGATTTTATGCTTCACTTAACAGATGTTGAAACAGGTAAATGTCATTTATAAGCATATTTGTAATGCTGTTTGCTAATATCCCCTAAGTCTTCATTGATAACTTTGGTAGAGAATTTTATTCTCCCATAAAGCATACAAGTGTTATTCCCCTCCCCCCCGGCCAAAATGATTAAAATATTCACAAATGGGGTTAATGTTATCCAGAGTTACAATTCATAAATTGATCTGCTGCTTCCCAGTGGTGTGGAGATTGTATGACTCTTGGTTACCTCAGTGATGCAGCATCAGAATATGTCTCCTTTTATATCAACATCAATTTAGATTTATATTTCATCCTATCCAAAAAGACTCAGGGTGGCTTACAGTGAGACAAGCAACCCACAATAGACTTCTCCAGTTACATCCTAAAACCTGAAAACTCCACTACAACACAGCTGCTCCTGCTTCCCTGTCTATCACCCACAGGAGCAAACCCTCCATACCATCCCAACCATGTTTCTCAACCCCTGTTCACATTTAGGTGTAGAAGACCTCTTCCTCCTGCTTTATGAAGGTAGGAGTCCATGTTTATTCAGTAACACATGTAAACTTATGCTTAACTTTCAGGTTGACTTCAGTGAGATTTATATATGCAATTAAAGGAAGTACATGCTTAAATGTTTTGCTTAAAAAGACTTAAATAGGATTAAATCATGTGTTTAAAGGTGATGAAACAAAAACGGTACTTTGCTGAATTGGTGTCCTAGAGTTGTAATAAAAGTAAAAATGCTGGGTGAAGTTCTTACACAGTAATTTGTAGGGTTCTAGATTTGAGTGGACTTGGCTGTTGTTACCTTGTCACTCTGCTTTCCAAAATGTCATTTACTTCCTATGCTGCTTCAATAAATTGAAAGGCATATTTAATGAGTCTCCCAGATGATCTCTCCATATTTTTTTTTAGCACATGATCATCAGTCCTGTGATGGTATCCATGCAGATGAACCTAGGCACTTTCACAGAGCCTCTTTGACTAGGTACAGGCATTCAAAAAGCCTAAGGTAGAATTGATCTAAGTTATTGGTTTTCTGTAAGTGACATAGTTTAGATTGATAATGAAGAGAACACACATTCACCCTTTGGTGTGGGTGGCAAGTTTTTGACCAAATTCTGCCATTTTTAGATCAGTCCATGTGTGTTGAACTTCTGTTCTGTTACGGGTATAGACCAGTTTTTGATCACTCATACCTGTAAAAGTGTAATGTCTGTACCTGGCCATTGAGTTCAATGGGGATGTACTGGGATGTAGACTTTACCAATGTAAGTAGAATTGCAGGATTAGGATGTAAGAAAGTACCATACCTGATTCATTCTAAAAAACTATTGCCATTTAATCTACATTGAAATGAGTTGAACTGTTTTAAAATTTAATTCCCTTTGCATGTATATAATATAAATATATAAATGCAATGCATGGTCATTTAAAAATAGCATCTATATTTTTTTCTGCTATAAAATTAAAAAGCACTCTGCAAACTAAGATCTGATGCTTGTTAGAGAGCAGAAAAGCTGCAGATTAAGAATGTAGTCCTATTACAATGAGTTAGGAGCATGGCCAAAAAGATGTTAGAATTGTTCATACAGATGTTTAAAGAGAAGATTCCTGTTTGAGAATCGACTTCTCAAGATTTGTCATGCTATGTGAATTTAAATTTGATCATGGCTATAAAGGGTTGCTGTATCTTAAGAATATAAAAACACATGTAATCTAAAATATTGAAATTTCTGGGGTATTCAAGCTTAATGCCAGTATAAATAAGTTTTAAACCATCTGTTTTGGTGGCGGTCTGTGGAATTAATGTACCTAAACCTTCATTTTTAAGAGACTTTTTTAAGTTGCCTTCTTGTTTTTACACAATTTTATTTCAGAATATTTTCCTTGTCATTTTCGTTGTAGTATGCAACTAGGTTTAAATGAACCAGATAGGTTTAATTTTCTCTGAAGTGACTGATTATAATGGGAGTGTGACACAAAGTAAATTTTGGTTTTGTTACACATTGCCCTTAGCAGGTTTTATAGTTAGATCGTAGCAAGCATTAATAGGACTTAGAAAGTTTTCTGAACAATCATAAGTTAATGCTACAGTGGTCTAAATATAGATCATAGTACCCTGGAGTCTTGAACCAGCTCCTGGTCCCAGGGCTGAGACCTAAAAATCAGCTGATTTTTGTGTCTTAGCCTTGGGACCCCATGGCTTCCGTGTGGCAGGGGTGGAGGACCATAAAGCTGTTTGTCAGCTTCCAACCTCCTTACCTCACTAAGCCTTGAACTAGTAAGGGGAGGCCAGTAAACAGCTTTGGGCTCCCATCTGGCTTCCATCACATGGGCGTCTTGTCAGTTCAAGGTTCTGGTGTGATGCAGGGACCAGGAGTGACACCAGAATGGCACAGGAGCTGTTCCTGGCTCCTGCCATGAGCAGGAGCTGGTTCAAGGCTCCAGGTGCTGTTCTGGGGCTGAGACCTGAAAATCAGTTGATTCTTGAGTCTCAGCCCTGGGATTGCCCAGGAGCCAATTTGAGGCTCTGGATGTGGTGTAGGGACTAGGAGCACCCAGCCCTGTACTACATGGGAGCCAGTTCAAGGCTCTGATGTGGTGAAGGGTCTGGGAGTCACACTGGCACAGCATGGAAACTGTTCCCAGCTTCCACACTGTACCAGAGCCTTGAACCATCAACCAGTGGGGGCTAGGTGGGAGCCTGAAAAAGCTGTTCGTTGAGCTCCCGACCTCCTTAGACACCAAGCCTTGAAACAGTGAGGCTCAGGTATGTGGAGGGGTGGAACCCTGACAGGCAGCTTTTCAGGGCTTCCATCCTTCCTGCACCTCTACACCAGACATTCGCTGGTTCAAGACTCCAGTGCAGTAATGAGGCTGGGAGCCAAACAGCTAGCTTTGTCAGGCTCCCCTGGTCCCAAAAATGTTGGTGGGACCTCCCACAAGGATAGGTTAGTGCAGCCCACCTGAATAAGTTATATGATAGTGCCCATTGTACTCAGTGCTGCTCAGTCCCAACTCTTTCAAGTCATGGTGCGCCTCTACACTGAATACATTGCAACTTCTTCTTTACTCCAAAAGGTGAACTGCACCCTTCTTTCCTATTAACAATGAACCCTGTTTGTTAACCAGCCTTAAATGTCTGGCAACCATTCCACAAAGAGCTTACCCAGAGTCTTTGTCACCCCTCTCTCTCAGCCTCTCACATATGATTAGTGTGGTCCCATTCTTCATGAGTTGGAGCCAGATCAGGTTGCCCTGCGCCTCATCTGTACCTAAATTTAGGATCCCAGGACTCATGATAAGAATACCAGGTTCCAGT
Organism: Crocodylus porosus; assembly: GCF_001723895.1. Classification (NCBI taxonomy): domain Eukaryota; kingdom Metazoa; phylum Chordata; order Crocodylia; family Crocodylidae; genus Crocodylus; species Crocodylus porosus. The sequence continues at coordinate 96,761,036 of NW_017728947.1, forward strand.
CATGAGTGGGGACTAATTAACACCTGGATCATTTGTGGGGGGGGTGTAATCTGGAGTATACTTGCATACTGACCAGTGCTGAGCTTTGGGGTTATCATGGCTTGAAATACTGTTGTCTCTGTTGGGGCCCAGCCCAGTGAAGTATGTGGTAAAGTATGAGCCTTTTGGCTTTGGACTAGTATCATGCATAACTCAACTTTTTTTATTCTAATACCCAATGAATGGCATTGTGTAGCTAAGGGTGGAGACTTGTCCAATGCACTGTGGGCGGGTCCCTTCCCATGAGAGTCTACTATAGCTTCCCAAGCGGAAGAACTTGGTTAAAGCATCTTTTTTATGGGGATGGGGGATTTCTCCCTAGCTTGCTCCTTTGGTCTTTTGGCTAAGAATAAGCATGACCTGGGGGCACTGAACTCCAAAGCCTCTGGGCTTTGGGCCTGCACCTAGGATGACTGCTATGGATTTGGGTGTCTCTGATGCCCTGGGCTGAAGAGTCTGGGAGTGAGGATACTTGCTGGTGGTAGCACCACACAGGTTTGAATGATTGAGCTCTGCTCAGTCAATAGAATTTGGAACTGATTTGGCTAATTTGGCCTGAGACACAAAATAAAAAAAAATACACGTTTGCACTGGATATAAATAGAAGTGCTGCTTTATGGTGTGTTTATAGAGTACCTCTGCTAGAACTTGCAGCAGTTTCAAAAGAGGCATCATGTATTAATTCTGGATGACCCCTGGCTATGGGTACCTGTAATCATTTCCATATATGCAAGTTACTATAGGTATGTTGATTTCTATGTCAGTGTTTTCAAATTTGCTTCTCACTTCCATGTGTTCAGGGAGAGCAGAGTCTGACAGTAAGGAGCGGGGGAAGGGGCTGCAGGGAAAAGAAGTTGGGAGGGCAAGCAGAGGGCAAAGGAGCTACCTGACCCTCCAGATTTATTTTGCCTGTTGTAGGAGTGGGAAGGGGAAAAAATCAAGGCATTAATTCTATATTTAGAAAATTGTAACACATTTATAAATTTTCCAGATATAGAATCTAATTACTGGAGTTTTTTTAATATTAAGGGTCATCTTGTATTTGAGTAAATAAGGTATTAATAGTTCATATCTTCTACTTGCTTGACTTACAGAACTAACATGAATCAACATTTCAAAGAACTCTTCCTTGGATTAATTATTTTTAGTATTTTCTTTCCTCTCTGGCTAATTTTAATAATAAAATATTGCTAGTGTTTAAGACCCTGACAGCAGTCTCAGTGGCAGTTTATCTGGTTTTGAGTTCATTAAATGCAGTCTTGTAAATGGCCTTTTCATTACTGGTTTTCAAGTTGACTGTTTTATGTTGCTAATTGGCTGATGATGCAACTATGTTAAAATATAAACTGTGTATTTCTAATCAATTAAGATACCGGAGATTCCTCAATCCTCATTTTACGAAGAGGGCAGTACTGGTTTTTGTGTTGATATCCAGTACCTCTGAAATCAAAGCCCAAGAATATTAGAAAAACAAACCTTTATAATAATACAGGGAGCATGACCCTTCCCTGCATACCCCATCTAAAACTTCTGTTTTTCTTGCAACTTGTACAGTTGCCCTGTCTTTGTCATTCATTTCAGTAATTCTTTCAAAGAAAGAACAAATATTTTGCTTCTGGAATTCAAATTAGGTTGATATAAAAAGCCTCATTTCCATTTGAAAAACCTGAAGCCAGCTATGAGACTGATTTACATTAATTCACAGAATCATTCATCCTTCCCTACTCTTCATCATTGCTAAGATGATTTCTTCTGTGATTAACTTCAGAAGTACACATATTCCTTCACAAAGGGGACTTTTGGACTTCTGTTTTAATTACATTCCTTGCCCAGGTTGAACTAACTGTTAAATCCTTTAAATATATTAATTTCATGCAAATGGTGCTATAGTGTATAATAATGTCACTTTAAATGAGTTGTGACCAGAGAGCTGGTGCTGAGAGATCTCCCAGCTCCAGCTTCCCTATTGTGAAACAGGAAGACGTAGGAGCTACCTGCTGGCATCGGCTCGGGTACCAGTTCCCTGCCCAGATCTGTGATCACGAAGTTGGGCAGGGAACAGGCTCTTCAGCTTATTTCCCTGCCCAAAGGAGCAGACACATATGCATACGCACAACCAGAACCAGACATATGTGTGCATGCACAGACACATAGAACAAGAGGCAGACAAACACGCAGAACCAGATGCATGGGTGCACAGAGCTGGGCTGCTGGGCCACCAGACAAAGTCTGACCCAACAATGCCCTGGGCCTGCCAGAGCCCTGGTGCTTCCCTGGGAAGCCAGCCCCCGGGCTGTAGTGCGACCAGCAGAGGCTCCAGCCCAGAGCCTGCCCATCAGCCCAACCATCCACTCACTCCACGCAGCTGAGCCTGCAAAGGTGTGGCACTCTTGGCAAGGGGCAGCGCCAGCCTCATCTCAGTAGGGGGGCTGGGCCAGTGCTGGGCTTGGAGCAGGTGGGAATCAGGCGGGCTCAGCTGCAAGCCCTGCTGCAAGCAGCCTGGGCTGCGTAGCTGGCAGCAGCTACCCAGAGATGGGGCTGGATGCATCTGGGAGTCTGCAAACAGTTGCACACATTCTTCCAAGCAGACAGTGGGGGTGGAGGGGCCTGAAGCGGCACAACCCTGGCCTCTCCCATGCACAGAGCTCCCCTGCTCCAGATCCCGGAGCAGCTGCTTGAAGCCCACCTGGGCTCTGGGCCACTGCAGCAGGCAGGATGCAAACAGTGGTGCCAGGCTCCAGCATCAGCTCTGTACTGGTGTGTGTACACATACCTTGGAGCGGGCGGTGGGGGGGCCTGAGGCAGTGCAACCTTGGTCTCTCTCCTGCTGCCGGCACAGAGGTGATGGCGGGGCTCTGGAGCCCGGCGCAGCTCTTTGTAGCCAGCCTGGGCTCTAGGCAGTTTCAGCATTAGCTCCATGCTGGTGGCGACTGGTGTGTGCACCTCAGAGCAGACAGCGGGAGTGCTGCAGTGCCACAGGGCCAGGTCCTATCCCCGCTGTCCACTTTGAGGTGAGCGTGCAGTCACCACCAGCATGGAGCTGATGCCGGAGTTGTGGAGCCTGGCACAGCTGTTTGCAGCCTGCTTGCTGCAGCTGCCCAGAGCCCAGGCTGGCTACAAACAGCTGCGCCAGGCTCCGGAGGCCAGTCATCAGCTCTGTGCCGGCAGTGGGGCAGAGACCAGGGTTGCACTGCCTCAGGCCACCACCTGCTCCAAGGCATGCATGCACACACACCAGTCCAGAGCTGATGCCAGCCTGCTGCACCCAGCCCTGGCTCTGGGTAGCTGCTGCCATCCACGGAGCCCAGGCTGCTTGCAGCTTCCCAGCTGCCTCCTGGGAGCAGCCTGGGCTCTGTGTTTGGCAGCAGCTACCCGGGGCTGGTGGTAGCGTGCTGAGCAAAATGGCCTCGCATACCATGCTCGGCACACGTGCTGGGGGTTGCTGACCCCGATCTAAGTGCTTGCTATTAAACTTAACAGAGTGGTTTTGGAAGGTGCATTTGGGGAAGTCCCAAGATATGCAGAAGGGAAGTAGTGAGCAGCAGAAAAAAGTAGGAAGGACAAGGAAGGAATACATTCTGTTAAATAATGCATTCTAATTTAAGACGAGCAATATGAGCTCTTGAGAAGAAAATCACAGAACTATATAAAATAAATGCAAAATATGATGCATCATATATTGGAAGTCAGGCAAGAGATTACAGGAAACCCTCACTATTTGCGGACTCGTGATTCGCAGATTCAAATTGTCACAGTGCGCTGCACTGTCTCCCCATGCAGCGTAATCACACTTTGTTGCCGTGCATGCCCTTAATCTTGGCACCTAAAAGAAAAGCAAATGATAGTGCAGCGAGTGGGCGAGAGGCTAAAAGGGAAAAAAAAGTGATGACTGTAAGCAAGAAAGTTGAATTATTGGATAAGCTTGCACGTGGACTTAGTGAAGCCTTGGTAGGTAGCATGTACGGCATTAACGAGTACGCTGTGTGATACATTAAGAAAAAAGAGAAAAACGTAAGGGATAGCATTGCTGCAAGTGCTCCATCTAGTGCGAAAGTGTCATGTGTGAGTCGTAATCCCATAATGGAGAAAATGGAAAAAGCATTAAGCATTTGGATTGAAGATATGGCACAGAAACGAGCACCCATGGATGGCCCTGTGATTCGCGAAAAGGCTTTGAGCTTATGGAAGTATTTTGCACAAGCATCAGGTGATGAGGGGGGTAGTGATGGCAGTGCAATTTCTTTCACTGCAAGTAAGGGGTGGTTTGAGAAATTTAAAAAGAGGAACAGCCTACATAATGTGAAGTTGATGGCAGACCGTGAAGCAGCGCAGGATTGTCCCCTACAGCTTCTTAAAATCATTGACGAAAAGGGTTACAAGCCCGAACAGGTTTTCAACGCGGGCGAAACTATCTTGTTTTAGAAAAGGTTGTCGACAAGAACATACTTTTCCAAGGAGGAGAAGAAGGCTTCAGACTTCAAGGTAGCCAAGGACAGGCTAACATTTTTCCTCTGCACTAATGCCGTGGGTGACTGCATAGTGAAACCTATGTTGCTGTACCATGCATTGAACCCCAGGCCACTAAAGGGCAAGAATAAGCACAGCTTGCTGTTTTTTTGGTGGTCTAACAGGAGCACCTGGGTCACAGCTGATTTATTTTTGGACTGGTTCCACAACTGTTTCATCCGAGAGGTAGAAAAATACCTAGACTCCAAAGAGCTGCCCTTCAAAATGCTGCTCATCTTGGACAATGCGCCAGGCCACCCACAAAGTCTGCAATTTGCTCACCCTGATATGGAAGTGGTTTTCCTACTGCCGAACACAACTTCCCTCATTTAGCGTCTCAACCAGGGTGTGATTGCTACTTTCAAAGCTTATTACACCAGCTACAACTTGGGTCAAATTCATAATGCATTGGAAGGTGATCAAACGCATGATGTTAGGAAGTGCTGGAAGGACTTGCAAGTGTGTAGGAAAGTATCAATTAATCTAACCAATTTTTGTAACAGAAAGTTAATGAAATCTTTGTTGAGAAGATTTCTTATGTCTAAATTTTTCATGAAGGAGTTCTAAGAGAGATTTTGTTCTACCTGAGTCAGAGAAGGGACTTGAACTTGAGCATGCTACATTCCAGGTGACTGTTGGGATAATGGCTATCCTGGAGGGAGGGTGTGTCCTTTCCCCTTTTTCTTCCTTTCTGTCAAATTTCAAAATGTACTGTCTTCCAGTCAGCACTGTTAGGATTATGGGGATTATTTCTGGAAGTGGGAATGAAGGGTATGTGTTTATTTAGATGTGATCATACAGTGTTTATAGGGGCAAAACTTCCTGTGGTATTTAATGTTAGTTTTGCGTATATAACAATTTCACAATAAAACCATTGGGATAAAAGGGTTCAGTTAACTGAGATAAGAAGGAGATTAGGATAGAAATCATTCCTTGTACTTTAATGTGATTAAAATAATGGCTTTTATTTAATTTTTTAAAATTCAAGTCTTTCTAAAAAAGGTCTGATACATTATTCTGACCTGTTCTGCATAATTCTGACCTCTATTCTGACTTTATCATATTGTTTGTTTAATATGGTTTCATTTCAAATTATCATTGTTGGATACTGCAACAAACAGGCCTGACTCAAAAAGTGCTTAGATAGGAATCTAACATTATTTATGTGGGCAGTCCTGCTGATTTCTGTGGGACTACTCATGGCACTAGTTTGCCAACCCAAGATTTTTACTGAAAACCTGTAAGCTTTTTACTGACATATTTTTTACTGATATATGTTTTACATAATGTAAATATAACTATTCTTCCAGGCCCTACCCCACTGGAAAGCCCCAATTGGAAGGATTGGCTTCAAATTTAAAAGTTTAACATCAACCATAACAAAAAGTTAAAGAGAAATAGAAAAGTCTGGCTGTCAGCAAAAAGTTTTTAAAAAATGTAATAGTAAATTTTTAGTAGTAAAATTTTTTCTTGGGTTGGCTTGACTGCACCAATGACTGCATCCCCCCACCAGAGACCCCCTATTCACCACCACACCCTGATGCCCCCACTTCACCCTGCATCATTCTGTCCCCCCATCAAACCCCCCAGCCTTACCCCCACTGGTCTTGCCATCCCATCCGATCCCATCACAGACTTCCAGAGAAGCTTACCTGTACCCCAGCAATATTACAGAAATCCTGGGATGCAGAAGTGTGGCTGAGGCTAGGGACAAAAATTACATAAAAATTAAGTGATTGGAAACCTGTGTTCAAATCTGTAACACAGCAGAAGTTCAGTTCACATGCACTGCTTTTAAAATGGCCAAAACTAGTTTAAGATAAACCTGCATGGATGTAGTATCAATCTTAACTAATTTAGGTTAAATCGGTTTATTGAATTTCTGTCCCATATCCCCTCCAGACTCAAGTTAACTCACAGGCCCTCAGCATCCCAGAATGCTTTACAGGGTTGGCAGGCTAGCCTTGGCCGGAGCTGTCTGCTTCAGCTGAGGAGGGAGGTGTGCTGTAGCATCCCCCAGCTTTGGCCTGGGCCGCTGCAAGCATATAGTTTCATTTCCGGAATCAAAAGTGAATGTCTGTTCACTTGCTAACTGGTTCAATCCACACAGTTTACACTAACCTGTGAAGACTGAATTTATTCAGCCTTGGGCTTTTTGACTGGACTTAGCTTGAGAGAATACTCCTGCAGGGTGCTGCACTCCCACTCAGACACCAGGGAGCACTGCTGTGCCCTTTCAGAGCTGCAGTCAGTCTGTGGCTGCTTTGTTGCTTTTACTGATAGCTAAAGATTTTTACTGACTTTGCTTGCATCCATTTTGGCTTGATTTTTTTTTACTGACAGTAAATTTGCTGATAGTTGGCAACCCTACATAGCACAATTGGCAATGTACTTAATTGCCTGTATGGTGAGTGTCTAGTGTGTGTGTGTGCGTGTGTGTATGTGTGTGTGCACACACACACATGCACGTGCTTGGGACTTGAATATTAGTAAGTTCAAAAAATGTATATGGGAAGCATTTTTTTTTTTT
>NW_017728947.1:96768230-96780929 GCF_001723895.1 Crocodylus porosus
TCCCCACAGCAAAGGTTATTGGTTGCTGTTTTTCAGTATCTTATTGTATATTATATAAATATATTAAATATGTATATATTATCTAAAGCATATAAAGTATAATGTTTCGTTATGAAAGTGAAGCCTTCTCCTTTTTATATTTATAATATCGCATTTATCAAACCTTTCATTATTCCATGAATCAGAGAAAATGTTCAGTCATATTTATGCTTGGTGCTGTACATTTTTCCCTCTCCTCCACCCCCAAATAACAGTAAAGGGCATCCATAATTGCCATAAACATTAGTTACACATTCTGTTCACAAGAGGGGGACCTTGGTTAGACTTCTTGAACTGGTGTGGTTTATTTGTATTTGTTTAAGTATCAGTTTTAGCAGTTGCAGGAACTAATCCCAAAGCAGTTGACACAGCTCTCCCTCTATTCCACTTTGTAGCTGTGATCGTATGCCTTTTTATTCTATTGGGAGTCTTTTAGATGATTCCTCAAAGAACAATGGCTTGATTTTTCTAAGGTACTTGGAGTCTTTGAAACTGAAAACATAAGATATGAAGCAGTAGGGGTTTGTTTAGGTGTCCTTGGCTGAGAGTTTTCCTCCTAGACACAGTTGAGGTGTGTTGATTTGTTGCCCTTCAACTGGCTTTGTATACATGACTTGTGAACTACTTTGGGATTCAAAGGGATGAGAATATTTTTATCATTTTCTGGGGTCTGTGATTCTTTATTATCATATTCTACAGAGTCCAACCGACTTTAGCTGGAAAAGGCCATAAAATATATCTTAGCCTGACTTTAAAAGTTAATATAATACTTTAATACTCTATTATGAGTAGATGGCCAAAAGGCCTTTGTTATATTTAGCAGGGTTTTTATGTGATACAGAAATCTTAGTAACACTCTGTAGAGAGTATTTCCAAAAAGTAAATAAGGTTCCCTTGATTTTTACACTGTTTTTAAAGCAGAAGAATTTTCAGAAGCTTTCCACTTTGATCTAACTACTCCCATTGAAAACACTGACAGTTTTACCATTGACTTCAGTGGGACTTCAGAGTTCGGTGAATATAAAATGCTTTGGAAATCCTGCCTTGATTGATGACAGGCTGTCACAGGTCTCCTCTCCCCTGTATGGGAGCAGAGAAGGGAACACTCATCACCCTCAAATAGTGTTATTAAGGGCCAGAGTAGCATAAAGCGACTGCAGCATATGAGGCAACTGGAGCCATCTTGTCATACCAGCATGCATGGATAGAACTCAATCACGTTTTACCTGTTAGAGGAGGGGTTTTCAACCGAGGGTACACATACCCTTGGGGATACTTTGGAAGGTGCCAGGGGGTATGTGGCAGCACCGCAGAGATGCTGCCGGCACTTCTGGTTTTGCTGCAGGGGGACTTCTCAAGCAGCCCCACTTCTCAGCTGGCACCCTGACCAAAAAGGTCGAAGACCCCTGTATCAGAGGATCATTCTGATCTCTGAAAAGTCCTCCATGCAAAGAGTACCAGTATTGATCCATTAACATTAGAAGTTATTTTGTGTCCTTAGTATTACTATTTAATTTGTAAAATATGCCCTCTTGAAGGGGCATTCATGATATTTTAAAGGAAAATTACACGGGCATAAAAGGCCTCAAAGGCATAAAAAGTAGAGTAGATTCTCTAAGTTAACTCACATTAACAAATGGGAAAAATAGAAGAAAGGAGCTTCATTAATTTTAGCAATATAGTTAGCCATGTAGGTACAGTATATCCTTTCACCTAGTCTTCATCCTTACTGAAGTCCACATGTAAGTGAAATTTAAACCCTATCCAAAGTCAGTATCAAAACTCTGCTCCAGTCAGTGGCTCCATTATTTCACCTATTTATGTTAGAGCTCAGTGCATGGAATATAAGACCATTGCACTGGACTACTGGATGTGTGAATCTGAGAAGTATTGCGTTCAGTCAGTCTCAGTTACTGAAACATTCTCTATCAGATAACTTTGTGGGAAAGACTCAGAATGTTAAATAGCCTTTAAAATATCTGATATCTCGGTTGAGTAGTTTCACAGTGGACTGCAACATAAAACATGCAGAAACTATGTTCATGACTTATCAGAATTCTTTTTCATAAGCTTATATTACCAGTGTGCCTTTAATTTTTAAATATAATAACTTCAAAATAAATGAATAAATAAATAAGTAAAGAGAAACACTCTAGAAGACCATTGTGTTGCAGAAAATGCACTTAACATTTGTTACAGATGTCATGGAAGCTAAGGACTGGGAAAGCAATTGCTTCCCCACTTCAGAAAAATAAGACCATATTTTCTCACTTATACCACTCCCTAGAATATAATACTTGCCTGGTTTTATGAATGAAGGGGTGGGGAGGAAATAAAGATTTTTTTCCAGGATTATGGCTGTATAGAACAGGACGAGAGCCTTAATTTGCAGTTGACTGAGCTTCCGTTTCCTGTTTACTAAAGGTGAAACCCTACCTGCTGCTGAAGACTGGTCTCACTGGGTGGATCTGTGATTTTAAAAAGAGTTAAAGAGTCTCCAAAAATGTGAAATAGGAGTGGAGAGATCAGAAGTAGCTAGCAGGTAGCAAAATTGTCTTAATAAAGGTTCGCTTGATTAGTGGAACATCAAGACAATTAAAAACGGAGAGACAATTGACACCTCTGGAGTGAAGAATAATGAGTCATTAAGTCAATTGACTGTCTCTGCTACCTGAATAGTGATGTAACAGCTGCTACAGCATGGAGCAGGAATCAAAGCAGTGAATTTATATCCTGGTCAGAAAATCAGCTTCCCAGCTTAATACGTGCACCGTAATCTATAGGAGCTGATTCTGGGGAGAAATGTGCGTGTTATATGCAATAAAATATGATACATCACATGGGAACAAAGAGGTAAATCTTAATTTGTATCATAGATTTGCCATAATACAAGCAAGTACATTAATAAAAAACCCTCATAATCTGTGGCCAATGAGTTGAATGAATCTCTTTTATCCTGAGAGTAGGAGCTTCTGAGGCATAGTAAATATATACATTCTTTGGAGCAAATCAGTTTGTCGTTTTGTACTACAGAGGTCCTTAATTTTGATTTCACCAGATCTCTAATTTGTCAAGGTCACTTTAAATTCAGGTCCTGTTCTCCATTTCCAGTCTCTGCCTACCAGGCATCATTCACAAGATCTGTAAGTATGCTTTCTCCATTCCAATTTGTTCAATATTTTTCAATAATACTGGGCCTGGGGCAGGTATTTTCATGACCCTACATATGTCCTCCCACTTAGAAAGCAAACCTTTGATAACACACATTGAGAGGTTGTTTTTTTTTTTATCATGAACAGTGTACTGACCTTGTCCTAATTTCATCTAGATCATATTTCCCTAGTTTTCTTATGAGAGAGGCTAATTTTGGAGTGTTGGATTGAGACAAAATGAGTTCAGGGTGAATCCTAGTTCTTTTGTATTGTGCCTATTAGTTACTGAGTATGGAACAAGTAACAAGTTGAATGTGGGGTCATAAATCTGTCTGTGGGGCACCCCCAGCACCACAAATATCTCCTTGTAATCCTGCCACTTGTCTCAAAGAACAGACTGAGGTTTGCCCTGGGATAACTCCTTATCCCCACAAACCTCAACTCTGCTGTCCTTGTACTGAACCTGCTGCAGCAAGGGAATCTCTACCAGCTCCAGGTGACATCCCTTTCGGTTGTGAAAGAGAAATTTCAGGTTACCCTTTCTGTAGAATGGGCTAGTCTGGAATATCACTTGCCAGATTATCACTCATTCCACAGGCAGTCTGTGAGGAGGCAAAACCACAAATCAATTTATTCTGTAAGTGAAAAGAATTATACAAGCAAAACTGACCATAGATTTGAAGACAAGAAACTTTGCTCGTCTTTTTATTCCATCTTTTCATCTGTCTGCAACAGGAGCAGGTGAAGTCTGGCCCATGGGTATGCAGGCAGCGGATTGCAGCTCTGCCCTGGCTGCGGACCATGCTGTCACTGCTGCAAGATCCCAGCCCCAGAGCAGCTCCCCACCCAGCCATGCTCCTTGCCAGCATTGCTGGGGCGTTCCCCATGGAAACTCTGGCCCCATTCCGTCTCAGCCCTCCTGCTGCTGGGGTCTCCATGGAAACTGGTCACAGCGATACATGCAGGGGCTGCTGGGAAATGGAGCCCAGTGGATCTGCCATTTTTCCCACCCCTGGTTTACAACCTAGATCTCCTGAAAGGCCTGCCAGTAACACTAGGCATCAGCCTTCCTGCTGATCCTGCCAGACCTGGCTGCTATGACCTCGGATCCTTCTTTAGCTTGGGAAAAATCCAAAAAAAATTAATTCTCATATAGATAGACTCTTAAAAACCTCAAAGTCAGCCCCATCTCCTCTCCATCCGCTTATTGAACATATGTGATTTTGGCTGTAGAGCCCAATCCTTGAATTGCAGTTCCTTCTGCAGTTATCTCATGTGAAGTGCATATCTGACAGTCCTGAATGTGGTTCTTCTTGAAGTTTCTTCTTTCTTGCACATGTTGGGCTCTTCTTTCCTCAGAAGCCTTGATTCCACACTTAGTTAAACTGTTTCCTAGTGCTTTGATCCTTAGCAATCTTCTCCCAGTCATTTGGCTCAGTGTTCATTGCCTTCATATCTCTCTTGCGAACATCTTTGAAATGGAGATCAGGACATGTGCTTGGTCTTGTTCCTGTAAACAGTTCTCCATACAAGAGATCCTATTGTGATTAGTGGTAGTGAATCAATATTTTGGCTCATAACATTGGTCGTCTTGATGCTGATTGCAAGACCAAACTCTTGGCAGGCATGGGTGAAGTGGCTGGTGAGGCTTTGAAGGTGCAGCATCATCAGCAAACAGAAGCTCATGTATCAAAACTTTCTGCACTTTAGTCTTCGCTTTAAAAAGTATGAGGTTAAATAATTTGCCATCTGAGACAATATTTAGTGCCAAAAGTATGCATGGTCAATTGAGAAGTGTTCCCTTTCAAAACAGCTAATTGCAGTATCTTCCATGTTTCAGGGATATAGGTTGACCAAGAAAAAAGCAAAATTCAGCCCCCTGCTTCAGACTTGGTTTGAGCCTCATTTGCATATTCACAGAACAACTTTTTCAAAAATGATTTTTCCTACCCAGAAGAGATGTACCATCTCAGTTATCCCGTTAAATATGAAACAACTTTACAAAAAAGACCAAAATTCAGCATCCTGCCTACCATCAGACACTTTTAAAGTAAACAAGAAGCCTAATTTGCATACTTGCATACTTGCAGAGCAACTTTTCACAACTGAACTTTTCCATCCAGGAGACCCATAATATGCTTCAATTCTCCTGTGCAATATGAAGTTTTGTTTCTGTTTCTGGGAGAAATTTTACAATCTTTGACTTCTCTGCCTGAAGAAGGGAGTTTGAACCCAAAAGCTTGCAAATAATTTTTTTTTGTTTGCATCTAGATGCTTTAATAAAAGATATTGCCTTCCTCAAGAGTTTTGGATGTCTAGTGTGTGGATGATTTCTTCTTCCACAAGTTCTTGTTCAAATAAGTTTTTAAAAGTTTGCTGTCTGAGAATAGTACCCTGAGGTCAGCAATAATGTACAGGGATGTTAAAGTGTTCGGTCACAGGTCTGCAAGTCTTTTTGTGTCTGTCAGTTCAGTGTGCATTAATTCTTTCACGTAGGGTTTGTCCCATCTTCCAATGTAGATAGGAGAGGGGTACTGTAAGTAATCTTTCTAAACTTGCGTACTCCAGCAACAACCCTACAATCCACTGTAATGCCACTAGCTTATGTAACCACACTCTCAGCCCAGCTGAGTTGTTTATATTATCCAGTGGTCTTCCCATCTGCCCTGCTGCACTGCTCATTGTGGTGCAGCTGTATGGAGACCTCAAGGCGTTTTTCCACAGATTAAGACTGAGGGAATATTTCCATGACAAGAAGTAATGAAGTGATCAATACAAGAAACACAGGAGACTATAGTTGCTTCCACATTCTGGGAGCCCAGGCCAGACATCTTTTATTTATTACTGAAGATCCACAAATCTGGCAGTCCAGAACACCTCATTCTCTTGGCGTTGGTGCCAACATGGAGGGACTTTCTGGCTATGTTGACTCTATCCTATTCCCATATGGCACTGGAACTGCTGGCTATTTGAAAGACACCACAGATTTCTTACAGCAACTGGCCTCTGTTGATAAGCTTCTAGTTAATAGCATATTAGCAACCATGGATGTCATATCTCTGTACAACAAAATCCCCAGTGAAGATGGATTACAAGACGCAAAGAATATTATCCAATGAGAAACCGGCTTCTGTTTCCATTAGAATAATAGAATCATAGAAAAATTAGGGTTGGAAGGGTTATCAGAAGGTCATCTAGTCCAACCGCCTGCTTAGAGCAGGTCATCTCCAACTAAATAATCCCAGCCAAAGCTTTGTCTAGCCAGGTCTTGAAAACCTCCAAGGATGGAAATTCTTCAACCTGAGTAACCTGTTCTAGTGCTCCTAGTACCCTCCTAAATTTCTCTTCCTACAATTTGAGACCATTTCTCCTTGTTCTGTTTTCTGCCACTATTGAGAACAGTCCAGCTCCATCTTCTTTGGAACTACCCTTTAGGTAGTTAAAGGTTGCTGTTAAATCTCCCCTTAGTTTTCTCTTCTCCAGAATAAATAAGCCCAGTTCCCTCAGCCTCTCTTCATAAATCATGTACCCCAGGCCTCTAACCATTTTCATTTCCTCCGCTGGACTTTCTCCAATTTGTCCACATCCTTTTTCTATTGGGGGGCCCAAAACTGGATGCAGTACTTACTCCAGATGTGACCTCACCAGTGTTAAATCACTTCCCTTAATCTGCTGGCAATGCTCCTTCTAATGCAGTCTCATATGCTGTTAGTCTTCTTCTCAACAAGGATATGGCTGGCTTATTGTCTACTTATATTCAACTTATTGTCCATTGTAACCCCTTGTCCAGGGGTGGGCAAAATGGCAGATCCGGCAGGTAGCTGGACTCCATTTCCCGGCAGCCCCTGCCCGCACTGCTGCAGCCAGTTTCCATGGAGACCCCAGCAGTGGTGGGGCCATGACAATGCAGGGCCAGGATTTCCATGGATTCTGGCCCTAGCAGTGCTGATGGTGCACCAGATTTATGCCTGTGCAGGAATGGAGCTCATTTGAAATATCAGCCATAAGTTCTTCTTACTGAATTACAATAGAAGCGATTGATATTTTCTTCAGAAGTACCTTTTAAAAATGTTATTGTCTTAGATTGTTATTACATATTGATCAGTCCTACAGACTAAAATCCTTTCTTTAACCACAAATATTCAAATGTTACAGTGCAAATTTCCTTTCACTATATTTCAGCCTAGACCTAGAAGGATCTACTAGGGGTCAGAAGCTAGGTTACTATGGGTGGTCTAATTCAGTGGTTGTCAACTGGGAGTATGTGCATCCCTAAGAGTACTTAAAAAGGTCCTAGGGGTATGCAGACCTAATGTGGCCAATAAATGCCGTGTGCATGTGCATAGCTGCAGCACAGCATGAAGGTGTCCAGGAGAGCAGCTTGCTCTGGCTGATAAGTATTCTATAAGGGAAGGGGCCAGGGGTCAGATAGAGGCCCCAATGGTGGGGGAGGGAGTAGGGCAGGGGCTGCCTAGGCAGGGTGGCTTCCATCTCTGTACACACCCTGAGAGGGCATGAGGGGCGTGTTCCCCTGGATCTCTGTGGGGGAGGGCAGGATGCCACTGTGGGTTGGTGCTGGGGCTGTGCAGGGCTCTTCCCAGTGCGGGCTGGGCCGGGCTCTGCAGCACTCTGAACGGGCAGCAGCGGTGCTGGGAGGGGGCTGCAGGAGGGGCTGCAGCCACCCCAAAATTTGCCGTAGCCCCCCTACCCCCCAGTAGCCCCCTCCCAGTGCCGCCACTGCCCGCCCCCAGTGCAGCCTGGCTCAGCCACCACTGGGAACAGCCCGGCGCCGGCTCCAGCCTGCAGTTGCAGTCCACTGTGCCCCATGTGCAGAGCCAGGGGCACATGCCCCTTGTGCCTTCCTGGGGGTGTGCACAGTGGCAGGAGCCAGGGCAAAGTGTGGAGAGGAGCCACAGCTCATTTGGAGGGCAGGGGAGGCAGGTGGCAGTTCCAACCACCGTGCACACCCCAGGAGGGCATGGGGATGTGCCCCTGGACCTGCATAAGGCAGGGCGGGATGCCACTGCTGGCTGTGACTGTGGTTGCACTGGGCTTTTCCCAGTTGAGGGGATGGGCCAGGCTGTGCTTGGGGTGGGCGGTGGCGGTGCTGGGACGGGGCTACAGGGGGGCAGCAGCCACTCCAGAATTTGCTGTAACCCCCCCATAATCCCTTCCCAGTGCCACCATCACTTGCACTAAGTGCAGCGCAGCTCAGCCCCCGCCAGGAACTGTCCAGCGCCGGGCCCAGCATTCAGGGGCAGCCTTCTTCCCCTGTGGAGATCTGGGGGCACACACCCCCATGCCCTCCAGGGGGTGCACATTGCTGCAGGAGCTGCCCCTCACGTGGCTCAGTCCTTCGCCCTGCCCCAGCCCCAGCCTCAGCTCCGCTACCTCCCCCACCACTGGCCTGTGTGCAGATCCAGGGGCACACGGATCCACACCCTCCCAGGGTGTGTGCATGAGCAGGAGCTGCCACCCCCTCCCTGTGCCCCCCAGATGAGCCACTTGCATCTCTGTCCTGTGCTCTGCCCTGGCTGTGGAGCCCCACCCCTACTCTGTCCCTCACCGCAAGGGCCTTGATTTCCCTCTTCCCCCCCTTAAAAACAAGAAAAAATATAAAGGGGTACCTGAGCTGGAACTTTGACAGAGAAGGGATACACTTGTTAAGAAAGGTTGAAAGCCTCTGGTCTAATTGGTTGCTTGCTTCTCTACTGAGATGACCATAAAAGGTGCCAGTTGAGATGAAGAAGTTTGAGTCACTTTTTTATCAATATATTTCTCGTTGTTTATCAGAGAACAGTCATTAGTTCTTAGTCACTACCATTATTTTCTGAATCTGAACTAATGATTCAGGATCTTTTGCATCATATTACCAGTGCCCTGAGGCTTCCAGCCCCCAAGAAGTAAAACTAAGTAAATCAGATATAAATGCCAGAAATATGCTGTGCTTCCTATAGGCAGTGCTGATCACTAGGGATCCTGGTTGTCTCTGTTTTAAAAAAAAATAAAAAAAAAAAAATAAAAAAAAATTTCCCCGATTAAAAAAACCCCCAAATCCACAATTTTCTGCAATTAAAATGAAGTACCACTATAAATGAACACAATGTTTTATTGATATATTGACAATTTTAAAGCAAATTAGAACCCCACCAATGCCTCAATCATTATAATAAAATACATTTTAAATACCTATATACTTTGGCATTTGATTTTGGTTTTTTTAGCATGGAAAATCAGAGCTTTCTCTGCCTCCTTTGCTGTCCAGGATGTGGGTCCAGCTGCAGCTGTCCCCCTAGATGCTTTGTGGTGCCGAGCAGTCCTGATATGCTAATGCCCTGCCCATGTTTTTGCCCCCTTCTCTCAAGCCACAGCCTCCCCAGACCTGCGGATGCTCCTCACTCCTGACCCAGAGTCTCCCACTCCCCTGGCCCTGCTGGTGCCCCTCACTCCTGACCCAAAGTCCCCTGTGCTTCTAGTGTCCCCAACTCCCAACCCACAGCCCTCCGTCCCTGGTGGTGGCCCTTACTGCTGACCCACAGCTTCCTGGCTGCCTGTGGCCCCTCATTCCCAACCCACAGTTCCTGGCTCCCTCCGCCCCCATCCATGCTGGTGTCCCTCACTCCTGACGCGCAGTGGCAGGGATGGCTTCCAACACGCAGCACATCTCAAGCAGAAGGCCAGGCAGTGGCTGAGGCGCCACATGCTGTCCTGCACCACAAGCTGGGGCTAGGGTTGGGGCTGCGGTGCAACAGGGAGAACTGGGGCTGCAGCACAGTGTGGATGACCAGCACCATGCTCTACAGTAGCAGCATAAACCCAAGTGCAGCTCTGGCCTGGGCCATGCTGTAGAGAGCAGGAGGAGGGTGAGGGCTGCCAGGCAATCTCTGTCCTACCTGGGCTGGAGTGCAATTGCTGCGGTGACTGTGCCTCAGGTGGACCATGGCAGAGTGAGTCCGGCCCCAGTGCAGGCTGGAAGAAGGAGGAGGGGACACCTGTGGCACCCCTCATCCTGAGCTGGGGCTCCTGCAGTGTGCCAGGCAGAGGCAGCATCTCTTGGCTGCCTCACCCCTGCCCCTGAGAGTATGGGCACCAGCCCCTGGCATCACCAGCCTAGCCACACAGCTCCCTGCCCTCCCTAAAAGGCACCCCCGATCTTCCAGTAGTTCTTTCAGGCTTCACCTCCTGGTTGCCCCTTATCCTTCACAGACTTTGCAGAGCCTACAGGCTTGTGCAACAAAGTAAATGATCAAGCAAGCAAACAAACAAACAAACAGAGAAGAGGCTCTCCCCGTGGTGTTTGACCCCTGGTAACTCCAGGCTCTAGGCAGCCTGCTCCCTGGCCAAGGTGCAGCCCCTTGAGGCTGCTTTCAGTGTCTTTTATCCTGTGGTTTCCCAGCCTCCAGTGAGTTCTCCCAGGTCTGGGGTGGGCGTGCAGAGGTGCTTTTGGGGTGTGAGGCTGTTAGATTCCTCCAAACCCCTGGTAACAAGGCAGGGCCCTGTTACAGCTCCCACCACCCTGCCTGGCTGTACGCCAACCACATGTCCACTGCATCCAATCATCCTCCCCCTGTTCTCCGCAGTCCCTGCTCCTTGCAGGCTGGAAGGCTGCCAGCCTGCAAGGGGAAACCTGTGGCTTTCTGCATTTTTCTTCTTTAAAGCAAATAATTCGTGATTTTCTCCTTTACAGGAGAAAATTCCAATTTTTCCCTGTTTTTCCAAGGGAAATGGGAATCCTGGATCCTTGATAATGACTGCATGGTCTTTGTGTGAAAATATGACCTCAGAAAACAGTGTCCTTATCTCATGTTTGCAACTGTATAAACATTACATTTTTCTCAGAAAAATTGGTGGCGCATTTTTAATGTGGTCAGTTTTGAACAAGAGAAGTTAGGCAGAAAATCTTTTAAATTCCTAAGTATCTTTCTTGTACCATTGTACTTTATGGAGACTTTTTTCCTGCTTTGTTCAAAGCAGAATATCTCTTTGACTTACCAATGATTAGTTAGTTGCATATTAAATCTAAGAAACTAATTAAGAACAGTTTGCTTTTTAAACAAGGCAGGACATTTCCCAACTTGGTACCTGTTTTAAGGTCCTAAGAAAGACCTCGGTGTAACATTTTAAATTTTGAACTAGTTTAGATGACATTAACGTTTGCAGGTCTCAAATTTGAATATGCATTCTCCCCAGGAAAAAGGTCATCACCAGAAATGTTGTCCTAATCTAAAGAAAAACAGACATAACATTTTTGTCATAGGTTTTAAAAAAAAAGATGTTAATGAATCATGTAAAATGAACTATATATATTTCTAAAACTTTGCATTCTGCATAATAGATATAAAACTTTAATTATATTCTACCATATTAATTAAACAAGTTGTTAAATTCTTGGATATTTATTAGAGTGACAATATATCTTAATTTTTTTTAAAAGTATTATGTTTTAGAGTTAGTTACCAAATGACTGACTGTACATGTAAAATCCATTCCTAAATTAGAAAGAAATGTTCCAAAACAAACAAAAAAATCTCTTGTATTAATGAAAAAAAATAAAATTGTATTCTATGTGGATCAATGTAGATTGAAAAATTCAAAACTTTCAAAATATAGTTTCCTCTTTTATAATTTTTTTCTTGGTTAAAATGAATATTTTAAAGGGTAGCTTTCTGTACTTATCAAAAAAATCTTATGAAACTTCCCATTTTTTATCCACTTGAGGTGTGTTTCTGTTGTTTTCTCTTTTTTGTTGTTTAATATTTTGCTTAATACTTTACAAGGTAGACATCTTATTAAACTGTTGTTAAAGTAACAATATATTGTAATTAAGCATTAACCAATAACTGTCTATTTTATTTCTAATGATTTGCAAAGCTTTGGAGATATCGGAGTAGTAGACATTTTAAAATGAAACTTTTGTTCTTTTTTCCCTTTTTTGTGATTGTTACTGCATTCAGTGTTCATGGTTTATTTTACCAGTCAGCATTCAGACATATATTCAGTAGGCATGTATGAAGCAGCTAGTATTCACTTCAGATTCAGATTTGGCCAATTCGGGGGACAGTGATTCGATTTGGTGGTTCGAATTGCTGTCCTGAATCAATTTGGCCGAATCTGATTAGGAGATTTGGCTGCCACCAAATCGGCTGAATATTCAGATCAAACAGGCCCCATCTCCTGCCTGTTCTCCCAGCCCTGTCAATGGCTGCCCTGCCTGGCCCCAGTGTCCCAGCACTTAAAAAAGCCTGCGCTCACTGGCTTCTGCCAGGCTGGGCGATTCCCTTCTCCCCTACTGTCCCACACTGTGTGGGGGGCTCTGCCATGAGTCCCTGTCCCCTGCCTGTTCTCCCAGCCCCCCCAGTGGCTGCCCCGTCTGGCCCCAGTGTCAGCTCTTTTAAAAAAAACCCCAAAAAACAAGCCTCTCACTCACTGGCTCATGTCAGGTGGGGGGGCAATCCCTGCTGCCCCACACTGCATGGGGGCTCTGCCAAGAGCCCCCAGAAGCCCTGTG